>NC_041810.1:20461949-20796949 GCF_900964775.1 Scleropages formosus
TCAAGAAGTTTTACATTGAAAAATAGCATATCAGGCACTCTGTATTGTAAATTGTACAACAAAACAGTGTAATTGGTTTGCTGGTGCACTACCTGGTAATAAGATGCTGTAAATATACTCACATCTTTGTACTGTAGGTTCAGAGCTGCAGGGAGAGGAGGCTGGAGAACACCAAGGTGGGCCCTCTGATGAGAAGATTCCAACTGGTTTCGCCATCAGCCCGATGGCATTACCATCTGGTCTCAGCTACTCCCACCTTCCACGTCAGTGTCCAGCTCTGACTCCCTTCATCTGTAGGCCGCATCAAGATTTGCTTTGTTTAACACCTGCCCTTATGCGTCTGTACACCAACATTATAGTCTGTATTTCGATTCAAAAGTAAACAACAAAAACAACACAACATGGTAATATACCAACAGTGAAATTTGTAATATGACATCATTAATATTTGTACTTTATATATTCATATGCTTTATATTTGATTTCATATCTTCCTACTGTGAATATTATCTTGCAAATCATTGAACACTTTAATGTTCCATCATGGAAACACTCTCCTTTTTTCACTGTTTTCTTTACCTTTGTCTCTTTGTAATGACTATACCTTGCCTTTAAACCATTATTACCTGGTTTATAATTTCGTTAAATTGTTTTGTCTAAGCTTCTCCAGTGCTGATTTTGCTTTGCTGCTGTTGATATTTCATAATCTGATTGTCTATCAGCCTCTGATTATCAACCCTGTAAGCAGCACTGAGACAGTCTGGTGCTGGTGATTAGTAAATTAACCTTAAGCTATCTCATTAAAAAATTATAGTGAAAGCTAAGAAAAATATCAGAAGTAAGTTTGAGACTTGTCTGCAGACGTTTGGTTGGCTGAACCTATCTATCCCACAAGTGGTGTTTTGCCAGTGTCTAAATGAAAAGCAGGTGTAGGAGAAAGTCATCCACAGCTGCACATACAGTCAATGCGAGTCTTTCAGTCTATTATCAACACTTACTTTACAGTTTGTCTGCTGGTGTTCAGTTTTGCTTTTTGCTCTAGTAATGTTGTGAGGAGTCTGTCAGTGACTCTGTAAAACTGGCACTGTGCAGAGCAGATGTGGAACCTGCAAAACGAGGGATGTGTAGTGACCTAGAACACTCATACAACTTCGGTTCCAGAAGATTCCCAATTACCTCAGGATCTATTTGGATGAAAATAGCTGCAGCTCTGAAATGCATTTGCAAAAGCATTGATTTTCTCACAATATACAAAAAGTCCCCTTCCTGACATTTTGGGAAAAGCTCATGGAGAGGGATTCTATTTGGCTATGGAAAAACTCCTCATGGTTTACAAACCAAAATCACATTGAAATATTTTATTACATTTTGATGGTACAGTATAATACAATTAATCATATAAAAAAGTTTATAAGTATTCACAACATTCACAACATATTTGAAAGAGGAAAGGAAATACAGCCATTGCAATTTTAACATGGATTTTAATATGAAATGATGAAATCAAAAAGTCCACATTTTAGTTGCATTTTGATGTTTTTTTTTTAATCACAACAAATGTCCTTGTTGATAGCAGCTTGTTGCACATACAGTACAAAAAAGGGAATGTCAATAATACATAACAGAAAGTGGAAACCTTCAGGTAAGTAAATAAGAGAATGTTACACAATGCTTTACACAACATTATTATACAACCAAGGGAATGACAAATACAAAATGTGGGAAAGAAGAAAAAAATAGTGAGATCCTGATTTGCCCCAGAGTCCATGACCTTGACAAAATAGTAAAACGAATGCTATGTGACATTCACACTGAGGTGCCATTATGAGTTCGCTTTCAGACGCACATTCTAAATAGTAGTACCACTGACTGAGCTGAGACATCAGAGAGGAACATACATACAGTAAATATATATTTTTTAATTACAGTTTTGACATTTTTTTCTACACTAATTCCTAGTTGGTAGCCTAGTGGTTAGTGCCTCTGCCTTTGGATCCACAGGTTGCAGGTTCATTCCCCATTTTCAGCTGTAGTGCCTGTGAGCAAAGTACTTAACCTAAATAATTTCAGTAAAATTACCTAGCTGCATAAATGGGTAAATAACTTTAACCTTAATGTTATAAGCTCCTTTGGAGAAAAGTGTCAGCTAAATAAATGTAAATGATACCTTAAGCATTTTGGGGGAACAAATGTTTAAATCGCAAAGTACCAGCAAAACTAATTTGCCCTAATGAAGGTCCTGGGCTGCAGAAGGAAGCTCTTAATTTGCTTAGTACCATTACTTGTAAAAAGTGTATGTGTGAACATGCAGAAGCTTTCTGAACAATTTACGTATTTTTGTTAATGATATCGACATAATTACGGTTTTATACACTTCTGTATACTGTAAGGACACAATCCAAGACAATTTTTCATTTGAAAGTGCATTACTGAATATTAAAAACTGTGTGGAATATTAAGTTCCTAACATCTGTATTATTTTTCTAATATCATGTCAGTGAGTGCAATGTACAGTATTAACAGTTGTATACATGAACTTATTACCATACATGCTTCAGTTCACCCAAGACCTATGTTTCCAAATGGGGAGCCACAGTTGATGCAGATCATGGGCTAGGAATATCAAATGATGAAAAGGACATTTATTATTGTCTTAGATAAACTGATGTCTTCATGCTGCAATGGAAAACAACAACCATGGTGCTGGGCTTGACCTTTAAAACATTTTTTGCTATTTACAGAAATTACATACAAAATTATCTAATTGTAACTGAAATATTATTACACAACCAAGGATGGTTGATTTATTTAATTAATTTGTTTATAGAAATTAATTTTAATGGCTGATTTGTGTACCATAATCTGTTATTTACATCCAAAGCAAATAATAATACATACAGACAAGTGACAGTTCAAAAATATCTATATATACTGTATAAAAACAAAAATGAGAAGACATTCTCATACATTCATATATATGGAAACATACAACTACATACATACATACATACATACATACATACATAAATACAGCATTTCTGACCAGCAGAAAACATAAAAGTAGAGTAGTAGTCATTCATAGTGCAGTTGGAACCTCCTATTTATACTTGTATGCGCTTACAATAGTGGTCATAATTAAAACAGCTATGAATGTATTCAAGAATATAGACATGGAATAGTTATGTGTTTAATTCGATACAGAATATTTAAAAATAACCACCATCAAAATAGGAATTAATCAAAATCAACCACCGGGCATCCACAGTATGTAATTTACGGATTGTTTTCTTTTTATTATTTAACATCCTCAGTCCACTGTAAAAACATTTTCCCTGTTTCTACAAATTCAGGCCAAACCTCATAAATATCTAATTTATGGCAAAGTCCCATTTTTGGTTCAGCTCATAACCTTGCATGCTATAAAATACCACTCAAATAGGGAGAGGCCATTTGGACACTTTTAAGTTAGCAACATTGCTAATACAGATCTATAAGACCTAAAAACACTAAGAGTGTCAGAAATGCACTCATAAAACAACAGTATATTAAACAGTTTTTGAACATCGTGTAGCTACAAATAAAATCCGATAGTAACAACAAAGCTGTGTAATAATGCAAAGCATGCATCAGTCAGAAAGAAGTAAACGGTGATGGGTGTTTTGAACATATTCAAGTATCTTCAGGAGACCATACTTTGTGAATACTTTACAGAAATGCAAGCAATTATTTCACTGATGTCATCAATATTACCCATTCACCATCACTGCTAAGTGCATGATTAAGTCCGAGCTCAATATACATATGGCTTGAAAGTATTCATACCATTTCAGTCTAAAGGGAAATGTTCCAGTAAAGCTTGCAATAACTTTAGATACCTTGTCTGTGTGCTATTGGGAGACGGTAAAGGAAAAAACTGTCAGCGTGTATCTATTCTCCATTGCTCCCTGAATGGAAACAAACACACACTTTTGCATAGCTCTTAAAAAATAATTGATTTCATCACCATTTCATTCAGTTGCCTTTGGTTATTTCCCACATGAACGCAAACTCTGAATTCCTCAGTTTTTCTTGCCAACATCAGTCACGGAACACTGCGAAGGTTTAAGAGTCCAAACAGCAACAAAGGGCTTTTCAAAGTGAGTCTTGAACATCACAGATGTTACAGCCACTTCTAAGAGGTCCATTTCTCAAACGGTCCAGGAAAAGGACTCCTCTAGTAGTTCTTCTCCAGGCTGGGGTAATATTTGAAAACTTTGTGGATCCACTCACTGTAGAAGGGTACATTCACAAAGATCCCTGGCCGGTTGTGAAGGGCACAGCCCCTGCCGTGAATGCTAACCCCAAGAATGATTTTACTCTCCCCCTCCTGGCACACCAGGGGCCCTCCATAGTCCCTCTGGGAAAGAATGGGAAGAATGAGGAAACTTGACAGATGCTTGACTAAACCGTTGACCTTTGGTTCGGCTAATGAAAGACTTACCTCACAACTGCCTTCATCCTTCCTGCCGCCGGCACAGATTTTATTCTCCGTTATCTGAAGGTTTCCTTTATGGTATTCATAGCACTTCTCGTTGCTGACTATCGGCAGCTGAACGGCCTTCATGACTCCTTCATGGCCTGTTCCTGAAGACAAACACACTAGTTTGTTTCTTTTCACTATATGCACCTGATGTTCATTACATGAGTAGCTGCATAAAACTCAGGATACACGAATCCTGATCACTTTGCTACAATTTTTTTTTTTTTTTGAGATACACAAACATTTACGTACAATACAGGAGTAGTGGCTGCATAAAGGCTTATCTGTGCATGATCATAAAGTTATGGTACATGAACATTTACACCTTACATGAGCTTAAGAGATCAAGTACGCAAGTCTACATAACTCAGACTGCAGAAGAAGAGGGAGGCAACATGAAAGGACTCGGATGACAGAAGTTTGCAGGTAAGAAAAAATGCACACCTTTGGTTTCACCCCATCCATACATGGTACAGTTGGTTCCCTCCTTCATGACACATCCTGCAACTGGGAGCTGAATTGTTCGCACATGTTCAGTCTGCAGGGCTTGTCTAATTGTGACAAAAAATGTCTGCCCATTAGAAACCGCAAAACAGCCGTATGAATCTTAAGTTACGCAAATGCAGCCATGAAAAAATTGCTCAGCAGAAAGCGTTGATGACAACCACATTATTTTTCTCATAAACACTCCTCAAAATACAGAAATTACTTAAAAAAAGGTCTTACTGGGACAGTTTAAGCAGTGCTAAATTGGAGCCTTCTGGTCCACAGATGACACGAGAAATTTTGAGTTCTTGTTTGGTAGATGCATCAGCACCCGAGTCATTGAGGTAGAGGAACCCCATCCACACGCTGTATTCAGAAAGATCTGGAACGCTGCAGAGGACAGCTTCAGTTAGTGAACACCAGGTATATCTACCAGTGCCATCAGTACGACTTTTTCTAACAATGTCAACGCTGGATACATTACAGAAGACTAAAACATTTTTTAAGTTCTCAAAACGGAATTAGGGATTAAATAAATGCCACATATAAATATTGCATATTCAGTAAAGGCCTTTCTTAATCAGGAAATCGATCTTTTACATCAACAACGTGGCCAGTTAATGGGCTTGCTTATCTTCAGCAAATTAATCTGTGAAACTGATCATCTGAAACTCCATCCATCTGAAATCCAGGTGCATGTAGTGAACTATTAGAAATCTTTGGAGATTAAAGAAACATGATGAGCCATTATACAGTAGGGCTTCCTGTAGCTTCTCACTAACTGGAAAATTTGTTTTCTGTTATCCTTTGTTTATAAGGGGGGGAGAGTGTTACCAGGAGGAGAAACACTGTCGATCTGTTAGGACCCACTCCTCTCTGATCAGTGACCCGCCGCACCAGTGGCTGTTCCTGGGAGAAAAGGGAAAAACCATTAGCACTGAATAATACAATCAGTTTTGACAATAGAAAAACTTACATTTACTCATTTAGCTGTCACATTTCCCTAAAACAATTTATAATGATAAGCTGCACCCAAATATTTCTGGATAAATACATCTGGGTAATTTTACTAGAGCATTTTAGGGCAAGTACCCTGAAGGGTAAGGGTCAATGGTACTACAGCTAAAGCTGGGATTAGAACCTTCAACCTTCAGGTCTAAAGGCAGCAGTTGTAACCACCACATTACCAGCTATCCCAGAATAAAACAAAAAATAAAAATAAAATGCTGAATAAGGCAAGAGAAACAAAAAATCCAGAAAATCACAGGGAAAGAATTTTGCAAAGCAAAATGTATAGTAGTAGTAGTAGCAGTAGTAGTAGTAGTAATAATAATAATAATAATAATAATAATAATAATAATAATAATAATAATAAAGTCTACTTCATCATTACCCTTTTTGTATGCTGACCATCCAGCTCCCTTCCTTGATTCTAACATTGTTACCTCCAACAATCCTCGTTCTTTTATGGACGAAACATGAATACCTTGTCACATCGCCTGGTGTATGAGACAGAAACACGACATAAGAGACAGCCAGACAGGAAGATCAAAGCCAGCATTCATATCTGAAGAACATCACCAAGCTGACTGACATGATATTTGGTTGACCAAAATACTTACTCTTTGGTGAAATTATGTTCTGTAACACTTTACCTAAAAAAAAACAAGAATCGATTCAATACAACATTGCACTGCTACTTTGCAAAAATCTGAAACTGTAATTATATAATCATCCATTGACATGATTGTTGATAATTTAAAAACATTCCTACAAATTATTTCTTGACAGATTGCAAAATGAAAAGGAAAGAAATTCTTCTGTAACAGTACTGAAAAGAGGAAAAAGAAACATGTATTAAGAAGAAATTGATCCAAATGAGGTGAAACCAACTACAGAACTGGTAAGAACTTATTCCATGGAAATTTCCAGCAAGTAAATAAAACTTTCACAATTCCCATTTGTTAAATTTGAAGCAGACTCTGCATTTCGGGAAACAATGTGGAAAAAAAACCACTATGGGATTACACACACCGTGACTTAAGGGAAATCTACAGATGCTGTCAACATGTGGTAGACAATGCTTGAGCACCAAAGCAGTTTGGCCTCGCAACACAACTCCTGGCTTCCACTTCACATACTATGGTACTTAATGAAGCCCACCTGGAAAAACACATTATAGAGCTAATACATAGTCAGTCCAAAAATACATTTTATTGTGAAAAACAAAAACATGGTTGATCTTCCCTAAAAACTCACACAAGTTCCAAAATGGTAAAGGAGAACTTCCAAACAAGGAAGCAATGCTGTTGTGAATTCCACATGAAGGCACAGAGGGAAGAATGATCAAAGTCCACTTTTTAAAACAATTTAAAAATTGACACCACCTACTTTATGACACTGAGGCTTATATTAACACTGGAGTAAAATGGAAAGATGATCAAAGTCCATGTATTTAGCCGGCAGTGTAAATATAGCCCAGGATGAAGGAATGACCAGAGTCCATAGGATAGGAACAAGGTGATCACTTTATCAGTGTTTTCAATATAGCAAAAGATTCACATGCAGAGTAATTTCATTAATTTCAACTTAGAAAGAGTCTAAATGTGAAAATTCTAAAATAAAGATGGTCTATTTTGATGTACAACCCAGTCTGAAGAAAGCCAAAGACACCAACACTACGGCTGAAGAGAAGTTGTAAGAATTACTTCATGATGGTCTGACACCCATTTCTAAAGCTTTCCCTATAAATTTTACATGAACATGACTCTTTGAATCTTAAAAATTAATGTTTATGGAGGGGGTGTGGTGGAGCAGCGGGTTTGGCTGGGTCCTGCTCCCTAGCAGGTCTGGGGTCCGAGTCCCATTTGGGGTCCCGTGTGATGGACTAGCGTCCCGTCCTGGGTCTGTCCCCTCCCTCCCCAGCCTTGCGCCCTGTGTTGCTGGGTTTGGCTCTGGCTTGCCGTGACCCTGCTTGGGATAAGTGGCTTCAGACTGTGTGTGTGTGTGTGTGTGTGAGAGAGACAATGTTTATGGACCTTGATTGTTCTTCTGTTTGTGTCTTCATATGGTTAACTCATCTTAGATGAGCTGGGGGCATTTAGAAAGATCTCCCTACTTACAGGGCTTTATTGAGCAGTAATCCCACGGAATAGATGAGTTGTTGGTGTAGCACCATGGACCATGTTTGTCTTTGTCTGGGTTCCTGCAGTAGTTCATCTCCAGTCCGGCAGCTACCACAGTAGCATCTCTGAATGTGGACACCAAAAGCAAGAAACGAGGTGAGGATCATTTCCAGATGGACCATCCTGAGCAACATCAGCTGACAAAAAATACCAAAATGGTCTTCTTTATTACTGGGATAAGGCAAAGATTTCCTATGATATTTAAGCAAAGTTTAGAAGTGAACTGTACTGCCTTTTAATAGTAACACAAAAGCATGTGTTTGGAACTTAACTTCACCCATGGTCATAGATGAATGACCTGTCTTATTTTAAGATAACATTCTCGGCCTAATCATTAGCTTTAACTGCAGTTCTTAATGCAGTTGAGCTTGGGTGGGGATGGGATAAGATGAGATAGGACGAAACAAAGAAAAATGGTTAAAAAACATAAAGCTTCCGCTCTAGTAAAGAGTGAAGATTATGTCAGATCTCTCACTAACATAAACAAATTTTTCCTGAGGCTTCCCAGGCCTGACCCTCAAGGATGCCTTGCTGGATGTCAGCCAGATGAAGAAGCTGACTTGAATTTGATCTGGGAGCCTGGGGCTAGCCATGACCTTTCTGGGGTTGGAGGGCAACACTAGAAGTGCGACACTAAGCAGAGTTGTTGCTGACTTGGTCTTTTTTCCTACATATAGTCAATGCCTGAACATCAGCATCAATTAAATGACTAGAATGTTTCTTCCTCTCAAAACGACTTGTGTTCTGATGTAGGAATATTTTTTTTTGTAGTGAGTGACCATCACACCATAATCTGCAGTAAGAGAGACGGTGAAGTTTGAGCTTTCTTGAGTGTCAAAATATTATGCTACGAATATTATGCCTTGAATATTAAGAGCAACTGAAAGCAGTTCTGCTAAAAAGCATGCAAACACATATAAGTTATTACTCCCAGCTGGCTAAACTTCAGCATGTTACTGAGAAACTTGCCGAAAATAAGCACTGTTGTACATTACTAATAAAAGCAATATTAAAACGCAGAGCAATTTGTTCTGTACACAAATGGTGACTTGCTTGGGACCTTGTCCTTGGGCATTTTCAGATGACATCTACATAACAGGATATTTCAGCACTGTAGGTAGCTGTGTTTCCATGGAAACTAACTGAACGCACCAGCATGAAAAGTGCAAAAAACCTCCTGCCTAAGTTGACGCAACATTTTTTGCATTGCAGCTTCTCAAATTGGATATAGATGTTACCTCTTAATATGGTCTTCCCAACGGCCACAAGGAATGCCAGACCTTGTCTTAGAAACATTGCCCCTGTATGTCTCACCATAGTCCTCATAGCAGTCTGAAAGAGATGGAAAGAACAATATTAGAGGACATCAGTTATTCGACCATGGATTGTTCCCAAGACTTTTGTGAGAATAACTGATCACAGCATCCACATGAGTATTGCTTTCCATAGGGGACCACAAGGAACTGTACAAGACAGTTTATTTTTACACTCTGAATTACATTTTCACATTCATTCTGGCTTAAAATAAGTATGCTCAAACGTGATTTACTTGTGGTTCGATATATGTTACAGCTGGGGTCATACTGTTATTGGTGGTTTACAGAAAAAAAATAAATAAATGAATAAAATCCTGCATGCAAAACACATGCCTCCAAAAACTGGAACATCGAATACAGAAATCTATATGGCTTTCTGTTCAAATGGAAAATAATATCTTATACATACTATAGTCTTCAAATGTGGACAGCATCTTAGTGTCTGCGCTTCCAAACACTGCAAGTGATGATAGACTACATTTGATTTGAGTTACATTTTTTTTCCACAGGCCAAGACAAATAAACCCAATGTCAAATCAGTCAAGCGAATAATGAGAATAATAATAGCAGTAAAAATCCAGACCTGGGGCAAGAAGCAAATAATGATTTGTAAATGGAACATGTGACCACAGCTATGAATGTTGATATGGGCTTGTTGCAAATAAAATCCATTTTGGCTAATGGATACCCATACCTTCAATCTCAGGTGCTTCCGTCCCACACCTGGGAATGTTTGTGCAAAAGGCCATTCGCACTTTTGGGTCAGTAGTGAAGCACCATGGGAGATCAGCACCGTCTGGATTTCGGCAGTAGTTCTCCCTCAGGTCCCTGGGACAGACACATGTCACAAAGTCAAGTTAATGGAAATAGAAGTTGATTTCGGAAACATTGGAGTAAAACTATGCCAGCTCACAATTTGGACTGTTCATAATTAATTTTCTTCAAAACTCCCAAGTCCCTTTTATCAATAAATCAAGCAATAGAAGCTCAGTTAAGCTTAATAAATCTCAGACCGAATTAATAATAATAAAAAAAAAAACAGTCCCTTAGCTTCTTTATTGGTTATATAAAAGAACAGCAGGAACTGTAGTGGTTAGAGCCGTGACCTTTGTGCTCAGAGAACCCAGGTTTGAATCCACCTTCCTTCCATAGCACACTAAATTACTTGACAAAAGTAAATCGGCTGTATAAAAGATACAGTAATAATGTTATATTTAATAATAAATAATATAACATTATTGTGGACACTTTTTGACTTCTTTTTGTGTAAGCAAGTGAACAGTGTACGTTGCTTTGAATGAAAGCAATTGCTGAATAAATGAACATAAATGCCATGCTCTGTAAAACCATCAGACATGACTGTAATAAATAAAAAATATTTCAAAAGAATGAAAAGTTTCACTGCTGTCAAAACAGACATTCACTTAAAAACCCGCAAGGCCAAAGACCATCCTTATTCTCACTGTTATTATGGTTCAGGCTTCCTAGAAAGCCTTCCACATTAATAGCTGACAGTCCTGTGGCATCAGGTGAGATCTCCGTTTCCTGCACAAACAATCCATTAGCGCATCCGTCAATTGGATGCTGGCGGGTCCACCGTCTGACTCCCCACGTGGTTGACGGAAAGGAGCCTTACTTGCACTTGTAGTTCTCGGGGCTATAGGAGTGGTTGTGGGGGAACTGGGAGTCCCAGCGTTGACACTTGATCCCGCTGGGGGTCACGCCCACCGTACCGCGGTATGCCTCCCCTTGTCCTCGGAAGCACGTAGTCGTCGCTTCAAGATTTGGCTTGGTATCTGACTCTGAGTGGTGAGGAAGTTAAAAGACATAAGGTTTGAGAGTCACCGATGAGAGTCTGGAGCGAATGGGAGGGATGACGGATAGCGGCAGACGGTGAGACAGCTGGAACCAATCAGTCAGACTGCACGGCTCCCTCTGAGAGGGATGTGAACTTCATCCACACATTGTTACAATATCTTTGCTGACAGTTGTATGGGTGTAAATATTATCCCCAGGAGTAATATTCACAATATCAATAACTGAAAGAATAAACTAAACTGCTTTCCCTTCCAAAGCAAATATTATTAAATGTTCACACAGTCCACGCATGTATTTCAATTTCAAAACCAAATGTTATGTTGATTCTATTAAATATTACGAAAATGACCATTTATAGACTCTGAAGAGTCCAATTAGTGATGCTGGAGTGAAATTTTGCCAATGCAGCAAAAATCTGTTCATAATTTCAAATTACTGTACGTTCTGGATTTACCACAACTATGCGCTCAAAAAGTCAGGGACCAATTATCCTTTGTCTCGTTTCTACGGTACCTTGCTGAGCCAAGCTTGGCAACATCAAGGAGTTTTGAGACCAAAACTCCCAGCATGGGTTCGAAGTCAAAATTTCAGCTTCAGTGACTTAATAATGCATATCCAGTACATACTGGCAATCTCTTCTTCTCTATAAACAGCCATTTCTTCCACACAAGTAAGAAAGAATTTCAATTAGTAAGCAAATCAAACAAGAATAACCACAGCGACTAGTTGCTATTATTATTTTATTAGGTGGAAACCACACATTTCGAGAGTGCTGCTTTGAGTTAGGGGGCACCTTCCTATCTACAATGTACACATATTACATTTCAAGGCATTTATCAGATTAATTTGTTAATAGGGTACATAAGGACCAAATGAAAAGGTCCCACCATAGTAAAACGCTGGCGGTCTATGGTCATTTAAAAATGTCTGATTAAGGTTTCCTACCCTATATAAAGCAAATGAAAATGGATTGGCTTCCACCAGTTTGCAAGCTCTTCGACTCTCTGAAATTAATGAAAATAAATGCTGATACCAGAACTGTAATTAAGATCAACAGAAAAAATACATTTAAATAACAGTTTAGCAATGATGGGTTAACTCCTGGGGTTTCTAATGGCTGTGTGCTGGGGGGGTGTCTGCAGGGTAACTGACCAGTGTGTTATGTCTTTCAGACATGACGTTTGTTCTTCAAATGGAAGATCAGGAAGGGGTGGAAGGGGGTTCATAAAAATAAATATAGAAAATCATATTATTGGGTTGCTAAGGTAACCTGTGAGACAATTGGGTGGGAGATAGCTTTTCTCCTTCCATAAACACACTTCTCACAAAACAATTCCTCAGTGGTGGCTAGAGGGCGAGGGAGGCTGGACGACGGGAAAAGCATGCCGTAAATTTCGCGACTCACCGCACACTTTAATGTTGCAGTACTGCCAAGGGATCTTCGGGTCCACCGTATAGCACATGGGCGAAGCCGCGTTATCAGGATTGCGGCAGTAGTTATCGTTCAAGCCCTTGTCCGGGTACCTGGGCAAGAGTAAGAAACTGATTTGGCCTGTTCAAGACACAGCTCCTCTTCTTCAAAATACACAGCTTTGGTTTTAATGGCGAGGAACAGCCTAGCTTATGAAAAGAGACACTTGAGGAGAGCATCCATGAGTCCGGTGAACTTCAGCTGAGGAAACACCAGGCCACAGCTCTTCAGAGCAAGAAGAGGTCGAGAAAGGATTTCGTCTCTTTGTATTACCTGATGTTGAAATATTTCTGAACTCAAGTTCAACTAGTCAGAGGTGCCTCTAGCTATACATCTATTTTACTTAAGGGAGCGACTTGATCTTGTAATATAAGTCCTCATAGAATTTCCAAAATTATCTGCACAGATCTGCTAAAACAATTAAATTTGGCATTCAGGCTGTTCAAATTGCAATTTGATGGACTGTCAAAACATGCTCCCATTGAAATGTAGACTGAATTTTAAAAAACCTAAAGTATTTTCCATGTACATAAATGTGGATCAGAAAAAAATATATCCCCCTATGAGTTACATGCTTTTGGGAAAAGAGGAAAAGAGTGTTGACACAAGTTTGCCAGAATTTTCAATTCCCAAGATATTGTTGGAATATCCAAATATTTCAAAATATATAGAGTAAAAAATTTATTCTAATTTTGTACTTTGGATGGGAATTATAACGACGTCAGAATTTGCAAGCAGGGTTGCATACTCAAAAAAGGTAAAAGCACAGTATTATGCCTACTAGAAGGCGATGATAAGACGGATGATGGATGTTATGGCTAAGTGGAAGGAAAAACTTAGCATCTGCACTAACATGTGGTCAGAGAGGCCGGGAACATGTTCTTTCAGATCATATATCACAGTATTTCACAGTCTGTGCGCACGCATTAACACAACAAAGCCATGAGATGTACAAAACAGTCAGCGGGTGAAGGCATAAACTACTACAACATAGCTGCACTGTCCAGCTCATTTCTACATATCCTTTTTAATCTTGAAAGAGCTAGTTTCAAGGTGGTTCAGTGAGTAGTGGTTCTGCTTCACAACCACAGGGCTGTTTGGGCATAGGTTCAAATTCAGTTTGCATGCTCTTCCCCATTTTGGCATGGGTTTCTTCCAGGTACTCTGGTTTCCTCTCACAGTCCAAAACCATTTTTCTACATGAACTAGTTTCTGCAAATTGCCCTTAGCATGTATGTGATTAAAACAGTACATGTGGCAACCATGCAATGGACTGGTAACCCATCCAGGGTGTACCCTTCTTAGTCTTATGCCCTATCCCTTCAAGATAGACTCTGAACCACCACGACCATGACTTGGACAATCAATTAAGGTTAGTGATTATGTTCGGTTTTTTTGCTCACGATTACAGAACAAGTCCCTGCATCTCTACTACTTAAGACCATGCGGTCAATGATGCTTGCAATCCACATGTTTTTCTGGTTCAGCAGGCTCAGTTGACTGTTTTTCCCACAATGGAAAAACCAGCAACGTGTTTCCCATGATGCTTTTGCTTTTTGAAGGTCTGTTTCTGTCCAGCCCAGACTGGACCGCCCGCTCAACAGTAGAGCGCTAACAAGCCCGCAGGGGTGGAGAACTGATTCCACAGAAAATAAAAGTTAACCTCATACCTTTTCGGGTGGAAGGGATGCTTATGGGGTTCCATCAGGTCCCACCTCTGGCACTCCTTCCCGCTCTCTGTGTGGTCCATAGGTCCTCTGTAGTTCTCCCCATTGCAGGTCATACATTCCACTGCAGAGACAGAGCACATCCCATAAGAATTCCTACAACAAGGGGAGGGGAAACAACACCCTGACAGTGCAAGTGAAAGGGTGTGGGATTAAATTTGGCACTGAAGGGGTCCAATCCTTTCTTGGGGTTTGTTCACTTCAATGTTGGATTTCCCGCTAGACTCTGGAGGCAAGGTGCCTCGGGCCTATGAAATTTTTAAGACCTACAAAGCAGCGTAAAAGTGTAAGAAGCAGAAAAATAAGGAAAAAAGAGTAAGACAAATTTAATGCAGCTGAAACTTCAAAATTGAATTTCGAAAACACCATTCCAGGATTTCTAGGCATTTCCTGAGAAAGTTTCTTTCCCTGGCTTCCCTTTCAAGCAGAGTTTGTAGCAGTGACTTCAAAGTCCACATTATGCCTATCGGTGCTCAAAATCAGTAATCAAACACTGTGCTCAAAACCTGAAGTATCGAAATAATTGTTACTCGACTCGCTCCACCAATCATGGTTTGGCATTAGTTAATAGCTAAAAGGGGAAAATATAAATTAATAATAAAAAAACCCTGTATTAATGGGGGGGGTGCAGTGGGTTGGACCAGGTCCTTCTCTCCGGTGGGTCTGGGGTTCAAGTCCTGCTTGGGGTGCCTTGTGACAGACTAGTGTCCTGTCCTGGGTGTGTCCCCTCCAGCCTTACGCCCTGAGTTGCTGGGTCAGGCTCCGGTTTCCCGCGACCCCATATAGGACAAGCGGTTCAGAAAAGTGTGTGTGTATCTGTTAATGGTTGAAGTGCATCACATTAATGGATGCAGTTCAACTGGCATTTACCCATGTTTTTGCACATTTCAGAGCAAAAGCTCCTACAAACATCAAAATACGGCTCTTGTTATACAAATACTCTGCAGCAAAAGCCGTTTCGACAGTTTTTCTTTGGCCAACGCAAAAAGCAACTAGTTATGTGGAAACGTCACCCTGTACCGCGCTTGTCTTTTTGACATTGCGCGTTGTTTTACAATCAGCCATTATTTCTGCACGCAGCAAGGCAAAAAGTGTGGAAAACATCAGGAACAGATGCCGGCAACTCTTGCACAACCCTGATTTATATCCTCTTATGCTTTTGATTATAAGAAACGAATTTATTAACAGACATGCCAGGACATGTTTCTCAAAAAAGTGCTGAGAAGAGACAGAACCCTTTTACGCCATTTGTGTTTGTTTGGATGGTCCCATTCATTTTCTTTAAACACAAGCAGTGGTCATTTTTTTTTCCCCTTTCTCTTACTACATGCACTAAAGCAAATGATCAAATGGATTCTAGAAGGTCTAGTTTCGTGCAGCCGACAAACCAAGTCCAGACTCCAATTTGTTCCCTCATTAACGCGCCCAGTTTATCATAACACATCCGGGGTGGACAGTTCAATCTTTTCTCTCGCACAAAAGAAGACCCACCATCGGAGCACTGGGGAATATTGCAGGACTGGTGCCGCACTTGTGGGTCTGTGGTGAAGCACCAGGGTCCCGTGGGTTCGTTGTCCGGGTTGCGACAGTAGTTTTCCAGTAGATCTTTCCTCGTGCTCATCGCAGGCAAGAAGCTGAGTTTAAGGAGACTCATTAATACGGTAAGTGTCACAAGTGTGACCCAAAAAGCACATTTATAATATAAAGAACTTGATAATCTCCGAGCTGCAATGACATTCAGTGATGGGGGGGTTGCAAGGACACTTCAGCAGCAGATAACATGAGACCACCCTTGATTCATGAGTGGTGATAATATCCATACATGGTTTTTACACAAATTCCCATGGATGTAAAACAGCAGCCCTTCATCAGTGGGTTAAACCCAAAGACTGAGGAAGTTTTATTTCAGACCATAAAAAAAACTTCACTCCGGGGCAAGTGATGACCTCATCCAACACTGGAGTCCCTCTCTGCCAAGCATAATAGTCCAAACGCTCTGGATCAAAGGGTAATTCCCAAATCCACTGTGCATTATTGCCATGGAGGAATCCATGGGGTGATCTGCATTTTAAATGCTTGGTGGAGTGATTCCACACAGCTTGATGCATTTTTAAAAAAAAGGACTGATTCCTTCCCTTCTCTAAGCGAGATCTGAAGAACACACCCATGGTTTCCTTTCCAGACATGAACTGTTTTGGTCCAGAGCCACTGCGGTAATGATGCTGTACTAACAGATGCAAGCAAGACCTTTGTAGGACTCGCAGAAGAATTCACCAGCAGTTCAGAATACACTGGATTTAGCATGTTGTGCTCTATGAAATTCGGAACAGGAGTTAAGCAGTGAACACTGGCTAGAAAATTCTGGAAGAAAAATCGAAGAGCGATTAAGCCAGGGCTCATTGTTCTCTACCCACAGACAGAAAAGAGTGGAGCTGTGAAACTCTACATCCTCTCCTCTCCTACATGGCCTCCTACGCTCGCACGCAAGATATGCGTGAGGAAGGGATCTTCCTGTAAATTTCCTACAAATGTCTCATATGCACTTGAACGCTGGGTGGGCTGGACGAAGAGAAGAGGTCCATGCTCCTTTCAGACAAGCAGAATGTTAAAACTGGGAGGAAGAAAAGCGTGAGTCATGCATTCCCAACACAAAGTAGGGAAGGCAATTCCATGGAGTGGAGGTGACACACTAATAACAACACAATCAGTGGATTAACTAGTCTTGAGTCAAATAAAGGGGAAATGATTAAGTCCAGTTTCTTCTTGGTATCTGAACTGGAAACAGTGGAGAACTAAAAAATAACGTTCACCTTATCAGTAGCAAATTTTAAGATATTATAAACATATCATGCTTCCCTTTTGGGCTGTACACCTTATCTACGTCTGGATGTATTTACACTGCTTTTCCTTTTTTTTGCTGTGAAACGGGTCATCAGATCACTCAGAATGATGGGGAGACAGGTGTTCTGCCACACACACATTGTCCATTTTCAGCAGTCAAACATGACAGAATTTTCAGCTTGCGAGTGGGAAGGACACTGGCGCAGACAGCAGCAGTTGTGAGACGGGCTGTAACCGTGACGACAACATCCAAGGAACTGTCAGTAAAAACAGCTGAATCCCTGTAGCTTGTAGTTCTGGAGCTAAATACCTATATTCTTATATTTACATACATTGACATACAGAGCTGCTTGAAAGTATATGAACCCTATAAGGACGGTTATTATTCTTATAGCAAATATAACATATAAAACTTAAATGTTAATCTTAAGTGGGGGATGCAGTGGCGCAGTGGGTTGGACCCAGTCCTGCTCTCCAGTGGGTCTGGGGTTCAAGTCCCACTGGGGGTGCCTTGCGATGGACTGGCGTCCCATCCTGGGTCGTGTCCCCTTACGCCCTGTGTTACCGGGTTGGCTCCGGTTCCCGTGACCCCGTATGGGACAAACGGTTCTGAAAATGTATGTATGTGTGTGTGTGTTAAATCTTAAACATGTAAACTAATAAATGACTATGATTTACATCCCTGATTTTACTTACCTACTTGGCGTAACCAATGCAACTTGTGCTTCACTTATTTTTACACCTGCACTACATGTGTGTTTCTACTACACACGATTCCCTCTAAAGCAACACATGGAATTGGTCATTACACACCTGTTATGTCACATAAGAAGCACTGATTCTCATTAAATAACCATTTTGTGGTAAAAAAAGGGACATAAAGGGTTCACATACTTTCATGCAGTAATACATACTTTCACCTCTCACCACCACTGACTGAATATATATCTTCAAGAATTATTAATAATTTAGTGGTTGAGTAGAAAAACGATTGTGAATAGTCAGCACGTGTTTCAGAATGAGATGTGGTAGAACACTTACTTGTGGTCATGCGGCATGGAGGACGCCCAGCGCTGGCACGGTATCCCAGTTTTAGTGACAGACTTTGGTCCTTTGTAATTTGCTCCAGTACCCACAATGCATTGCTTCACATAGTCTGTGAATGACAAGAGGATTACAATGTCAGTATGCTGAAACCAAATGAAAAAGTGGTTATATGTGAAAGCAGCCCACCCAAAGTCCCCCAAGATCACATGGAATTTCACACTTGTAGGTCTATGGCTGCTAAGAAATGTTTTAAGAAATTTATTTGTCAGTAATTATGTCTGTCTTCTCCTTGGTACATTATTTGTACACCCTTCAACCCCAAGAGCAACGGAAGGAAAAAAACAGATATAACCCTAACCCTAACCCTACCTCTACCCCTACCCCTACCCCTGACTCTAAGCCTAACCCTAAATAGCAGAGTTAAGGCTGGACTGGAATTTTTTCAGTACAACGTGGAAGTGCTTAATAAAAACGATTTGCCATCTTCACTTTAAAACAAATCTGAAGTTATAAAATGTACAACCAGCACTGACCTTTCCTTTCGTACAAATCAACGTTGAAGTCGGGCTCTTTTTGCGTGCCATGCGTGTAGCTGTCAAAGGACAGCCAATGGCATTTCCTGTTTTTCTGGTCAAAGTAGAAAGCTCTGTGGAGACACCAAAGGAGCTTGGATGGTGATATGATCTCTAGTCTATATATAACACAAAACGATTTCACTAGTAATGCAAGTTTACTTAAACTGACCAAACTATTGCATTTGATGCTTTTACTGCATTTCCTATGTAGGGGAAATAGGTAGCAATGGAGCAAGCGCAAGGGAGGCAACAGTAAGTCATTAATCAGTCCTTTATGAGTGTTAAACTCTCATCTGAACCCATTCTTGTGGCTTAACTGATCAAATTAGCAGTTTGCTGTCAGTCTGCAGTTCATACATAAATACATATATTATATATATATATAGCTATAAAATGTGGCATTTCTTTTAACATACGAATCAAGAAAATAAATATTCTCATGTAATTCATAACTTGAAAATTCAAAATACAAATACATACACACACTGTCTGAACCACTTGTCCCATACAGGGGCACGGGGAGCCGAAGCCTCACCCGGCAACACAGGGCGTAAGGCTGGAGCGGGAGGGGACACAACCAGGATGGGACACCAGTCCGTCATAAGGCACCCCAAGCCAGACTCGAACCCCAGACCCACTGCAGAGCAGGACCCGGTCCAACCCACTGCGCCATACAAATATCTAAAATAGCCAACTAACCAAAAGGGGGTTTTATCAAGAAATCTATAAAACACATGGCTCTCTGGGGAATTTAATTTGCTCTGTTGGAATGAATTACAGTTTGGCAACACATCCTTCCCATGTCAATAGGACAGGATACAGACATGGAAAAGAGGACCAGTGCACTGAAATATTCTGACCTTTACTGCAAGAACAAAGAGCCAAATTATGCTACATCATATAATGAGCCAGGACAAAAAAAAATATTATTCTTAGATTCATGAATTAGATTAAAGAAATGTGTGATACATCTAAACTTCATCTGGTCATAGGTTATACAAATTGCTTTTTGTATAATGATCAAATTAAAAGATAAACTCAAGTGCCAAATCTGCCTTCAGTTGCATCAATGAAACAACGTATGATTACTAAGTGACTCCTGTGAATAAATACAGAAAAACCTTCCTGTTTTTTTCATGTTTCTGTACTATATAAAGAGTGGAATGCTTTTCATATGTGCCAGCTGTAGCCTTTATGTTTTGCTGTCCAACACGCTGGCAATTTTCAGTCATTAAAAGTATCCACAAAAATAGCTGAACTGGTTAAAATTAGTTCCCAAGGGACCCACATGCTTGATCTATCCAGTGGTTCACAAGTGAATTTATTAATTGCTCTGATTACAGTGTTCTGTTTGGTCCACATAGAGTCAGTATCCAGGAAGGCTTATATTTTCAAAAAAGCTGTTTCATTCCAGCAACGGAAGGGCCGCCTGATATCATGTGGAGATTCCTTTTGCTCCGACTTGTATTTTCCAGCATTTACAAAACCCAAACCAATATCCTCAAACTTATTGGTTTTAACTGTGTGATCCCATCTTCCAGGGGATTACCTGCACATCCATCACTCCCTGCACACAAAGGGCAGGCCTCTTATTACGACTACATCTCTTGGCACACTTGGCCACATTGAGGGCTCTGCTCTTGGGTGGAGTACGAGACGTCAGGTTGCAGCAGTCGTATCCCGTCACTCTTCTTGTAGTCCTGAAGGAAATTCCTCTTGCATTCTGCACCGTGGGTGAACAAGGAGGGAATAATATTCATGGGACTGAAATGCACAGATGGTCCACGACTTACAACGTTTGTGACTTACTTAGAACAGGAGTCCCATAAATGTTATTACACCATTTTGAGTTTCAATGTTTTGGTCATAATATCTAATGATGCATAAAGCATAAAATTGATTGGAGGTACTGCTGCAAGGCAACATACAGTATTCCTCATTACCACAATTAGTGTGTCTGCAAGAACTGAATTTTATTTACAAAAACATTTTATTTAACGTTATATTTACAGAATTTTTCATTTGTGATTCGATTCAGGCTACTTTTTAAAAAACAGTTTACAATGGCTAGCAAGTGAAAATGTAAGGTTCTGGTGGTGCAGAAAGAAAAAGAAAAAAAAAACCTTAAATGAAAGAAAAAATAGTAGTGTGGCATGACAATATAATTATAACAGTGCATTTTGTTGATGCTATTGATCCCATTTTATATCAGTAACATTTTAACGTGAATGACGTGCGAGATTAGTGAACAAATACGTATAACAAAGCATTTTTACTCAACCTAGCATTCACGACTCTCAATTACTTATATATCCTCATGGTTTACAGAATATAATTTAAAGGGATTTGCATATTACAAAGAAGTTTGCATATGATGAGGTCATCAGAGTGAAACCCCAAGTCAAGACTGAGAAGTAAGTTTTTGCAGGACTGATATACAGCTGTTAACTAACGGTTATTATCAGCCGTTATGTAACTGACACTTTTATCCAGGGTAACTTACAATGTTTGCTTTTTATAATAAGCTCTTTAAAATGATGTACCTCTTTATATAACCAGGAAACTTTGACTGAAGGAATGTGAGGTAAGTACAACTACCCCAAGGGTATTACAGCAGATTCATGGATTCCAACCCAGGTCCTTTGATTTCTAGATGACAGCCCTACCACTGCGCCACCTGAGCCTGCATTCTGGAGGCGCAAAGCAACCATGTGTACGGTGCTGGACAGAGGAGCATCTTTTCTTCCAGCTCATATGTCATGCAGTGTGTTATGTGGCATGTTCCAGATCTCTACCTACCTACCTCCATGTGAAAATACGAAAATATGGTGTTGGTCTAGTAGAGTAATGTGTTTTACCAAAGTGGCTGCACTGTTGCTTGTTTGAAGTCACTGTTCAACCCAGCAGTAACTACATCACTAAGACAGAAAATTGGGGTGGGGGTTGGGGGGGTGCTAACTGGATCCAGCAACAAACACGGCACAGCCCATGTGGAAATGATCCTACTGCAGCAGATCTGCAACACCAGCTTCTATCTCACCCCCATGACTCAATGTTTACATCTTTAAATGTTTTATTATCCTGTGGTATAACCACCCATTATAAACAAAAACACTCTGTAACTCCCTCGGTTCTGGAAGAGAGATCAGGGAGTGAATCAAACCCAAAACGTAATGTACGCTCTTGCATTGCCAGTTCTTAAGATGAACTACCCGCCAAAATATGAGACACAAAAAGGAAAGAATAAGCTGACATCACCCTTTGTAGACCATTCATTACAAGTTAATAAAGTTGAATTATCTATCAATATCTTGTTGCTTAGTGATGACTCATGGCGCTCATCTCCCTGAGGTCAGCAGGATGACCAAACATCTTTGACAGACTTCAAACATCTTTGACAGACTTCAAACCCTGGACAGTTGAGCATCTTCCTCTCACACACACACTCAGTTTACACCTGCAGTAGGATTTGAACCAATGCCCATCTCACTGATTTCTGACTCCTGTTTTTGGTGCCAAAACACAAGCAGGATCACATCTACGACTATATGTTTGCATTTACACAATTTGCATTAATTGTGACCAAGCTGGATCCACCAGTGACACCTTATATGTGATTTAAGCCCCTTGTCCCAAGGGATCCGACCCCCACCGAAGAGAGCCGGAAACCTTTATACAATAATGACAACACTGGCATAAGTTCCAAACATATAAATTCCCTCACGTGCTAGATTATATGTGAGGAAAACAGACATGTTAATGATTTGTTTGGATCTCTAACAGTTGAAGTGATTGTTGGAAACTGATTAATAAAAAATGAAAACAGTCCTTACGTAGCGCTTCTGGCATGTGAGTTACAATAACAATGCCTTCATAATCGGGACATGTCCAACGAGGAGCTCCACACACCCACCCACACACACACACACACACCAGAGCCTGGCCAGCTGTCTCTTCCACAGCTGGCTACCAGCACCTCTCATGTACAGTTTTTTTTTTTTTTTTTTTTTTTGCACATCAAAAGACAGAAGCGGACTACCGATAACCTCAACTGTGACCAAGAACCACCAGAATTACGAACAGTCATCACCCGAATTACGAACATATATCTCTCAATCCCCTGTACGCACACATTTACGATAACAGAAAACCAATTAGAGCGCAAAAGTAAATGAACAGATTATTTATGGTTTGTTTTTCAATGAAATGCAGAATATATTTCCTCACAGGCAAGAAATATGAGAGCGCGCAGCAGTGAGCTTGTTTAAAAATAAAATACCAAGCACAAGCAGGTATTCAGAAATGAAAAACAAATAGCCCATCGTACACTGTCTTCTGAAATGTCCTTGCTTTTCGTAAAACGCATTATGATTATGCACACTTTGCAGGGGACGTTATACTTTCGAGACATATGCGCCTCCTACACATTCAATGAATTAAAGAGCGCTTATATATTTAAAGTTCCAAAGATTCTCCACTTAAGCATATCAGTAAATGTGGCGCTATCGTTGAGCTATTCATTATTTCTACTGAATAATTATAGAATTAAATCTGTGATGACAGACAGTAGTGAACCAACACATTTTACCAAGTACTCCGTATAATACTAATAATATCAGGGTATTATTATTATTATTATTATTATTATTATTATATTATTACCCCCTCAGCTTTGCATCTACTAGTGCTTTCGGGATAGACTCCGGTCCAAGGCGAATTTGCTCAGGACACGTGAGGTTATTGAAATTGAATCAATGAATGGCTGTATGGATGATGATGGTGACAATGATGACGACTATTATTATTATTATTATTATTATTATTATTATTATTATTCCGTAGACCCCTTGCCCAGAGAGACTTCGGTGTCAGGAAGTGATTCAGTCACAGAGCGTGTTCTCGTTGCTCCATACACACACACACACACACACACACACACACACACACACACACACACACACACGCACTCGCTCACTAAGTTTGTGGGGCGACGGCGTCCACGCGGACGAGCTCAAAACGCGTCGCTCAAAACGATGTGTCGGCGCAAAATCTGGACCTGAATTAGCGTCGCACACCGCACGGTTGTGAACCGTGAGCCGGCACTTGACTTGTCATTTACACGCACCGAGTCGCAAACTAACTGTATACTGTACATTACACACATACACACACACACACACACACACACACACACACACACACACACAGCTCATCACAGTGCGCACCACACAGCAATCACGCGAAATAAATAGGAGCAGCGAAAACTTGTACATTCAATCATATCCACTTTACAAAGTTTACAGTATTTTTGATGCCGGTGTGTGTCGCTCCACCTCCAGACTGACACTGACTCACCTGCGGACAGAATGAGAGTGACAGTGAGAGTGAGGCAGAAGAGGGTCCCGCAGGTCCACATGGCTGTCCCCTGTCCGCGCTCCCGGGCCCCCTGTCCCGCACTCCGTCACGCGCGCGCGCTCAAACCCGAGTCCCGGTGGCGGATGCGAGCCGCGGGCTGCTCTTTTTATACGCGCCGATCTGAAGCTCCGCTGCAGCTATTAACTGGGGGTGGGGGGGTGCGGTGGTGGGGGTGGGGGGTGCCCTTATAACGGCGCAGATACCCCCCACCCCAGACCCTTTTACTGGAAAGGAGCCGTCCTCCGTTCAACCCCCAGTGCGACTATATCACACAGTTACCCCTCCCCCCCCCCCCCCCCGCGCAAGACATTTAAAGGAAACTCTACCCGGTCATCCTGAAGCTTCACTCAGGCTTTGCGCTCTTATTTTTTATTTATCTATTTCTTTTCGGGAAAGGTGCAAATACACGTGGTCAGTCGCGTGTACTGCAGCCATGCCTTTCATTTTCCCCGGAATAGCGCTGCACGCAGCGCTCGCGGATCTCCCACGCAGTCGTCGAGTCGCGCGCTCGCACAGCTCCCTCCCTGCGAACGCGGAGCCCGTGTTTCACGCGGTTTTCGCGCCCTTGAGGTCTCAGGTCCGATCCGCTCGCGAACATGTGTGGGAAGCGCGCGCACGTCGCTCCAAACATTCCCGCACCATCCTTGATGCTTTTGCGCTCTGCCTGTAAGTGTACACACGCACACACACTGATCACTGAGTCCCCTTTATTTCTCTGAAAAAAGATTACAATAGGAGAAACATACGCTTTACGCAGCAGGGTGCTCTTACTGTATCTAATCAGGGTAAGTACCTTGATCAAGGGTTCCAAAGCAGGCGCGGGTTTCAAACCAAGAACCTTCGGGTTACAAGACAGTACTGGCACTACTAGGTACAGTAGCTTTATGAGAACATAAAAGAGGTACAGTATGTTGAACTCTCAGGTTGTCTGAACTTCATTACTGGTGGAAGGAGGAACACTTGACTGATTTGTAAAGGCAACTTTTACCTGATTGAACAAAACAACAGATGACTGTTTGTTAGTCTGTGCAATAGTTTTCTCCCTTACTTATTCCCTCCCTCATTATTTATTTTCTCCTATTCTCCGGCATTGTCAATGCATCTTTGCACTTGTTGTATGTATGTACGTTTATATGTGCGTGTATATAAGGTTTTAGTTTTGTCTACTCTACACCATGAGCCATTGGGAACCAAAGCCAAATTTCCCCGTAGGCCTATGTGTGTGCATACTTTGCCAAATAAATCGGATTCTGAGTCTGATTCTGATTCAGGAGACCTTATTGACAAGGCCCGCGGTCACACACTTGGTACAGAGTCCAGAGGCTGACCCAAGGTTCCTCTGCTGTGGAACGCTAGAGCACAAGTTCAAATGTACTGCTTGGACTGGCAACTGGACAAAAGACGTTGTTTTTACAGACTAACAGATGCCCTGAGCCCTATTTTTCACCAACTGGACAGAACACAGATAACACTTAAAGTCGCAGATTATGAAAATAGGGAGCCGTTTAGTGAAAACGTGTGTCATTCCCGTAATTAAGGTCTTCTTATTTTGTCATTTACCAAACAATGTTAAAAATCTGAATGTTGTAAGTCAGCATCTTCTGAACTTTTTCAAAACGTCATTAAAAATTGTTGTGACATAACTGGTCTGGCAGGGCGGACCAGTGAGCATGAAGGAACTATGGGCCCTTGCAGGAAATTTTACGGATAGAGACTAATTCACCTGAAACGTCCTTCAGAGAGAAGATCATCTGCACCTCAGTGCTGATTTAAAAGACGGGGAGGAGATTTTGAATGTTTGGTAAAAAACATGAAAATCCTTGTGGTGCTGGAATTCAATTATTTATTCTTCCCATTTAGATTAATGGGAACACAGAGTTCTTTTTATGACTATTTATTGTATGAGCACATCTTCAGAAATTAATTTCATATCTTATGCAAGGGAACTCTGCTGCGAAAAACTGAGAAACACCATATTTTCTCAACCATTTATTTGGTTGGGCTATTTGTTTGGAGCACTGACATTTGGATTTTGTGGAATTTATGATGTTTTCTTTTGGATGTTGTTGCTAAGCCCCAATGAGTTGATGTCAACTCATGTTGGCCGCATACATAGAATGCCTCTGGAATGTTCCATCCTTGACTTCTGTCCTTAGGCTTGGGGGAGGGGGCTACTGTCAATTCATCTGGTTGCTGGTCATCTTCTTCGTTTTCATCCAGCTTTGCAAACATCTCCTTTGGTACTAATTGATTACTTTTTTAAAATCTAAGTAAATTTTTTTATTGAATATCTTCAATTTTAACTGCTTCTTTGATGAAGCATTTGCTAACGTTCTTGTTGAATACCAGAAACTGTTATGCACCCATTTACTTTTTAAGGCTGAATTTATTATAGAGGGATTTCATGTAATCTTGGTATGTAAATAAAAACTCAACCTTTCAACGCAGAACTTTCACACTGAAAATAATGACAGCTATAAAGTTTTTTTTTTTCTTTTAATTTAAAACTTCCAGTTTTTTTAAATGTGTTGCATGGAAAGATTTCAACTGGTTCAGCTTCCCTGTTGCGACATCTTCCATGGCGGTAGTTGTACTGCTCTTTTCCGTGTTAGCACAGAGTCACCAGGGACATGTTCATCCGAAATGATTCACGCCTGCTTCACAAGTCCCCGAAGAACCAAATCAGAGCCGGTTTCTTGCTGACACATGATGAGAATCTGTCGAGACAAAAGGGAATAATCTCTCAGAAAAGTGTTTGACTTTGATATGACATTGCGATAAAATCGATGACTTAATCCCTTTCTCAGAGCCTCATCCAGGCCTCATGTGCATTTGGTAGTAGGATTTAGTTCCAGGGCTCATAAAAACAGATTTTGTCACTCTCTGCGAGCTTAAATTAGAGAAAGGGAGCAAAAAATGTTTCTGATGCATTTGACTCCGGACATGAGTCACTAAATAAAATAAAGTGTCTGTGTTTTTCTTCCACTAGTGTTTTCTCAAATCCTCCACGGGTCATATATAAATCTTGCTAATAGCAAGAGAGTGGATTCCTGTGAAACAATGACCCCGCTCGTTTTTCCTGGGGCTGGTGTCTAAAACTGAGGAAGACACTGTAAAAAAACAAAGCCCACCACCGCCTTGTCAGACAATGGGGACTGAATCCAGCTTCATTTAGCAGGTGATCTGTGACTCTGACGTGACAGCAGCCCTGTGATGGTGGTGACGGAGAGGAACTGGAGTTATTTTTCCAAGCCAATACTTGCATCTTAAGTTGCTTATAATTGTACCCATTTGTAAAGCTGAATGCCAGTGGAAGTTTATAAAGGCTATACTGATGTAGTGCTGCTCTCAGGGGAACAACATCACTCCCCCCTGTGGAACTAGACTCAGACAGCAGCAAAGCAGCACTGAATCAGCACTGATTTCCACGTACTTTCCTCTGTTCTTCATGGAATTACAACCTTGATCTAGCTGTTGCTGTTATTCAACATCGGGATTACTCACAATCCTCACGCTCCCTCAGTGATTACTGGTTACACTGGTGTGTGTGTGTGTGTGTGTGTGTGTGGTGAACCACAGTGTACCCAAGATTCACACCACACTACATTTAAGGATTGGATCAGTGCATTGGACAAATGGTAGTTAATAATGGTTGGATCACTTTAGAATATTTTGTTATGAATTTTAAAGGATGTTATTTTTTATTTTGCTCTTTTACTCTCTTTCTGTTTAATGTTGTCATTTTTTACATGCTAGTATTTAGAGTATAATGTAAACTGCTTCAGAGTTGTAACCAATTTATCATCATCATCATCATCATCATCATTATTAGACTAACAACAGAACAACAACAATACAACAACAAACTACCTAACCAGACAATTCTCATAATTACTGTGATTGCTCATAATTCTCTCTAACAATATCTGCTGAGCTATATGAAAAATATAATTTCCAAAAATGAACACTAAATAAATCAGTGATTTGTAATGATTTTGGCTTTGAAAGGAATTCAAAGAATTTATCATTGCAAGTTTTGCAGAAGTCTTTCTTCAGCCTGAGGGTGGCGCAGTGGGTTTGGCCAGGGCTCGCTCCATGGTGGGTCTGGGGTTCGAGACCTGCTTGGGGTACCTTGCGGCAGACTGGTGTCTCATCCGGGGTGTGTCCCCTCCAACCTTACGCCCTGTGTTGCTGGGTTAGGCTCTGGTTTGTCACAACCCCGCTTGGGACAAGTGGTTGTAGACATTGTGTGTGCTTTTGAGCCTGTAACTTTTTAGAATATTTCATAGATGATGTCAAGAGTCAAGATTTCTGAGATATGAGAGTGCTTTTGAAACAATGTAAGAGATGATATAAGAGATAAGAGAGGGCTTTTGAAAGAACAGGAGATGTTTCTGATGATCACACTAAAGGCACAGGCACAAGTGATGACAAAGTCTGTCTATCATCGGCAGGTTGAACTTAGTATCTTTGTGTCACAGATGTGTAGGCAGCACACTGGGCTATTCGAGGACAAGCTCTTTTTATACAGTAGGCCTTTAAAAATGACTTCATGCGATGAAGCCCCATTCACATATTTATATCGCAGGAAAGTTTTCAAAGTGAAGCTTTGGAATAACTAAGAGAGCTGATCAGCATAAAACAAGTGATTATTATACAGATGGCCCAGTGCCAGTTACACATCCTCTCCAGCTACAACAGGCTTCTGCTTGCCCAGATGAAAAAAGGCAGTTACATCCCATAGACATAACCACCGTAATATCATCTTAATAAATCAGATACTCCAGAAATGAGAAGAGACTGCTTGACATTTCACAAGCTGAGCTGCAAAAGATTTCTGAACATTGGTGGAATGCGTTCCTATGAAGTATTGATCCACGTTTCTCAGGTATTGATCCAGCGTTTCTGATGTGGTATCAGGTACCCTTCACAAGATGAACCTCAAAAGAGAGGGAAAGCATTACTTACAGGATGGGTCATCGGCGCCGGTAATTGAGGTTCATTCCTCAAAGGGTGATCATCACACTTCACCTCACTTGCAATAGCCGAAGCAAGAAAAAAAGAGAAAGAGAAAAAGACAAATAGGCAGCTGTTATCACTTTGCGACACGGCAGCCAATCTTACAATTGACAACACCTCCAAAAGAGCTCCCCCACTAATGCATAAACCCGCCTCTTGAGTCTTACAGCACGAGCGGCTCAAAGACCTGGAAAGCCCATTTGGGTCAATGAAGCCTAACAATAAAATCACATAACAATAGTGTCGGTGTTGCGGTGCCGCAGCCTTGCAGTGCCTGTTAACTCGCACCATGTGCCACAGAGCACGACAAGTGCATTTTCAGCTCCCTCCCTGGTGATAACTTTTAAGTCATAGTAGGCTGACATTATAATTCACTCCTCTTTTTTGTGCAGTGTTATTAAGGCTCTGTTGTGGGCAGGGAATGGGGGCCAGGGGGTCTCGGGGTGCTAATAGATTTCCTGCAGCTTTGAACAGATTCGTCACGTGGGTCCCCTAAGCGGCATCAGATTTCATCCGCAGCAAATTACCTGGACCTCAGGCTGACCCTACCCTGCCGACCCCCCACCCTGTCCACAGCAGCCTCGAGGGTATGTAGGCGTGTCCGCCATTAAGGGGGCCGCTGAGAGAAGAACGGAGAGCGTGGGGCTGGGAGGGCGGGGGTCAGGATGAGTCAGGTATGTGAGAAGAAACAGGGAGAAGCTGGCAGCCCCTTAAACAAACAGCTGTGGGCAGTGGCTGCGGGTTCATGACAGGCTCCAGACGCCGTGAAAGAGGGCTATCGTGTCAAGAAGCCTTTTTCTAAACAAATAACCCACTTCCTACGTTGGGGCCCTGTTTGTCATTTACCACTCGAAACAAAACAAGCCTTCAGATGCCAAGTCTCCGTTCAATTACTCACCTGCGTCTCCCTGATGGGAAATTCTCACGTTTCAGCAACCTGCCACATTTTTCAAATAAACAACAAATCGCCAGGATTAACAAATGGTAACTCTAGTAACTATGTAGCAGTTTAACAAGAACGTATGGATCTTTTGTTGTATTCGCTCTGTTTTTACAACTGTGGGTCTTTATGGATACGGCTCAAGTGGTGATCGTGAGCTGAAATTTGAAAACTGCTTCATGCCGATGAAGTTTATTGCACAGTTTCGTATTTAAATCTCAAGTCTCTGTAATTTTTAAGCAACAATTGACCTGAGAGTCAAGCAGAAGATATATATATGTATAACAGCCTGTTTCCTTCAGCTTTTCGGAACACTTGACTGCACTTGGATCTCTCCAACTGTTTAAATGTAGTGTCCTTTTGTATAAAACTTGCAACAGAACCTCATTTGGAGTAATCAGCAATAACCACAGGTCAAGGTGCTTCTGTCCCTCTCATACGTCAAGGATTTTACGTGCTTTAACAAATATGTCGTCGTTTATACATGTCATATATGAGTTCAGCTGTTTGCCTTTCCACATTCTCAGTTTTTATTTCTGCCTCAACTATTTATTCTTGGATGCTAAGCATTCTCAATGGGCCATTCAATGTTTATATTGCATTCTTGAGATTGAAATGTTTTCCATTGTTGCACTTGTTGCCTCACTTAGATTATCACACTGGGACCAGCATGGGTTCTGCTAGGCTATGGGATCAGGCACCTGCTGGAATGAGACACAGTTACATAGTATTTGGGGCAAAAAACCAAAACTGAGCTTTACACATCTTTGTCCATTTGTTTCGATATGTTCTTTTCTACTGGGATTGTCCTCCTGATGGAGGGAGCCGGATACACAGCTTTTCACATCTGCCTCATCTACCTCAGTCCTGCCAATTTCCCCACCTGCCATCCATCCAAATAAAGACATAAAATTTAATGACATTATCTTTCTTTAATTCTCAACACATAATTCATTTATTAGTAGTGTCTAATTTAGAGGGGGTGTAGTGGTGCAGTGGGTTTGGCAGGTGTGTGGCGGGTCTGGGATTTGAGTTCTGCTTGGGGTGCCTTGCAGTAGACTGGTGTCCTGTCCAGAATGTTTGCCCTTCCCCCTCAGCCTTGTCACCTGTGTTGCTGGGATAGGCTCTGGCCTGCCGTGACCCCGCTTGAAACAAGCGGCTATTGACATTGGTTGGATAGTGTCTAATTTTATGGCACAGTGGTCATTTTCCAAGTGTTCTGGAATGTGATCCTCCGCACAGGTGAAGATGCGTAGGTACAGCAACGGCAGTGCGAGGACTTTAACTGTAGAATGGAGTGCGGGCCAGCTAGCTGGCTTCCCCACGTGTTACCAGTGCGAGGGATTTGCGTGCCACACCAGCCAGCCAGCGCTTTCTTGTTTTTATAATAGGAACCACATCCATATCAGACCATTCTTGACCAATTACCTCCTGATGAAGCAGGACTTCAGCCATCTGTGAGAGTTTTATCGCTGCCCTCCTCCACTGCTCTGAGTGATTCACTTGCGTCGCTGACGACTTGAAAGGACGTGGAAACAACAAAGCAAGGAGGGGGGGCAAGAGGGGGCAAGGCGGGCGCAGGCAGCCGCTACCAGGGCTGGGCGATGACTGCAGCCTCGGCACTAAATGACCGGCAAGCGAGTCATTAGGCAGCAAGCGGTGGGTCTCAGTGCGTAGTGGGGCACCCCAGGCTCTGTGCAGCTGCTTGTAACGTGGGGGGGCCTGGCCCCTGCTTTTAGTCACCTGGACGGGCCTCTTTGATGAAGTGCCGGGGTGGACAGCTGGGTGAATGGGGCTAAGTGTGTGTGCGTGTGTGTGTGTGTGTGTGTGTGTGGGGGGGGGGATTTTGGGCAGCTTGTACCGCTGCCCTCTAAGTGTAAGGAAAGGTCCAGCGGACACTTTGGCCCCACTGGACCCCCAGAGCTCCACCATCTGCTGACTCGCATCCTTTCAAGGCACACCAGGCTCCCACCCAGGTTCCGAAAGCAGCTCTGCTTTGCTATCAAAGCGCAGGGGTCACTTCCTGTTTGCGTCAGTCCCGTGCACGCTGCGCTTGCAAAGAGTCCTGCTGTCATTCGGCCAAGACGAGCATCATCAAATCATCACAGCTTCACCAGAACATCTGTAGTGAACGCGTAAATATAGCACAAGGTGAGGTTCACTCAGCAGCGGGTAACATTATACATGGACTTTCCAGTTCTTTAGTTAAACTGCTGAAGGTGTATTTGATCAAGGTACTTTGAAAATTTTCTTCTTATTTTCTTACACAAACCATGTTGTAATCATGAAGTGGGGATTTTTTAATATTACATTTATATAATACACACACACACACATTTACAGAACCGCTTGTCCCATACGGGGTCACGGGGAACCGGAGCCTACCCGGTAACACAGGGTGTAAGGCCAGAAGGGGAGGGGGACACACCCAGGATGGGATGCCAGTCCGTCGCAAGGCACCCCAAGCGGGACTCGAACCCCAGACCCACTGGAGAGCAGGACCCGGTCCAACCCACTGCGCCACTGCGCCCCCTATTTTTGTATATTAATATACAAAAATAAATTGGAAAAAGTATACACATATATAATTATTTGAGGAGGCTGGGGCTGATTTGGAGAATTTTAGATAAATTGGTTATGGCATGTTATGGGAATGGCTGGGCTCTTGGCGAGTTACAAAAGTTTGCAGCATCCAGAACATTTCTGTCTTCACATGGTAACTCCCTGTAGGAGCATGAGTGAATGTGTGGTCCTGCTTGTGTGGTTTCCAGGTGAACATCATGATCTCACTAACACCACTTCCAAGTGTGTGACCATGCAGAATGTACACGTTGCATATATTTCAGAACTCAGATAGTTTTATTTTCTTTGGAAAGATTTTCTTTAACGGGAAGCAATGATAACTTATAGACTATAATGATTAAACAAGAAAAAATAGATTTGGATCCATTACTGGTCCATCACAGGAGGTTTTGTAATAGTTTGCAGTCTATAAGAAAGTTTGTTTTAATCAAGGAACAATGGAATCTTTTTAGTGACAGCTGGATGCCTGTTGTAATCTATCTTGATGGCAGAAGAAGGTTTCACACACAAATAAAGTGTCCCAGAGTTTCTCCTCTGCTTTTCATAAACAAGAGATGTTCTGTTACATTGATATGGACATGTTGTTCTGCTGCAGTCATCCTTATGGGAAGTCCCTATGCTTAATGATGACTGGAAGAGTTCATCTGTCTACTGTTGTCAATGTCCGAGGCAGAGGTCAACACAGACCCCGAGTCACTAACAATATCTTGGTGGTCCAGTATTTACACTTTACCCATTAATGCAGGGCTGCTCAACTCAGTTGAGGTTGTGGCTTTCCTGGTTTTTATATAGCAATACACTAATTTAAAATTGATTTAGCTGTGAAAATAAAACCTTCTCTACAACAGTCATCTAGGACCTTGGTTTACAAATACATCTGAAATGCAGCTTCAGAAAAGGCTGCAAGTGGAGGAAAAATTTTCTGCCATTGTAATTCCAAAAAAAACGCATTCTCTGCCAGCCACTTTCACAAAACATTCTGGTCAGATTTGTTAATATAAGTCAATGTATTCCCTTCTGGAAGAAGTACTCATTGCAGGGGAACAAGAAGCAGCCACAAAAGATTTTCAGAACCAAAAATATAATATAATAAGAGTTCAACAAATGTGCCACTGTCTTTTCTTCAGCCTCTCTGTTGTTAGAGGAAAGGAAAAGAGGGTCTTTAAAAACAGAAAAAAACCCAGGTGGATTTTTTGGGTACACCTAGATAATACCAGGTAGGACACCTCTAGAACGGCATTAAATCCACAATAAGGTGCTGGATGTATTCTACATGGTTTTGGCCCATGGTGGCTTGGCAGCTTCACACAGTTTGCTGGCAGCGCATTCAATTTCCTAACCTTGCGTTGCACTTCATGCCCAAGATTCTCAACTGCTTTACACCACCACCACCACAGGACCATGGATTCATTCTTCTTTTGCCAGTTTCTGACCTTGCCACCAGCTTGTTGCAATAGACACTGAGATTTAACAGACCAGGACAGATTTTTTCCACTCTTAAATCCTCCAGAATTGGTGACTTCATGGTCACTGGAACCTCATCTTCTTATTATGAGATCATAGGAGGTTAAACTGACTGGTCTTCTGGTGCTGTAACCAATCCACTTCAATTTTTTTACCCATTGTGCATCGTGAGAAATCCTTCTATACATACAGTTACTTCCGCAACTCAGGACATTCTCCTCTGTCCAGAGATTCTGTCACCTCCTTCTCATCAGGAAGACATTTCACTGACGGGACTTCCACAGATTAGTTTTTTATTTCCCCATCACATAATTCTCCCTGTACTCTTGACAATGTACTGTGCAAAAATTCAATGAAGCACTAGTATGGCTAGCACTAGTGATCATCCCATGTTTAAAGTCACTATAAAACACAAATCTTGTCCTTTCTAATGGTCATTCAAACAATAACTGGACATCTCAAGCCTATCCGCATGCTTTACATACTGAGTCACAACTGTGTGACTCACAGTCTGAGGGGGTGGTGAACTGAAAGTGTCAAAGACCAAAAAAGAAGCCAGTAGGTTTTATTTATTGAGCTGTATAAATGTGTAAAATTATTCTAAGTACCTTAGCATTTCATATCACTTTGCAGAAAAGCATCAACAAAATACCGTACATACTTATTTTCTTCATGTGCTTAAAGTTACACCACTTTGAATCACACTATGGAAGTGGTACTTGACATCATAGACTAGGAGGTCCAGAGGATGTGTGGGTGTTCACTGTGTCCAGGCACTCCTCTAATAAATTAATGTTTCAGATTGAAAACAACCTGCAGGTGTGAAATAACTCACCAGCTGGGCCACTTCCTTGTTAGCTGCTAATTTTTCCATCCACAAGCACACGACAATAATGTTTGACCCTGCAGCTTTGGTAGGCACCACCGGACACCTCTTCTGTGCTGTATCTATGTTTTCTATTTGATTCTCCTTGTTATTACACAGAGGCTGACATGTGGTGTGAAAGGCAACAATGGCAGAGGGCACAACTTGTGTTGACGAGGGGCTCCTTTTACGTTCACCCCAGGCCGCGATCTCTGACCTCTACAAAGAGCGCCCATCTCTTCTCCCAGGCGCCAGCCCAGCATGGGCCAGATAACAATCAGAACTACAATGACAACAAAATACACAACAGTCCCCAGGGGGCCACTGAGAACAGAGTCAAGCAACCAAAAGCATGGAGGTTTTGACATCCTTTATCTTTAAAAATAAAAAAAAAAACTATTTACAAAGGAATGAGGAGCATCCAGTTCCACACACATGGCTTTCCTTGTTATAAGCCCAGTTTAATTCGTCTGCCTTTATTATTCAATTGCAAACTGATGAAGCAAAGACCATCTCTGCAGTCATTCAGATGATTCCCTAATGACAACACTATAAACAGAGTGCATAAATAAGAAGTTCTTCATTCTAACCATTCTAAAATTCATTCTAAATAATTTCTTCATTCTACCTTAAACCGAAAATGCCAGCTTCTTGTGTGGGCATTCCGTTGGCTGCCGCAGATGGCCCCTTTGATTATTCCTTTGGTCACAGTCTGGATCAGGTTCCCTGTCAAAGGTGACCATGCCTTGGTCCTGGTTGGAACAACTGCTTCAGTGAAAATAGTATATGCCATTATAGGTAATAACCGCTCTGAAAAAAGATTCAGGAATTTCCTGATGGTGTCATTCAACACTGTAGCCATTGACTGAGAACATATCTTCCAATGAGTTAAAGAAGAGGCTGGTTGAGTACGAAAGAGCTCTGTGGAACCTGCACCGACTGACTGCTGAAGCTGATTTTGACATATGATGTGTGCCACATACAGTCAACTATATGAGCCCACTAACAATATTTATGAGAAAGCTACGAAAAAGACGGCGGTTCTGTTTAATATTGCTCTGCCTGTTATCGTTATGGTCAATTTCCTGCACATGGCCTTCGAAAAAGATGCAAGCAGTTTTGCTTGTAAAGTATATAATTGGTCATGCATGAAATTTTCCTTTTGACCTCTTAAAGGAAAATTTGGGAAATGTTCCTAATATAGAGTTCATTCCCCTTTTTACATTCATATATATATATATATATATATATATACCAGGCAAGGTTGGATTTGGTCACATTTTCTTCCACATTTGAGGACATGGAATAAATACAGTACTACACACACACACACATCTTCAGAACCACTTGTCCCTTACGGGGTCACGGGGAACCGGAGCCTACCCGGCAACACAGGGCGTAAGGCCGGAGGGGGAAGGGGACACACCCAGGACGGGACGCCAGTCCGCCGCAAGGCACCCCAAGCAGGACTTGAACCCCAGACCCACCGGAGAGCAGGACTGCGGTCCAACCCACTGCGCCACCGCACCCCCCTAAATACAGTACTAGTTTAAAAAATTCCAGTTTCTCTCATCAGTCAGTGTGTGTTGCTGATTAAGAACTGTTTGATAATCTATAATGAAATGTTTTGTATCATTTGTGAATGTTGTTATATGAAAGTGATGTGAACAATGACAATGCTGATATTTAACAACAGAATCCATTTGACATCTTACGGAAACGGCCGCTTGTTTTGTAGTATGCAATACAATTACAATGTAATAACTACACACTTTCATTCTAAATATGCTGTATTCACACAAGAATGAATGCAGTTTTGATATTATAAACATTCTTTTTTCTCATTTGTTTAATAACAATATTGTACAAATTTATACAAAATTGATTCAGGCTAGTGAAGTTCCACAAAAGTGCAATATATTAAAGCACAATCAAAGGAGTTTGTGGAGCAGGGCCTGAACAACAACAGCCTGCAGCCAGTAGGCAGGAGTCCCCCTCCCCACCCCCCATGTTTTACACAGACATCAAGCAATCTTGATTAAACAGTCCAGAAAAAGAATGATCCACACAACCTGCACAAAGAGCACTGATGGCAAGAAATACATGTCCAATAACAATGGAGTATTAGATCATGTAACAGATGTTCACTCATGTCGTAGTATTATCAGATCCGCTAATAGATGTTCGATCAGGTTGCAGTATCACATCCTGAGGTGACAGCACCTTGCTTTGGCACTTAAAAAAAATTTCTTCTGTTTTCAAACGATGCTGGATTAGCCCCTCCCCAACAAAGATTTCATATTTTTTTATTTTGTCTTTTACCATTTTGACATAAAATATGAAGAGCTAACTATAATACATACTAAGGCCGATCTGAATATATGCCCTGTAATGCAGCTAAAAAAATGCTGTCTCCCTCAGGAAAACGGCAGTAGTGCTGATCCATATCAAAAAGAAAGGCTTTAAATATTCACCATCATACACTTCTGCAAACTGAATACCGAAGCAAAAATACAAACAGCATTTTTTCATTGCCTGTCATTTGAGTGACTTCATGCAGTAAGGTAACATGAAAACCTTGCTAGACCCACGTCCTCTTTATGGTTTTGTTTTTCAGAAAACTGTGATTTGAGAGAAATCTTATGGCACGTAATGTCATTTGGGGTGTACGAAATGTCTTTTCCAAAAAGTACAGTGGAGAAGAAGATATGGCGCAGCATATTGACACACATTTGAAAGGGCCCCCAGATGTTAAAATCACTTAAGGGTCTGTCTGGACTCTCGTTGTCTCAAAAAAACATTTCATAAGCAGAAATAAACAGACAAAACTGATTGTTTCTGGCAAATAACCAAATAAACCAAACTACAAAAAAGCTTATTATTTTTGGCAAATAACTGTTAAATACCAGTAACTATAATAACAGTTTGACCAGTGTGGCATTCGGTGACTGAATCAGAAAGCTAAGGATGGAGACCCTGAGATATGATTCCATCAAAATGTGTTCCTAGTAATATTTCTTCTGCAGTGGCTGAACAGTGAGGGGAAATAAATAGAATATGTATTTCAATGGACTGAAACGTCACTGTGCAATTATCTGCTTTTCAAATATAACCAAATAGAATTGTCCTGACTTTTCCGTTTTTTAACTACGGACCTACTGTGTTTATATGCAGTATCCACTGATTATAATGTGTGACATTCCTCTGCATTCAATGAAATTCGGCAACTGTTCCAATAGACACATTCTGTAGCACTTTAACGTTACTTTTTCTTACGTACAAACAATAGCAAAATGTTTCATTAATTAGTCCCAGGTGAAAAATATGGTGTCTGATGTCTTTCACTGAATGCGGGGCAGCAACATCTCATATACTTGTTAGGAAACATTGCTATTATACAAGACAGCAAAGGAGGATTAAGCTTTTATGTTAAAGCTCACTTATAAAGCTTGGGAGTTGAACCTGAAATCATCCAGTTACAAATTCAAATTACTCACGTACATCTTTCCAGCCTAAAAATGAAATAACTAAAAATTCCTACTTGGTAAAATTTCCTGAAGCAACAGTTCAATTTATTATAGAGTCATGTGGAATTTGTGGAACATAAACAGAAAAATGCATCCCATGTCCAGGTACATTGACCGAATTGAAGAGAATTTTAAAACTAAGAAAAAATATCTGCTAAGAAATAAACATCTATTCTTAATAAATAGGGATTAACACGATTCGAATGACTGATTTTGTAGTGTAACACTGCCTTGTTAACACGTTCACACATTCGAAATACATGACAGACAGATTATATTCACCAAGTCATCTGGAAGGGAAAAAATAGAGCCCAAACTGTTTTACATAAACAAATGGTCCTGTAAACCTAAAGTTGGACACTCGTGTTGGACACATATCAGGTAAAATCTATAAACTTTATAGACTTTACTTTTAAAGGTGATTTGTGGGACGGAGCCCAGACATGGTGACAAAGGCTTTTTGTGTGTTATATATATATATATATATATATATATATATATATATATATATATATATATATATGTATACACATATATACACATGTATATATATATATATAGAGTTTCCCCCACAACACAAACCCTTTCATTCATTATGACACTTCAATATAACACAATGTGCCTTAAAGATGAGAAGCCCAAATATCCATAAAAATGCGAACTCTGAACCCAAATTTATAAGAACTAGAAAGCACCAAAACGGTGAAAATTACAAGCAGGCAAGAGCTACACTTAAGAGTTGTAAACTGAGCACAGAATCTGTAAGATATCTGAGCTGTGTTCAGATCTCCTGTTATGGGTTCCATATTATGGCCCTCAGTTGTCGTGCTCCAGGTTTTCCCAATTTCATTTGGTAAGGCACACTTTGAGTTGACAGATATTTTAATAAATAAGACAGGATGGGCTCAGTAGGTAAGTGATGAGGTTCTTACACTCGTACAAGCAGCAGCTGTTGAGAGTGCACCCCCCCCCCCCCCCCCCCTTCTTAATATGAAGGATTCAATCTTTAATAAATCATACAGTAGTTTGCACAGATGTGCTACTTCAGACCACACTATGAAGTTAGTTTCTTTTTGGCTCATTAGCTTCTCACTTCACGTTTTTGCAGTTAAATATAGGTACAATCAGAACACAATGGATGCAACATAAGATAAATAGAGCATCATGCAAAAATACCTTTCATGTTTAAAAATTTAACAAAAGGTTTAACAAGGTTTATTCTGCAAAAGGAAAAAGAAAAAAAAAACACCTTCAACACAAATAATATGTCTGCCTAGCTCTCGGTATTTAAAACATACTAGAAATAAAACCACAATCACAGGCAGATGAAGGACTCAGCATGTGGTACACTGTGGTATTTTGAACAAGAACCAGTGATCATAAAACATTCTGCATCTTTTCCGACATTAAGGGCACATATGAATCAAAATATGGGTTTGTGCCTATTAAATCCCCCCCGATGGAATACAAAGATTTTTAGCCTTTCAAAGCAATATCAAACGAAAGAACCACACGCTTACAGTTCCACAGGTTTCCCTTTGTCCTTTTACTCTACCTGTCTTACTGCAGTATTCAAGATACTCTGCATACTGCAAATATCACTGAACAGATCACCAATCTGAGAGCCATCCCCAGATAAAAAATTATTATTATAAATAATAATAATAATAATAATAATAATAATAATGCAAAAAGTATAGTACATGATGGATGGGACAGCACGTCCTCATTTTGCAACTTCTGGCAGTATAATACACTCTTTCTTTGCCCTCAGAAGAAAAAAGCACAACCCTTCTAGGTGTGAATAAAGCAGCCATCCTTGCACTTGCCCTTAGAGGGGAAGGCAGCTCGATCATTGGCTTTTGCGGGAACTTTTGCCTTTAGACCATTTGTTTTTGAACCTTACAGAACCGTTTGAGTCCTGCAGGACTGGGCAGAGGGCAGCACCTCAGTCCATTTACTTCCAGCGCGGTAATTTGCCTTCACACCTCAGGTCAATGTCGAGTCTCACAAAGCACGTTTTTTTTGCAGTGTGTTGAAATGTATGCGTCCGGGTGGTGCTCAGTTCGCTGCTTAAGAGGAGGAGGAGGAGTGGGTCACGACGCATAGTCTGTGGAGCTGCTCAGGAGCCACAGCAACAGCAGCTGAATGACTACCATGGCCCAGAGCGGCGGAGTCAGTCCGGAACATCCGCCACAGTCAGAATAGTCCTCCTGCAAAAAGACCGCACGTGGGGAGGGGGGACAGGGGACTCAGTGACATGTGACCTGCACTTGGGGCACCGTGTCTATTACATATTTTGTCAATTGCCCTGCGATTCGTGTAGTACATTAATCCCTTGTACATATTCAGCCGAGTTCAATATACACACATAGCTAAAGTAAGGGGGGGGCAGAGGCGCAGCGGATTTGGCCGGGTCCCACTCTCTGGCGGGTCTGGGGTTCTAGTCCTGCTTGGGGTGTCTTGCGATGGACTGGCGTCCCGTCCTGGGTGTGTCCCCTCCCCCTCCAACCCTGCACCCTGCTTTGCCGGGTTAGGCTCTGGCTTGCTCGACTCCGTTCGGGACAATTGGTTTCAGCTAGTGTGTGTGTGTGTGTTTGTGAGACATAGCTAAAGTTTAAGTGTCTGGTGTTTTTCACGAGGGGGCAGCAGTCTGGTGGTCCCGAATGTCTGAGCTATAGCTCGGGGGACGTGGTCCACTAGACACGGAGAGGCAGCCAGAAAGCACATCTGCTGCTTCCTTTGTTTATGCCAAAGAAAATACCTCCTGGAAAAAGCTGCATTAGGAAAATGGACTTCCCAATGCTGACAGTGGATGGGGAGCCGGTGGCCTGCTTTACCAATGTCTTTTTGTGTGTTAAAACAAGGTATTGTACATGTGTGTCACCTACATGTCCTTTTGCATACAATGAAAGCACAAGTAAAACAAACCTTTCTTACAGGGTTTTGAACATAAACAAGTAAAGTGCTTTCAACAGGTGAAATGTTTGTTTCTGAGATGTAAGACTAGGTCTACAGAAAACGTAGGTATAAGAATCTCCACGTCAGCATAATACAAGTAATATTTACGTTTATTTAGTGGGCCAATACTTTTCTGCAATGTTACTTACAGTATTGAGCGACTTGCAATTATTTGCCTATTTATACAGCTGGGAAATTGTTATTATACCAATTTAGGGTAAGTACCTTGTTCAAGGGTACTACAGCAGGAGGTAAGATTTAGCCTTGGGTCTTTTAAGTGCAAGGAGGTAGCTCTAACTACTCTGCCATGCAAGCACACTGTACACTTGCACTACAAGTACAAGTGGTCCTCCACTTATGACATATGATTTATGACAGTTGTCCCATTAAAGATTTTACATTACATTAAGATTTATCTGACACTTTTCTCCAAAGCAACCTACAACGTTAACCTACCTACAGGTATTCACCCATTTATATAGCCAGGTAATTTTACTGGAGCAATTTAGGGTGAGTACCTTGCTCAAGGGTACTACAGCTGGAGATGAGATTCAAATCTGCAACCTTTGGGTTGCAAAGCAGCAGCTCTTAGCACTATGCTACCAGCTATCCTGCTACCAGCTGTCTCCCCATTATTCCAATTTTACCGAGTCCCAACATTTTGTCGTAATGTTTCACGCCGACCAATCCATGTGCTGCTTGACAACATCAGTTGACCACTCTGCTACAAGGCACCATATATTGTTTGGGTCTCAGTCAATGTTTGGATGTCTAGCAGCGACTTTTTTACTTCCGAAATTTTTCATTTGGATTCAATGCAAGATATTATTTATTTACAACAGTGAAGCGAAAAAGTGAGTGTCCTGATGAAAGCGGAACATAATAGTGCAGAATAGAAATATCATTAAGACACTGTGCTGCATTTTTCAGTACTGCCATTATTTTCACTTGAATAATTTGTGAAATTGGTGAAAAAACAGAACGTAGCCCATTATACACCGTGATATTCATGCAATTTAGGTGTTTACATATTCTTATGGTTCGAATAATATAAGGGGATCTTTGACTTACGACGAAGTCGAGTTATGATGTGGTCGTCAGAATGGAACCTTGCCATAACACGAAGGCCAGACACACACACACACACACACACACACACACACACACACACACACACGCATGTCTACAATTATATACATGGACGTTGAGCTTCCAGGGAATGTTACAGAAAAGAATGAGATGAAACCCTTGAACAGACATGAACACTGACAATAAAATGGAGGGAGGCAGGGAGGCCAAGCCACAGCTGCAATTATTGATGCAAATAGGCTCATCCCACCATGCCAACGGCATCACAAGCAGCAACTTAAAAAAGGCAGGCAGGGAAGGAAAAGAGAATAAAAAAAAAAAAACCAAAATCACAAGACAAAGAAGGAAAGAGAGAGAAAGAGGAACGAGGACGCCATGGGACAGCCACTAACAAAATCAATGTGAGAAATGAAGAGGAGCGAGAGAGCGAGAGAGAGAGAAAGGTCACAAGGCATCACGAAAAAAAACATTTGTTTAAACAGAAAGAAACAAGAGGCAGGTACACAAGCACCTCGATTTCACAGAGACACCTCTCGTAATGTAGAAGGCCTCAGACACAGCACTGTCCCAATCTAGTTTTGGCTTTTCTTAGTATGACATAATAGAAAAAGCAGCAATTATTTCAAGAGAGATTATCAGGGCATTGCAAAAGTCACCCGCACATGTGAGTAACATAAATCACAGGTGGAGAGATGTAATATGAATAAATGTATGTTAAATGGGTTGAGAGGCCCTACTTTCCTGCAATGGCGGTAACTCACATTTTCATCGTTATCAAAACACACTTCGGGCCCCTTTCTGTATCTAGGGTTCTCTGCTAGCTTGCAAGGATCTGGGCCCGTGGCTGAAGACATCTGTTCAAGGAAAAAACTCACATCTCATTCACAGCTGTGCGCCTTCACACTCGCAAGTCATTTCTCATCCTTCAGGAGACCAACACCTCTTATTCTCAACATAGAGACAGATCATGCACTTGGCTTCGAGAGTGTCATTCTCCAAAAAAAAAAAAAAGAGAAAAAACAAGTTTTCTATCACATATGGAAGGAAACAACCTGGATGGGGAAATAGCACCGGGGTCATTATACTGCCCTGGTCTTTCGGAAACTTTCTTCTACGTGGACAACCTGTTCACGTGTCAGTTTATCATGAAGAACCTGGGTCAGTCTCATGAACTAATGATAAATGTGGTAGTTTTTGAAAATAATTTCTTCTTTTAAAAAATTTTTTTTCCTTGAACAAGAAACCAGTCTTTTACACCATTCTGAAAAACAAGATATTTATATAATGACCTTTCAAATTTCTTGAGAAAAAAAACTAATTTTATAATATTTATTATCACATTTTCCTAAAAATCTCTTCACCATAATGTGCGGTGATTTTAAATATCTATGATGAAATGCATGTTGTTTTTTAATAACTGTCTTTATACAGCAACCACAGTTAAAATCTTGTTAAATATGTAAAATAATGCGTAAATATTGTCACAAATCTCAGTCGACTATAAAAATAAAAATATTTTAATGACAACAATGGCCCCCGGACACGTTTCTCTTTACCATTGTGCTTGTTGAAGTGGTTGTCATTGTTACAGATAAAGAGGAAATAAAGTTGGATTCTTCAGTGACATCCCATCAAGAAGTAAAGATTAAAGATGCAGACAAGATGATGCTTTTTGTTTTCCATACCTCAAAAATGTCATTGTTTTCTCTGCCACCATGGGTTCTCATTATCACAACATCATCTTTTTGAAAAAAAAAAAAAAACAATTTAAATTTAAATGAGAAATTATTTAGAAAGACATTAAAAGGCATAATATGACATTGGCAAAATTTTTGCTGAATCTTCATGGTTTCCAGCACTGTGAGAAAAATGCTAAAGAGTCTCATTACCATAACAGACAAATTTCTCATTTAGTTTGATTTAAAGTCCATGAGATTGACCCACCAAAGCTAATGGTGACTGGTGATAAATGTGAATACACTGCTGAATGCTCACACACTTCTCAGTAAAGGATACACTGCTGCTCTGCTTGAATCAGTGGCTTCTGGTTTTGCTCACATGGGCAGGTTTTCTTACTGTCCATGATGAGGAACACTAAATTTGTGCTCTGGAGTTTTTCAGCATGATACATCCTTATAAAAGAAAACAAACAAACAAACAAATAAATAGATGTTGGCAGGTTAGGGTTATAAACAAGTAAGGAAAACAATCTTGTGGCGAAATATAAAATGATATAGGCTATAACATTTGCCAGGAGAAGCATGGTGTCCTGGTACTTTGCAGAGTGAAAGACATATGCAGTGATCCTGTGAACTTTGTTTCTTTACATCCTAAACATTTGTGAGCCAAATTATGAAAATGCCTCCACCCAGGGTGTACGGTGTATCAAACCCTGTGCTTCCTGGATAGAATCTGCATTGTTGGAAGAGTTAATGAAAACTAATGAATAACAAACAAATAAAAACATAAAATTAAAAAACAAGCTAGAAAAAAAAATTACAAAAGATGTTGGTCTTATTGACATTCATGAAAATATCATTTATTTTGGTATTTTAATCACCTTTTTGCAAAAAAAAGAGAGCTTTTTTAATTTTTGACTTTTTGTTAATGTTTTAGAAACTGAATTTCCATAAGAAATAATGAGAATTCAACAAACTTACAATGGGTATACATCAAACAAGGTACTTTTATGGGACAAATTAAACCTGTTTTCAGAATAATAATAATAATAATAATAATAATAATGTCAGAAGGCATATGGCACACTCCTGTGTGATACACAGTGATAGTGGAAGCCACTGTTAATGGCCACCATCTCCTGTTGGCAACTTTTAGGCTGGCTGCGGGCAGAAGGGAATACAGCATGCCGAGCGGTCATGCAAGAAACTCGCGGTCTCTAATCAAAGCAGAGCAGGGCATGTTTGGTATCCTGGGCTCCAAAGGGACGTGCTTAACACATGGAACAAGACCCCGAAGGGAATGTATAATAGCAGCTTGGAGAGGGGCTGAGGTGCTAATGGTTGCTGAATGAAGGACCGACAGCAAGTGAGCAGAGCCGACCAGATGAAGATCAGTTCCAGCCGCAGGTGTGTCCAATAAAAACCCTTATGTGGAGTTAAGTTAATCTTAAAAAAAAAAAAAAGTATGGATTTGCCACAATCATGATAAAAAGATTATTAACTTAAAAACATACAATTTTTTCTCGAGCAGAACAGCACCTCCAAGAACAGCTTGTTTTAAAAAGCCCCACATAAAGCATCCATCATCGGAGATTATTTCATTTAATGGTTCTTATTTAATCAAAGGATTTATATTCATATAAAAATGATGCGATTGATATGTAATAACAATAATTATTACAATGGTATGGACCTATGCTGCAGTGAGATTCAGGTACCTCCAACTCGAGTGGCGGATGTCTCCTGAAATGGAAGGTTCTTTATAGTAGCTGTTAAAGTTTACATGTCTACAGTCGTTAGCGCAGGGAGGAGAAATACAGCAGGCACAGCGCTGCACGCCGGGACCCTAAAACAGCACACCGCCAGTCCCCAGGTGGCCGTCCCTTTAGTGACTTTGCATTAAATTCATGGCACGTTAAATTTACAGCCTCTTTAGGCTCGTGGTGGACAGGTCCGGGGTGTCTGCTGTCGTTTGTCAGCAGATCAAGGCAAACTACAGGGCAAGTCAAAATGCCAGCATGCCACGCAGACCCAGTAAGTCACTTTGGGTCCAGATCTAGATCCATCCCCATGGAAGTTGAGCCACTTGGCTGGGATGACCGGTTGTGCAGCTAGGAGAAAACAGAGCCCTGATGTATCACCCCCACCCCCACAGCAAGAGTTCTATCTCCCTCTACTAAATCAGACGTTTCATCTTCAAAGCTGCATTGTCGTGTATAGATGGAGCTGATCCAGACACATGCCAAGACGCTTCCTAAAAAGTTGTACTTGCAGACGAGGAAAAAGAAAAAATAAATGTAGAAAACGCCAAAGTGGATGCGGCCTTGCTCCCGCCACTCCCGTCACACACACATCATGGCATGTAGGCAACGCGGCTCCGCACCTGGAACAGTTTCCACAGTCCAGCACCCCGGCATAGGACCTTTCACTGCCCTCAAAGTAGTACTGTGTCTGCTCCGTGATGCAGCTCTCCTTGGAGTGGAACTCGGAGAAGTCGTCCTCCGTGTCGGCTAGGAAGAATCAACAGACACATACACACAAAACACACACGTATACATACAAACAAAGCTATGTGCTAAAAACATTCATTAGTAACTACAATAATAAGGCAACAGGATAAAAACAGCAGTAATATGAAGTTCAGGCACATGAAGAAGAATTCAAGGGAACTTTTTCCCTGTATTTGGTTTATTTTTATTGGATCTGAACTGAACACCTGCATGTTTTAGTTAAGACAGAACCATCAGTTAGCCGTACTTTCTGCACAAAAAAAAAAATTATCTTGAGTTTATAATTCAAACAACGCTGCGACTGAAACGATTCTAAGTCATAAAGCCAAAGTCCAGTATGAGTGTCCGAGAGCCAAAACAAACAGGCATCCATCAAAGATACAGACGAAAGAATCAAAATCGTATCTTTTTAAACTAGCTTAACTTTCCTATAATTGGACTTCCAGTATATTAGGAAATTAATGTTAAAAATGTCACGTTTTACAAACGATAAGCAATACTACTTTTTTCCTACTGAAAATATGAGGCTGTTAACAATGAAGAGGAATTAGAGCAATATGTGGATGGAACCTCTTTGGCAGTTCTGTTACTCACCTGCTTCCAGGAAGCTTGGAAATGTGAGACTAACAAGTAGCTGCTGCAGTATCGACCTGCAAAGTGCAGTGGAAGGAAGATGAGTGGGGTAAAGTTACCACATATTTACACACCTCTGTGGTTCCCATGCAGCGGTGCACCTCAATCTATTGCCAGATCTTGAAATGGATGTGACTGATCCCATTTATCCGTTATTCCCATGCAGTGAAGTCGGCGAGTACCCTCGTGCATGCGGCGGACAGAATTATGCCTTGTTTGGCTTCCAACCCCAACAATTCGGGTCCCGGAGAGAACACAACACACTTAATCTCGCTATGTTTATTTACACATCAGAAAAGGCATTAAAAAGGCGCAGTGTTTGCCTTCCTGTCTGTGATGGGATTTGGGGTCTTGGCACAAGTTGCCAGGCGCAGTGGTGTGCGCTGGAGATGCTCCAAGCTGAGCTACAGAGGGAGAGCAAGCTACTCACCAGGCCGCCGCTGTGGCCCACCAGCCCACCTGGAGGATGTCTGCTATTGTGGGCTGCGGGAGAAGAAGAGGAACGTTAGCAAAGACCATGCCTACCAGATGCTATGTGCTTCGAGCAATTGTACAATTAAAAAAGCAAATGTTATCTAAAAATGAGGGGTTTCCACTTGACTGCCAGCACTCAGTCTAATTCTTCTATTTCGGTTTGGAATTAGATGTAAGACTGGTCATTTGTACCACACTGGCCTTCCTCTTTCCAGCGGTTCACTTACCACATAGACGGAGCGAAGGCCGGCTGCAGCTTTCGTCTCCCTTTCACGCTTGCACACTGACTGGTAGTCATACGTCTTATGGAAGGAGTACAGGGATGTGTTCACCAGAGTCTTCATCAGGATCGGGTCGACTTCGCCAAAGAAGCGGCCGATCTGCAGCCCAGCAGAGACACGCATCGGCACCCTCAGACTTTCTCTCAGCTGGCACGATATCAGTGTACAAGAACAGATCTATAAACAGAACCTGAAACGTAACCAATCGAATGGATTTCCCATTATGACTGTAGACACAATGACCAGGGCCTATAACATTTTTAGAGCTTCTGAAGGAGGGAAAGAAATTAGAAAGCAGAAAAAAAATAACAAAATATAAAAAAGGAAAAAAGATTATGAAACAAATACAATTCAATTAAAACTTGTAGGTATTTCCTAACAAAGTTCCTTTCTTTGGTCTCCCTTTCAATAAAGTCCATCCTCAACAGAAAACCTGTGTGTATTCATCCCAAGTCTTTGCAACCAACCAACAAACCAACCAATGTCAACAACTGCTTGTTTCGAGCAGGATCGCGGCGAGCCGGAGCCTATTCTGGAAACACAGGGCGCAAGGCCAAAGGGGGAGAGGATACACCCTGGACAGGACGTCAGTCCATAGCAAGACACCCCAAGCAGGACTCGAACCCCGGACCCGCCACACAGCGTGCACCTGCCAATCGCCCCAGCCAGTACAGCTTAATGTGTGCCCTTTTTAATATAGTGCCATTACATTTACATTTGCATTTACCTTTATTCAGTTAGCTGACGTTTTTCTCCAAAGCGACTTACAATGTTAAGGTTACAATTCCGACAAATATACAAATATACAATACAATATATAGAACATACAAATATATGCTTATGATGGACTTATGTTCATGCCACTTCTAAAGTGGCTTTTCTAAAAATATTACAAAATGTATTATCATATCACCTTCATTATGGCCAGAATTTACTACTTCCATTTTACTTCAAAGTACTGAAATTTCCAGCACAGTAATGTAATTTCATTTTAATAAAGACTGCATCTTCTAAGTGACTTTGTCAGGGAAAAGAAAATCAATGAAAAAGATTGCAGGAAAGCAGAAGTGGGTATATGGGGCACAAGGAATGATGCGTGACAGAGAACTGGCACATCAACCAAAAAAATGAGTTAGGGAAGCACATATAGGATCCACAGTGAAAGACTTTTGCCTGTTTATTCAACAATACTCATTGGAAGTCAAATTATGTCCTGTACACGAACCTTGGTTTCTAGCGAGCCTTGGGGATAGACCGGAAACATTAACCCATATATTTCTTTTTCACAAGGCAACCATGCGTATAACAAATTAACAGTTACTGAGCTGTTAGAGAAGTTGCGGCCCTCAGTGTATTAGCTTTCACTCTTCTTAGGAGTATGATTTAAGACCAGCTCCCCTTTCTAAATACGGCCTCGCTCCCTATTTTAATAACCCTGCCAAATATTAGGGCAATGATTTATTATGCACTCACTCAACCATCACCATTCTTTCCATTGTTCCATTTTAATGGGGCAGTCAAATACATTTATTCAAGTTCCAATGTCTGAGAAAATGAAAGGACCCATGGAGCGATGGATCAAAAAGCAGTCCTCTTTTATTACATGGGGCTCACCTGACTGATGTAATCATCCTGATTGGACATCAGGAGGAAGCCACCGTCATCCAAAATGACACAGTCGATGTGCTGTAGTGTCAGGGAGATTTGGACAGTCAGGAGAAGTTGAGGTCCAGTGTGCTGGTCATTCCAAATCAGATACACCTCACTTTACCTCATCGTTCCTCAAGCAGCCACAGATCTCATCCTTGCACTGTAAGGACATCAACAAGAAGGTCGTTCTTAGGCACAGTATATTTTGCTTACTACCACCCTTCACATGCAAGCAGAAAATCAGTCATTGTCCTGAAACTATCTACAAGTGCCTTTGCTCCTTTGCTTGTTCTAGAAGGATCATAAGGCAAAGCAATCTTTCAAATGCCATGCATGGCAATCCACTATGAGTAGTATAAAGACAATGGACTGTTTTAGACAATATTTGAGAATTTCTTACATTTTCCTTGACAGTAATGCTCGTGAAGTTCGCCATCCAGTCTGTAACACTGAGTTTGATGCCAACCACTAAAAACAAACACAATGAATTAAGTCTACAAGATGGCCATTTATAATCACGACAAAATATTTCCTGGTTACCTTCTCCAAATACTAAAGCAGCACCAAATACTACAACTGCAAATTTCTCCACTTTGCCAGTCACGACTGCATGCCTTACCAGCCGGCTTCAGCTTCACTCCATCAATGTTCAGATCTACTGATCTGCTGATCAGGATGCCGAATTCAATGGCAGCTGCCCCGCTTTCTACGTCAGAAAGACAGAAAGATCAGTCTCATGCAAAATCTTGTCTGGGGACCAGTATTTGCAAATTGAAACCCCCATGTTCCTTAAGGATGTTCATACTCTAACCCTAACTTGTCTTAAAATTGATTATTGGTGCAAAAATGTGTGTGGTGACCAGTATAGCCAACACTCAACACTGAAAAGTCAGGAAGGAGGTACTTCTTATATATTTTAGAGTTTATTTTGCTAGCTATTGTTTCTGCATCCATCCATTGCATGTGTGTATCTATTTGCACAGCTATTGCCATTCAGATGAAGTAGGTTTACTCCTGACTATAAGAGCAGCTGCCTTCCCGTGCCATGAAATCCTAACCTTTTGACCTCCAGTGCAGCTTCTGACCAATTTGTGCTACCTGCTGTCCACATGGCAATGGTTTCCTCACCCTGATTTTTATGGGAAAATGGTGATCAGGAAGTGAGGACAAATATATGTACAGACAGTGATGACCTGGCAATCCCACAGAAGGGCCTTGAGGAAGACCAGGCCCTGCATACCATTGTAAAAAGGAGCGGTGAAGATGTATATATCATTGTCCAAGCTCCTCTTGTAGAAGCTTGATTCATAGGTCTCTGGATTCTCTGTCCATGTCTCTCCAGCACTGAAGAAAAGGATGGAAGATGAACAACTTGTGTCAGAATTGTCTCAGACAGTATGGATGTAGACAGGCTCACTGCTTCATCCTGTCAGATCCTGGGATACACAAGAGGAGTCATGTCTGTGAAAGTGTCCCTCACACACACACACACACACACACACACACACACTTACTTCCTATGGCATTAGCTATACATTTAAGAACTTTAGGAAAGAACTGATTGTAGTTAATTACATTCAAATTCAGTCAAGTGAAAACAACATCCAATACAGACGAGAGGGGAAGTTAATTTTTTTTTAAATCTTTAAATGAAAGGATTCAAAAACTGATTCAGTTTGAAACTTATTGAGACTTGATTTACTTCCTTTAGCCTCATGAATTTGGTAGCAATGTTTTTTTTTTGTTGTCGTTTATATCTTAATGTTTTTTCTGTAAAAACAGTATATGTGTGAGTGAAGGCATTTGTTTTTTGATTTGCTGGGAAAAGTAACAATTATTGGACATTATAATTGACATTAATGCTGGACTCTCCTTTGGATTGTGCAATTTTTGTCTGCATGCGATGTACTTGTTGGGGTTTCAGGTTTCATGTTGCAGTGATCCACTCTTGGTCCAGGTCGAAAAAAAGGACTCTGAAGCATTACATTGTGACATATTTCATCAGAATTTTTCAAGAAGAACCAACCGTATGCAGCTGCAATGCACTGACGACACCAACGAACCACAAAATGGTTCTGAAACATGCATTCCTGTTCAAAGTGAAGTTCCAGCTGTGCCGTGTACTCCTTTAGAATTACGCCACACTAAACATAACCTGATGGTCACTTTAGTTTGAAATTGGTTGGCGGAGAAATGTTACACGCGTACAATTAGGCTCTAAAATGACCGTTTTATTTACTGAGTGCGCTAGGTGTTCCTCGTGGTGTTTGGCACGTGGTCCAAATGAAGTGCGGCCGAGCCCACGGTTACAGCGAACTCTGTCCGTGGAGCAGTGCCACTTAACGCAGAACAGCTGTCCCCGGCCTCTGCATGTCTGCTGATTTATATGCCCAGCAAGTGCTATTTTATGTGTTCTAACAGCCACTGAGACATTGCTCTGGACCCTAATGTAACGCAGACAGGGGGAAAGAGTAGAGGTAAGAAATAAGAGAGGCCTGGACAGAGGGGAGTCGAGTAAGAGAAAAACATATGGATGACCGTACAGGACAAACAGGAATAGCAGGAAGGGGTGATTGAGGCAAAGACAGCAAAAGGAGAAGAGCAAACAAGGAGATGAGTGCAAAAAGGAAAGGAGATGTAAAAAAGGGATGTAGAGGGAGAAATGCACATACGGGTAATATCTGAAATAATTCTTCCTACATTGTGAAATAGGACATTTTTTTTTTCCACTAATTTCAGATATTCATGTTAAAATACTACTAATATACAATAATATAGTAAATTCAGCATACTATTAGAATTCTATTTTTATGCACTGGTATTACTTTCACTTTCATTTCTAAATCTATTGTAGTCTGCTATTCCATTTTGGCAGCCACCAGTACACTCACTTTATCACTATCGCTAGCCATTTTAAATAAAAGGCAACTAGAAGGGAACTAGAAAAAAAAGCAATCGCTGCGAGACACCCAGTGTTATCGTATTGGTCATTCTCAGACGTTACACTGAAATGTTGAAATTTAAGAATAAAATAATCAGGCTTATTCGACTGTTGCCATAAGCCCGGGTGGTGGTAAGTGGCATATGTTGTAACTGCAAGACTATCTGTAAATCATCATTTATTACTTCTATTGACATTTACTGCCAAGCAATAAAATGCAGAGGAGAGTGGAGCTGAAAAAAGAGAGAGAAGAAAAGAGCGAAAGAGAGATAGAGAAAGAAGGAGAGGATGAGAGAGAGAAGAAAACAGAGTGAGACGGGAGGTGGTCTACAGTCTAAGTGGTTTTCCTCCAGCTCCTGTGATTGGAACCATGCGCCTGGAGCTTCAGGACTCCGTTGCGTGCGCCGGCAGCAGACAGGCAGTAAAACAGCCTAGTGGCTCGGGGGGGGTAGTCTGCCCACCCTGCTCCAGGGGCCCACATGACAGGCATCCTTACCTCTTTGGGTAAACACGTGTGATACCGCCGTCTGTGGCCACGAACCTGGCGAGGACCCCCTGCCTGCATTGTGAGAGAGCACAGGCACTATTCCGGGATGTACAGCTAACCCTCCATTTGTAGCCCCCCCAAGGTGTCAAGTCCATCATGATTTATGAGCTAGTTATCCTACATGAATGTCAGACAGACCTTTCTCCCTTTTAATAAGAAAATTATATTTCACCAAACTCAAAAGAGCTTCCAATGCTTGATGTCCAGAATGTTTCTGATTCATATAATACCCAGTGAATTAAATTATTTTGCCAAGTGGGAAAAAAGTCACATTTTAATTATTTCCTTTTGCCACAATTTAAAAAAAAAAAAAAACTAAACTTAAATGACCACTGACAGGCTACTGTCATCCAGAAAAGTTACATCACATAAGTTCTGCTCAGGTATCTTTAGGGGAAGGAATGAGTTCAGGGTGCTGCACACAAACTCACGGGTCCTGCATCTTCCACAACTGGACCAGCTTGGTGGTCAACCCAGCATCCAGGAGCAGGCGGTTGACCAGAGACACATTGCCTGAGTGGAATGACATGTTTCAATTCACACATTGCTCTGTTCAATTCCACAGTATTGGTTTAATTAAACTCACATGTATTCATTTAGCTGACACTTTTCTCCAAAGCCATTTACAATGCAAAGCTACCTACAACTATTTTCCCATTTAGACAGCTGGGTAATTATACTAGAGCAATTAGGGTAAGTACCTTGCTCAAGGGTACTACAGCAGTAGGAGATTCAAACTGACAACCACAGGTCCAAAGGCAGCAGCTCTAACTACAACGCTATTGGCGTTGTGATTATGGTCAGTTTATTTGTTGCTACCACTATATCCCAATGCGCATTCTTCTCATGTAGTTGTATGGATATATAGAAGCAATTGGTTCTGTGTTTGTGCAGTTGGTTGCATTCATTTATTTATTTTATTTAATTTGTGGTTTGATCGAGTGCATGCAAAGGTTAAAATACTGTGTCCTGTGGGTGTGACTCTGTTGATTCGATTAATTGCGTCTGTTTGTTTTGGTTTCCATTGTCGGAGTAGTTTCGATTTCGATTAGGACTCACAGCTGACGTGCATTAGCCTGGTTCAAACAGTAGCTGGTGACCAGAAACAGTAGCCTCAAGGTGTAAAGACTCGGGTGCAAAGACAAGTGAGTCTGCCTGCGGGAGTCCACCAAGGGAGGCCTCCACTACTACGTGAATTCTACCATCACCATCCTGTTCTGAGTGGGATCATGTGTCAAACATGTTGAACATCAAAGTTGTCTATGGCAACCGAACTGTGTGACACCACCACCATCAGAGACTCAGACGCTTCCGCTGCTACAGTAACCTGGTTTATCTTCGTCTGTCAAACCCTCCATCCTGTTTCAGTTTCTCCATGGGTCTCTGGAACTGCCAGTCTGCGGTGAGAAAGACTGATTTCATACGAGCCTATGCCTCCTACCTCTCACTGGGCTTCCTACTCCTAACTGAAACCTGGATCATCGCAGACAACACTGCCACACTTGCAGCCCTCTCCACAAACTACTCTTTCTCCCATACACCCCATCACTCTGGCAGAGGTGGAGGCACATGTCTGCTCATCTCTCCCCGGTGGGAATATTCTGTTCTCCCTCTCCACCTGCATGATCTGTCCTTCTTTGAATTGCATGTTATCTTTATCACTGCCCCAATCACTCTTTTTGTGGTTGTTCTGTACCCCCCCCACTGGCCCTCCCGGCTGCTTCCTGGATGACCTCGACATCTTGTTGATTGATTCTCCTCGGTGATTTCAACCTGCATGTTGAGGACATTCATGCAACTGGCCTTTTGCCACTCCTGCAGTCCTTTTACCTCTCCCTGTCCCAGTCCCCTGCTACTCACAAAGCAAGCAATCGCCTTGACCTTGTCTTCTCCCGTAACTGTGGCTGTTCTGTCCTCTCTGTTACCCTGCTGCATCTCTCTGATCATTTCTTCATCTCCTTCCAACCATGCCTAACCACTAATCCCTCTCCTTCTTCTCCACCCATTTTCACCTCCTTCCGTAACTTAAAATCACTCTCGCCTTCCTGCCTTGTCTCTGCTACATTGTCTGCTCTTCCTTCTACTGCATAATTCTCAGATCTATCAGCAGACAATGCCTCTAACATTTTCCTCTCTGCCCTATCTTCCTCTCTTGACTCTCTCTGTCCCCTAATTTCCAGACCAGCACGCCCCAGTGCCGCCCCATGTCTGACTGATACATTACATACTAACAGGACCGAACTCCGGGCTGCAGAGTGATGATGGTGAAAAACCAAGAGTCACACGGTCCTGGATGTCTACAAACAACTCTTAGCTACTTTTCACTCTGCTGTCTCCTCAGATAAAACAACCTTCTTCCACAACAAAATACAGTCTGCAACTAAAAAACCACACTGACTCTTCACCACCTTCTCATCCCTATTGTGTCCTCCACTTCCCCCTCATTCTTCTCTCACTGCTGATGACTTTGCTTTGTTTTTCAGAGACAAAGTCAACACGATCATGGACAAGTTCTTGGTATCACCCTGCCCTGTTTGCACTGGGCTTCCCTGCAAAGTCATGCTCTCCAAATTCAAGCCACTCTCAGAATCTGAAATCTCCAACCTCCTGATATCACACAGAGCCACCACCTGCTCGCTACATCCAATCCCATTGTCACTCCTACAGACTATCTCCCCGCAACTCTCCACCTTCATCTCTAAGATCATCAACTCTTCGCTCTCCTCTGGCTGCTCCCCATTGGCCTTCAAATCTGCTTTAATTTCATTTCTGGTAAAACCTCCTCCGAATCTTAACTCAGTCCAAAAACTACAGGCCAGTCTCCTTCCTCTCCTTTCTGTCTAAACCTGTAGAACGAGTGGCCTGTGATCAACTATCTGAATTCCTCACCTGGAACCATCTCCTCGATGGATATTTTCATAGTTGGTCACTTCACCAAGATAGTGCTCCTGGCAGTACCTGATGCTCTCCAATTGGCTAGACCAGCCTCCCTCTCCTCAGTCCTCATCCTCCTCGACTTCTCTGCAGTATTCCACACTGTCAGCCACCAGATTCTACTCTCCTCGCTTAGTCAGCTTGGGATCAGATCAAAGGAAATGTACTAAGAACGTTCAAGTCTTACCTATCTGACAGATCCTATCAAGTGGTCTGGCAGAACTCCCGTTCTTCTCCTCTGTCTCTCTCAACTGGTGTCCCGCAGGGCTTGGTACTGGGTCCTCTGCTCTTCTGAATCTACACCTCCTCCCTCGGCCCTGTCATTGCCTCCCATGGATTCAAACACCACTGCTACGCTGATGATACCCAGCTCTTCCTCTCCTTTTCACCTTGAGCATCAGACATTTCCGCGCGCATTGCTGCCTGCCTGTCGGACATCTCTGCATGGATGTCTGATCACCACCTACAACTCAAACTCTCCAAAACAGAGATCCTACACCTTCCAGCTCACCCGTCTTCCTGTCATGATCTCTCTATCAAACTGAACAACTCACTCATTTTGCCTACCTCCTCGGCTAAGAGTTTGGAAGTGATGATTGACTCAAGTCTATCTTTCTCTCAGCACATCAAAGCCACAACCCGGCCCTGCAGAGACATCCTGCATAACATCCTCAGGATCCGTCCTTACCTTACAACAGACTCTATGCAACTACTTGTCCAGACTATGGTGACATCCCGTCTGGACTACTGCAACTCTCTCCTGTCTGGCCTTCCTGCTACTGCCATCAAAGCCCTACAGCTGATACAGAACGCTGCTGCCCGAATTGTGTTTGACTTGCTGAAGCGTTCCCATGTATCTCCTCTGCTTGTTTCTCCACACTAGCTTCCTATAGCAGCCCAGATTAAATTTAAGACGCTGGTTAAGGCCTACAAATACATCAGTAGAACTGCTCCCAGCTATCTACAAGACTTGATCATCCACTACACCCCAACCAGACTGGTATGCTCTTCTACATCTGCTCGCTTGGTGGTCCCATGCACGAAAGGTAGAGCATGGAGGTTCTCAGTTCTGGCTCCGCTGTGGTGGAACAACCTCCCCCTCTCACTCAGAACTGCTGAATTTTTGTCCACATTTAAAAACGGTCTTAAAACTCACCTCTTGCAGACTCACTTTGCCCCTGATGTCTTAAGTTCATGTAAGGTATAAATGTTCATGCACTAAACTTTAAGATCATGCCCGGATCAATCCTTTACACAGCTACTCCTGTAATATCATGTAAATGTTTAGATGTATCTCAAAAAAAAATTACTAGGAAGGTGATCAGGAATTGACGATATTCTGATAGTTTTATGCAGCTACTCGTGTGATGAACATTGGTTCATATGGTGAAAGAAACAAACAAAGTGTATTTAAGAATGACACCTCTGCAACTGTCTCTCTTTCGTAATGCAAAAATTGTATTCTCTATGAGATGTACATCACTTTGGAGAAAAGCGTCTGCTAAATGAATAAATGTAATGTAAATCATTGCTTCATTACATTTCTATATAGTATATTCGAAATTTAATTTAAAAAAAAAAGTCTGTTGGGTTACCTTGTCAGTTATTTCTATTGCTTCTTTATCTGAACATCACAGACTTAAATGTTGCTCTAGCACATTCAACATGAATAATCTCAGGTAAAGATGGCTGCTAATAAATGTATTTCAACAGAACTGTAACTCTAGGGAATATTTTTCAGCTCACTGACATGATGAGCTTCACAAACACGTTTATGGAGCTGGCTGGACCCTAGGCGCTATAATCCATATGTTACGACTTGAACAACTCCGAAGTCTTGAAAACAAAAAAGCTGTAAGAAAGTTCTGTCAAATGCTAGAGCCACTGTTTTTCAACATTTTTACTATTGCTGTGTTTCGAGCATGTCACCTTGAGGTCGACATAAGATTTCTCTTTGAATTCGATTTAGTGGCAATGTCAGGAGAAAGCTTCTGTAACAGAAACACACTGAAATGTCACGTGAAGCTGACAGTGTGTTTACCTCCATCTGTTTAAAGGCTGATGCATCAGAAATGGTCTGAAAACCCTATAAACCAGAAGTAAAGAGGCATAGAGGGCTGTACTCTAAAGGAGTTCCAGCTCTTCCTGCACTGCAAGAGCCTGAAAAAAGTGGTGTTAATGGGTTTAGTCATGAGAAAATGCCAAAAGGTTTGTATTTTATATGGCTCTCTTATGCTAAGGACCCTTTCTGAATGGTCTTGCCTTCACCGTTCATGCTGCTGCAGTAAAATTACACTGATGGAGGGTCTGTTTGTCTCATTAAAAACAATGTAGAAGACTGTGGGGTGGTACTGAGGCTGGCAGCCTGGATTCCTCAAAGCTCAAGGACTATGGATTTGGACATGGGATCAAATCTGGCTCAGTCTGTGTAGAGTTCAGATGTTCCCTTCGTGTTTGCTTGGGTTTCTTCTAGTTGCTCTGGCTTCCTAACACAATTTGAAGACATTTCAGGTGAATTGATTACTCTGAATTGCCCATGTTGTGTCCATATCAGTGAAAGTGTGTGTGTGCCTGCCCTTCGGTAGACTGATCTTCCATCCTTGGTGTATGCTGCCTCATGCCATATGCTTCTAGGATAGCCTTCAGACCACAAAATTAATAAATTAGATAAATGGATACTGACAAAGGATCGATGGGTGGATGATTATGATTATGGGGTCTTATTAGTGCAGAAGCATACAGTCCTGAATATGACCCATCATAAATTCAGCCCTGGAAACAGTCCATCATGGATGTTGAAACAATAAAAAGGTGAGTCAGAACCCAATAAAAAAACAACCCAAAACAGCCTTATGTTACAGTAGAGAGGTGTAATGAACATGACTCATTTGAAAGCGTGGCTATTGTGACCTTTAGAGACAGAGCACAACAACATCCCTCTATGAGTAAGCATAGAAAAGCCTAATCATTTCAGATAAAAAATGGATGAGACAACTATAAAAATATTGATTCAAGTGCAACATGGTGTATGACCTCAGGTATTCAATCCCATGGATTGTAAACAAACTCTTGTTTGTGAAACAATATACAGAAGTGAGCTCTGGTAAGATATGAGATATGAGATTGTTTTAGAAGATGGCAAACAAGATGGGGCTATTGAGACCTGTGTCCTTCTGCAACGACATTTGAGGTCAACCCACCGCATGAGTAATGTACTGTACAACATCAGACTGCAAAAATGCTTAGTAAGGTGCCATGTAATGCAATATTATAACAAAGTAGAATACCATAAAAACATACCAAAAAGAAGAGAAATATTATCTTTGTGTCCAATATGTTTTTTAAAGTCATGTTACAGGATGATTAAATCACAGTTTCCTAAGCGAAGAATAACCACTCAAAATAAACACCTGGTTTGACAGTTCATAAAGGACTCTCAAATGTGAGATTAAAATTAAGGCTGGGATTTTAATTGTCTAAATGAAGACAATATTATTGAGAAATCAAGTGCTCAGTCCACTCCTTTAGATATTGACATTAGAGCTATATTAACTATATTAGAATACATTGCATGAGCTGGGGGGTGTGGTAGGACGGCGAGTTTGGCTGGTGCCTGCTGTGTGGCCTGCTGGGGTTCGAGCCCTGTTTTGGGGTGTCTTGCGACGAACTGGCATCCCGTCCTGGGTGTGTCCACTCTCCCTTGTGCCCTGTGTTGCTAAGTACGCTCTGACTCACCGTGACTGCGCTCAGGACGAGCAGTTGTTTACATTGGTTGGTTGTATGAGCTATTTTAGAGTCTTATGTTGAGTTAATACAAACTAGGTAATTCATTTATCTATTATCAATAACTGCTTGTTCAAAGGTCTTATTCCCTAGATGGGATATCCACCCATCAGTGTACTATAATGAAAAAGGACAAATCTACTTGTCAATTTAGCCAATACAGTATTAATTAGCACTCATTTGAAATTCACACTGTAGAAACATTTTGCAAATATCACACACACACACACACATTTTCAGAACCGCTTGTCCCATACGGGGTCACGGAGCCTACCCGGCAACACAGGGCGTAAGGCCGGAGAGGGAGGGGACACACCCAGGACGGGACGCCAGTCCGTCGCAAGGTACCCCAAGCGGGACTCGAACCCCAGACCCACTGGACAGCAGGACTGTGGTCCAACCCACTGTGCCACCGCACCCCCCTTTGCAAATATCAAATTACTGTAAAAGACAAATCTCTGAGGTTTCCATTAAATTTTGAATAGCGAGTATTTTCCAAAGCTTGCAGTTGCTTATTCAGAACAGGACAATCAGGTATACATGAATGGGTAAATGCAAATATATCCATGTAGAACCACAAGATGTTCTTTCCAGGAGCAAGGCGGTGTTCATGAAATACACGTCAGTTCATCTAAATCAATTTCCAACTGATTAGTCATTTCTCTGCTTTTGTTCCTACCTGACAAGGCCTGCTTTCCTTCACAAACACAAAGTAATTGGAGTGTCGCAAAGGGCCAGTAAAAGGGGAAACGTGCCACACACGCATGCCGAACCACCAAGTCCCCACACGATCCTCCACATGTGCGTCCAGCTGCGCAATTAACATAATTTTGGTGTGAAATTGAATTTGTGACGTGTTAAGCCTTGCGGATCAAAAGCAGGCCTGTGGACCGTGGATGTTTGAAAGGGGGAGCAATGCTGGGGAACCTGGGCCACCACAGGGTGAAAAAAGTACCCCTCCTGCATGGTTTGAGGGTGGCCCACAACTCCACCAGAGGTACTCCCACTGTAGCGGGGGCCCTTTGATACTCACATGAGGGACCGTTTGGTGTTTGCTTGTCAATGAACTCATTGAAGTCCATGAGGAACTCTGTGTTGTTGTCCAATATCTTCAGGTCCTTGCAGTATTCCCTGAAAGCAGAATGAATTGCAGTGACCATCTCCCCACTCGGCAGAACAAAAAACAGCAGAATATACGCTCATTCCTCGTTTTCTAAAAATGTTCTTTGTACGGAGAATCCAGGTAATGGGCACAATTACAATAAGATAAAACTGACCTTGTTCAACGGCCTTTCTAAATTCACCCAAAAAAAAAGATAAAGAAATTCACCCTAAATGCCTGATAACAAAAGGAAAAGTTGCATGGCACAATAGTGTTAAATAACAACTGACAATAATATTATGTCAATTAATAAAAATGTCTACTATGCATTACCGCGAAGCACATTTTGAGCATTTGCTTTTATTAGTTCTCAACACGTTGATTGTGTCTAATGCAGATTTTGTTAAACCTACAGCAAAATGCACATTTTAGTAATATTAAATATACTTTACAGCACCTCAAGCACCTCCAAACTACGAGCAACTCTCTTGTATTTTACTTGTTTTCTGCTTTTCCCATCAGGTTTTTCAGCTTTCCTTTTTACAGCTCCTGCTCAAGACATTTCACAAAAAAAAAGCACGAAAGTGGAAAAAAAAGAGTACTAACAAAAATGTGCTTTGAAAGCCAATATGAAGCCGAGTGTGAGTAGGGATTACCCGTCAGGCATTGCGTGTCACACAGCTGCTAGGCAGAATTTTTTTGAAATAGTCGTCTCAGCTCATACGGACCAGATGCCTCATCCCAGAACATAAACCCCAAAAATTTTGGTACAGATTACTAAAAAAAAAATCAGATAGTGCACATACAGATATTGGTTGAATGACTGAATACATATATGCTTTGAAACAAGAACTGATTTCTTGCCTTTATACAGGGAAAGTATCCCACTAGACCGGTCACAAATTAGACACCACCCGTGTCATACTGAGAAGCGACAAACACCTGAAGCATGTTTTCCTCTTGCTTTGATGCATATGGGACATTGGCACATCTGGAGTTACAGTGGTTCCAGTGTAAATTTGCCAGCTCTCAGAAATGTATATTTGTGACCAGGCCATCCGCAACTGTGGCAGATAATAACTTTTGAGGACTCTGTGGCTTCTCCTCTGTCCTTGGGGTGCTTTTTGGAGGCTGATGTGTCACAGAGCATAAGAAAAACACATTCTCTGCCTGAAGGCCATTCAAATTCTCTCATGAGCAATTTGTTTGGGAGGTGGTGCACAAACAGAGTGCATTGTGGTCTTCTAGCACATCCACAATGCAAACACATATTGGTTTGGCTTAAAGCTCAACATGTAGCGTGGCAGTTCACCATTCACTATAACTCTTAAGAATGAAGACACAGGTCACCTAAGATGAAAACAAACAATTAGGGGTATAAAACGCAGTTCTGGGAATAAAGATCAGAGGTTTGTAGAGCACCCAAAAACAATCCTCAAGTGTTGATACTTTCAAAAAATAGCTATTCAAGAAAATTAGCTTTTACATATGAGAGGTATACAATTAGCAGTGTAAATACTCTTTCAATTAACACACACATATACCGCTTGTCCTATACGGGGTCGCGGGGAGCCGGAGCCTAACCCAGCAACACAGGGTGCAAAGCTGGAGGGGGAGGGGACACACCCAGGACGGGATGCCAGTCCGTTGCAAGGCACCCCAAGCAGGGCTAGAACCCCAGACCCACTAGAGAGCTGGACGAGGTCCAATCCACTGCACCACCGCGCCCCCCTCAATTAACACAGTAATAAATATTAACATACCTTTGCTAATTTTCAAAAAAACGGGCTTAAAATTAATTTTTAATCACACCTAGTGAGCAGATATTTTAAGCACATGGAAATACTGCTGAAAAACAATATTGTATTTGAATTGCAGCATCTAACTTCCAGTGTTATACAGAATACATTTTCACAAGTATTTATAAAATTTTGCTTTTAATATGTAAATACTACACATCCGTTTCTGTTAACCCAGGCCATATACTTTATAAAAGTTAACATATTAATTAGGAACAACTTATCCAATACGTCTGTTCAAAAGCAAACTGGGGAATTAAAACTATTTTAACTGACTAAATTTATGTTAACATTTTTCCTTCCTCATTTCTATCAATTCTCAACTGGAATGGATTAGGTTGTAAGTGAAAGCTGGGAAAATGGAGCAGAAAAAGTGTGACTGTTGAAGTACGAAGGATGGACAGGGAAAATCACAGAAAACAGTTGACAGTGATGATGAGTTACTACTGGGTTTGTGGTATAAGGGATGACTGGTTTTAAGGAGAGAAGGTTAAAAAATTAAATTCAAAAGTTATGAAAGGAGGATTATAGTAAGTTAACAGAGTAAATATACATTTCATTCAGTGAAATGTACTTCACTAAAAGTAAAAAGTTTTGATCCCAATTTTTCATGAAATTTACTTATGTAGAAGTAATAGAATGAATTCAGTTCAATTCAATTCAATTTATTTTTATAGAGCCCTTCTCACGCAGTGACACGGAGCACTTGAACACAGCCATAAGGCAAAGATACACATTACCATCCTTCTCTGATTAAAAAAAGATTAAAAAAAAAAAACATTTCCAGACCTCTGAATCTCATATATGGGAAAATGCCACTCCAAATGGCCATGTCAATTTCTAATTTATTTGTTTGTGTAATACTGACTTTGGGGTTTGTCTGGCATGGAAGACGTGGACCTCACTGACCTGACTGACACAGAGCCACAGAGCCCTTTCTATGGCTCGCCCAGTCAATGAGCGGTGGGTGTTCTCACCTGGGGGCAATGAATGTGTACCCATTGTCCTCAAAGTTCTCCACTTGCATGCTTTCAAAGACTGCAGAAGAAACAACAGATTCTGGGTGAGATTTGTTTCATGTTCACCACATGGGAAGATGCTCATGTTTTCGAACTGTCACGCAAGCAGACTGCAGACAGAGAATGCATCAACAGATGAAATCAGGGAAACAGTTGTCAGTAAGCAAAACTATTCCTCACTAGAAAGGTTTTTATGAGCCAGCCTAAACCATTATAGGCTGTATACTGGAATGAGGAATAACGCGGACATCAAAAACACATTTACTTAGCGCTTTTCTCCAAAGTGACTTACAGTGATAAGCTAGTTGTAATTGTTTACCCATTCATATAGCTGGGTAATTTTACTGGAGCAACTTTTTAAAATAAACAGCTTGCTCAAGAGTACCACAGCTGGAGGAGGAACTCAAAACTCCAACCTTTGGATACAAGACAACCTCTAACCACTATGCTAACAGCTTCCCTCTGAGGGTTATGCTATAATTAATAATTATATTCAAGTGCTTGACTAGAAATACAGAAGCAGAGTACATTATTTCAATGGAAGATCGGCTTCAGCAGTTTATATGGAAATGAATGCTGTGATTCATCTTAATCAACAATGGCCTCCTAAAGTCACTGTTATAGTTTTGCTAATAGACAAGGGATGTGTATGGTAACTCAGTTCTCTGTAGACAACTGACATGCATTCTGTTGGTTGGAGGGAAAGTCCTTTCTGCAAGGCCTGGATGTGCTCTCTGCTTATTGTCATTATCGCTTTCTGTCTTTTGGGACCGCCGTCGTCGTCACACGCTGACCTCACGAGACCTGCAGACCTGCTTTGGCTCAGGAATGGCCATTAAGGTGACACACTGAGGTGTCAGGAGACGACACCACAACGGGGGTCGCGGCAGTGTTGTGCATTTTGGAGGAGAAGGCGTGGATCATTAGTGAATCGGGGGCCTGAAACAGGTGAGGTCAGTGCTCAAGGGGAGGGTGGGGGCTCAGCAGAAACACAAGCAGACATTGACCATCTAAGAAATACTTGCCCTTTTCCTCTGGTGAGCAAATCCAGAAGAGGACAGGACAGAGAGACCGATACATAGAGAGAGAGAGACAGGAGATTAAAACAGTTAAAGAAATACAAGAGTATCACTCAACCATATTTTATTCATCACCCTAAGGAAAAATATTACAATCTGTTCAGAAGTGATTTCAGTGAATAGGAGACCGGCAAGTAAACAAGGCCCCGATGTGGTCACTAATTTCCATACTGATATATGTGTACCAGTGCTTTCATACCACAGTGTTCAAGAAAAGCTTTCTCCTGTGGAGAACAAAGAACTGTGAATTCCTTTATGTGGTAAAACAAGGGCGAATTGCAGTATGGTGCATATTTTTTTTACAGCCTCATACGATGCACCATATTTCAAAGGTTTGCGTCTTTTTGTTTCTGTACCGTCTGTATTTCAACCCCCCTCCCAAAAATGTATATCTATATGTGTGTGTGTGTTGTATGCAACTGGAGAATGGATGAAAGTTTGCTTTGAATTCACTGATATTCGACATTCCTCACCTTGACACATATTGTTGTGAGCAACATTCAAAACAGCAGTGTTCACCCCCCATCATTTCATGGAGGGGGTGTCAGAGTGGTGTGGTCACCTGGTCTTCATATTAACCCTTTCTGGGCATTCATTCCAAGTGGCTCATAGACTTAGCTTTGCCTGACTAATGTTCAGAAATGTCTTTGAACTTGACGTTATATGGTCCCACATCTTTTATTCAGGCAGGCTTTGAAGGATCTCAGCCAATTACACAGCAGAACAAGATTCCCCAGGGTCATTCACATGGACTGTGCATGAAGGCCCCAGTTCTGCCCAAACCCCACCCTGTGCCGGACCTTTGCATTCACACTTTTATCACCTGCCCAAGATCTGTCGTCCCTCCTGTCAGCTTTTATGTTTCGCAACAGGTGGAGAAAAACACCAAAAAGCAGAGCAAAGACTGAATCAGGCCCTGATTCAACAAAATGCCACAAACCCATTGCGCTGGCAACTTTTACAAGGCTATAAACATGTTTCTGTGCCTTTGAGCGACAGGCTGTGACTCAGTGTAGTGAAATTCCCTGCACTGTCGAGACTTTCTCTTTTGTGACACCATGTCAGAACAACGCAAAACACCAAGCTCAAGACCCTAGATCGCAGTCTCTGGAAGAGGAGGAGGTCCGGCTGTGTGATCGCCTGCTAATCCAACAACACACACCACCCGCCCTGTGGGCGGACATCGGTTACTCACTCTGTGCTAGTGCTTACCCACTACGAGCAAGAGGCTCAGCGGAATGGCTGCATCGCATGCGATGCCTTCCACTCTGATGATCAACAACCTCTATGCTACATTTATTATTACTATTATTATATGGGGGCGCGGTGGTGCAGTGGGTTGGACCGGGTCCTCCTCTCTGGTGGATCTAGGGTTCGAGTCCCGCTTGGGGTGCCTTGCGACTGATTGGTGTCCCGTCCTGGGTGCATCCCCTCCCCCTCCAGCCTTACGGCCTTTGTTGCTGGTTTAAGCTCCGGCGACTCCGTATGGGACAAGCGGTTCAGACAATGTGTGTGTATTATAATAATAATTACTACATTCACATAATATGCATTCATAAAACAGCTGCAGCTCCAAAGATGCCTAGAGAGCACTGGGAAGTGATTGAACATAGAACAAGAAGGACAACTGTAACATCCCAGATGGCAACACTGCGTCTTCATCCAACCTGCATAACATCAACAGATTCCCATCACAGCTGCATTACAGTTTATTTGTCTCTAGTTACTGTGGGAGGAGGGGGGGGTCACAAAAAAAAAAAAAAAAAAAAATCGAAATATTAAATTAGATTACAACTGTCTTGATATTAAAACAATGTAATAAAGGAAATAATTACTGGTGTGGCAATTATCATTATTATTAAGTCAAAAAGGTAAATCGAGTAATACTTGCCCAAAAATGCTGAAGAAATCCATTCCAGAAACACCGAGAGGGTGCAGAAAGAGATACAGTGCATGGAAAATAAGGAAGAAAGAAGGAAAGAGAGAGAAAGATCAGAAAAAGATGAGAAATTCTGTTCAATTCATCTCACATAGCAACCCGCAGAATAAAAATACTGTGTGTTGTCTTCTTTTGATGCCTTCACCAAATTAGAAAAAAATTACATGAGTGTCCATACATAATCTATGCCTATATGACCTTAAAGTGGAATCGACCCCATCACATGACTAAGATCTCAATCGGTGTGATTTACTCTCCATCTCCTGTCAAGCAGTTCCAAAAAATGACATGTCCACTGTAAGTAATATTACATTTATCTCGAATCCCGGAGGTCTGTCGGCTGCTGAACTGGGTCACTCCTGCGAGTATAACAGTTTAACACAACACACTTGGGTTACATCTGACAGGCCGAGACCCAGAAAAATAAAGCCAGGGGTTATTTTTTGGTCCGCACCCCTTTTTCACAGCACTTACTAACTTTGTGGCACTCGATGAAGTGCCGAATGAGGAGGGTGAAATCAGAAACGGCGCAGACGATAGTGTGCCGACTTTTTATACGTGTTGAGAAAGTCTATTAAAAGGAGCTACAACTGCGTGAAGTACTCGAGTTTTTGGCAGTAATGTAATGCCCCTCCTCTAAGGAGTTTTATATGGTTTCACATGCAGGGCTGCACACCCACTGGCTCAGACACGTGCTGTTCAAGTTGGCATTAAGTGGCGTGCTGTTGTGGATCGAAGTGCGTTATGGGAACAATGGCATCCAGCCAGAGGGGACGAAAGGGGTGGACGACTCACACGGCAAGCAGACCGTTGGGAGGCCAAGATCGCTGCGGAAGGAAACCAAGCCTTTAACACCTCCCCCCACTAAAGGACACTACAGGAGGTGGCACCCAGAAGGAAAGGAAGGGGAGCGGGTTGGGGTTGGGTGGCACTACCAGGGTCAATGCCAGCGAGAGCCCAGAGTTGGCCGACAGCTGGCACTCTGGGTTCAGGAGCATGATGGGCAGGCTGTCAAGACCGCAAGGGGCTGGTCGGCTCGTCGATCCCCTGCAGAAAACTCAATCCCCGCAACGACTGACGCCATGTGTGCAATAGCTGGGGAATCCTTCCAAGCCCTTTTCCAGGACCCATCTGGCACGGGAAACGGTGGTGCCGCGTTAACGACATGCTGGTAGAAGAACATGCACGTTTATTATGGGATTAATATGTGCATTATGTATGAGGTGAGGCACTGAAGCCGTAGGGAGTCTACCGTCTTGCAGAACGGACAGAGGACAACCACAACAGAGGGATGGGGGTGCTGCGGCTGAAAGATCTTAGCAGATGCGAAGCGTGCGTGGAAATGTAAGGAAGGACGCCATACTGCCAGCTGTCATTAACACATCCACTTCAATTAAAACCGAATCACCATATCGGTATACACAGTATATTGGTACTGTGTAACTGCAAAACCGAGCGGCTAAACATGTGCCGCATGTGTCATCAAAAACTGCACAGTGCAGAGTTTTCCTGGCCTGCAGTGCAAATCTTCAGAGCAAGTCTCTGCCATACTTACATTTGGCCTGCGTGATTGTGTCCCCGATGGTGGCGTGGATATAGTGCATGCTGTATTCCGGCAGCACCAGCGCTAGGCTGAAAGCACAAACAGTTTTGTTACATTTCCTACGGCATAGGTGGTTCCATTTCAAGGACCCCGTCGCACGTTAACTTCGTAATAAGTCTCACATCCCCTTATAATGTATCGTATGAATCATAGGGATATATAAACAATTTACATGCATAAATGGTAGGCTGAATTACAGGGCTTTGTTACATTTTTGTCTTTTACTTTCTGTTTTCAGCACCAGCAGAACCCTCAGTTTTTCACTCGCTAAGCACTTTAAATAGAAAGTAGGCCAAAGCAAATGAGATGACAGAAAAATACCGCACACTCAGCACAGTTGCTGCTACACATCGAAACACTGACTGCGACCCGGGCAATAAAAAATGATGAGGCTATACGACAGCAGGGACACTCAGTGTCATGGTACAGCAAATGGAGTGGTCGGCGTTAGATGTTACGACCAGAAATAACGTAATAATGTTGTTTTGACGACTGCCAAAAGTCCAGGTAGTCATAATTCGGATAGGTTGTAACTCGAAGACAACCTACTGTATCTATATTTGTGTGTGTGTAACCCTGTTTCGGTATCCAATATTCCATTTTTATCCTTTTGTAGGCAGTACCCAGCAGAGGACTACGCGCTGCTGCACCTGAAGACCATCAACTACAGGTGTTCACTCGTTCATGCACAGAGTGACCCCTACTGTCCAAACGCTGCAGGGTCCTGCACACCTGCACACACCTAAAGCTGCACTGCGAGAGAAGCACAGAAGCGGCACACAGCAGCACTCGCAACATCAAAACTCCGCACAGCAGTGCAGGTATGAGCAGCTCTCATTTTGGATGGCGGTTCTGTATGAATGGAAAGCTTGTGGGGATGATCTTTGACCTTTCGCTGATCATTAGCACATATCATTTCCCAGATAGGAGGCTAGGAGCACTCGCTGTTACCTGTAATCTGTGCTGTTCACTGGAGACCAGGTGTAGGTTCTGCTGCAATGGTCGATGTATCTCTGTCAAAGACCATGTTTTACAGGGTCAAACAGCAGAAGATAAAAGCACTGATACCCCCACAGTCTTGGGTGGTAGTGTAAACTGGTATAAGTAGGGAATAGCCTAATTACCTCACCTGGCTAACATACGTATGTAAACAGAAGTCTAGCAGTGTCCAGGAGGAAGAATATTATTTTTCCCCTGTTGTATGATCCAGCTTTTGTGAAAACGCATATCAGACAAAGAAGAAATATGCAACTGATATGAAAACTGAAACACCTCCCTTGTACCCACGTTATAACTGCAGATGTGCCTTCATACAGCTTACCTCATCTTGGGACTTCACAAGCGTCTCCAACCATTTTTCTCCAGTCTTCCCGCTAATCATGTTTGTTCTGATCTAAAAAAATGCACACCAATACAATTTATGACACGGTTATACAATAATAACACACTGACAGCAATGATCCTGAACATAAAATGCAGAAGGACTTCAAGATTACGAAGATTCTCTTTAAATTCAACTTTCTAAATGCATTTTGAGAAACGTTTCAGTGTCGAGGCAGCAGGGGCCACAGCTTTAGAGAGAAATAATGAAGGAATTATTCAACAGATGCTCAATGATGAGGCCAATGACATTTCAGAGTAGTAGGCAATTTGATGGTAATAATAACGTAATGATTATTATAGCTCTTGCCTCAAACCTGGGTTTGAATTTCCGCTCCTGATATTATATCCTTGATCAGGTACGTAGTCTGATTTCCTACAGTACAACTACTCTGCTGTATAAATAGGCAAATATTTAAGAAAAAAAGCTTATTGTACAAAACTAACATAAGCGACTTGACAGAAAAGTGTCAACTAAATTAATAACTGCCAGTGAAAGCATGGATTTTGAGTTCAGTGACACTATTTGTGCATATACAGTATATAATGTATGTACCCTACACCCTCTATATGAAAAGTACCCTACACTTATATACACACCCTTACATTTACCCAAGGCAACTTTCAATCCACCAATCCATCGTCAACAACCGTTTGTCCTGAGCGGGGTTGCGGAGAGCCGGAGCCTTACCCGACACCGCAGGGGGAGGGGACACACCCAGGGCAGGATGCCAGTCTAACCCAATCAAGGCACGAACCCCAGACCCACCACACAGCAGGCACCGGCTGAAGCCGCTGCACCACCACACCCCTCCCCCCTGCGACTTTCAATCTTAAGTTAATTATTTATCCATTTATACAGCTGAGTAATTTTAGTGAAGCAATTTTTAGGATAAGTACCTTGCTCAAGAGTATGACAGCTGGTGATAGGATTTGAACCTGTGGGTCTAAAACCAGCAGCTCTAAGCACTACAGTACAAGCCCCTTTAAAATAGTGATCTATATATATATATATACACACACACACACATTATATATAAATATATATAAATAATATTTTTATTTATTTATTTATTTAAAATATTTATATACATAAAAGGGGGTGCGGTGGTGCAGTGGGTTTGACCAGGTCCTGCTCTCCAGTGGGTCTGGGGTTCGGGTCCCGCTTGGGGTGCCTTGCGATGGACTGGCATCCCATCCCGGGTGTGCGCCCCCCCCCTCCAGCCTTACGCCCTGTGTTGCTGAGTTAGGCTCCGGTTCGCCGCGACCCCGCTTGGGACAAGCGGTTTCAGATGATGTATGTGTGTGTGTGTGTGTGTGTGTGTGTGTGTGTGTGTGTGTGTGTATACATAGAAAGGAGGGTTACTGGAAAGTAAGTTCTCTGGCTCAGATTCAGATGTACCCGGTTCTGTGTACAAGAGAGGACAAGCTCCTAGATTACACCCGCCTTACAATACGTTTGCTCCAGTTTGTCGTTGCTGCCTTTCCAAAGCTGCACAGCTGGTTTAAAGAGGAAAACAGATTATTAACAGCTGTCAATACTGCGAAACATATGTTTCTGTAAATTGCACACTGGAGTTGTGTTTCTGAGCCACCAAAACGAGAGTAAAGACTACATCCATCTGGAAGTTTAACAAATATCTGTGGTGAGGAGTGTTTCAAAATCAGATGTAGGTGAAGATGTGAACTGATGAGTAGTGAGAACCGTGTCCCAGCATGGTAGAAAAGGGTTTCAAGCAGGGTGGCGAATTTGGGTAAAACACTGACGCTCACCTACCTCCACTTTAATCTCATTCTCCAGCTCAGCATCTAGGAAGTCCAGGGTAACAGGCTCCTGAAATTTGGCAATCTGAGGGAGAGAAAGGGAAGGTTGGACACGTAAAAAAACTTTTCACCAAAAGCGAAAAATACCACTCTCCCTAAACGGCACGGCATATCAACGGCTATGAGCACATAAAAAGCCTGACTTATTAAAAGAGAATAAACAGCACATGTATAATGTGGAATTGGACTGATGTGTGACAGGCTGTTAAAAAAATAATAAAACTGTACTAATGGAATGCTCCAGGAGTATGTGATGAAATAGTCTGTGCAGAAATAATAAAGTTTTTTGTTTACTATTTCAGTATATTAGGCAGGATGTAAAGAAAACACAGTACCTGCTGCACACATTCAGCTGAATTCAGAAGTTTGGCTCTAGTTGAGACCAGTTCATGCTGCTATGAGCAAATTTTGCTTTGAACCTTAATAATCCCCCCATCAGTCGGGCCGAGCCGAACCCTGCCCACGCATCTTACAGCTACACATCTGTTATAGCCGTGCATCGCAGGCCCCGAACCAGCAACCTCTGGGATGATTCATTAACACGCGTCGCTCTGCTTTCTGTTGTTGATACTTAAAAGGCTGCGATAAAAGCCTGGCTGAACGCCCATCTGTGAGCCGGCCTTCAATAATAAAAGCGGAATCCGCTAAAACCGTGTTTTCATACCATACACTACTCACTGAAAGATGTTCAGCAGAAACAAACTTTTTTTTTGCGACAGAAGACGGGGGGCCAAGACAAACAGTTGCCTTCCAATGAGCCCGAGGGATAGGACGGACAAGGCGGACTGCCCACGTGGGACGAGGAAAGACGAGCAACGTGGACATAGCGACTCTTACATGGGATGGGTAATGCAAAGAAACACCTGACCAAATGGCATGCATGACATGATAGATGCTGAGGAAACAGTTTCGAGGAGACAGATTCATCCCAAGCACCCCGGCCATGGAAAAGGAGAAACAAAAAGAGTTAGAAGCAGTGAAATGAAATGAAAAGGAATCATACTAACACCACCACTGTATGAGTAAAACACAGTAAACGTGCCAATAACCACAGGTTGCACAAACAGAAACATATGGTCATTTGTAGCTTAAAAAAATGAAAAATAAAAATATTTTAAAGGAAATTTATAGAAATATATATTTTTTAAAATTTAGAAAAGAAAAATGTGGAGCTAACTTTGTTCTCAGTTAGGCTGCACCCAGCGGACCAGTAAAAAATTCTGCAAATAATGTGTCTGAAGCTCAAACGATGTGTGACAGACTTTGCCGTTAAAATCACTTACGGTCAACAATTACTGCAGAATAAACACGCCTTTATAAAATACTGCCACTTAGCAACCATATGACCGTGAACCCGTACTTTAGTGAAACCTGCAGCAGGGTGCAGTCCTGTCTTGAGCGTAAAGCCTTGTTTAAAGGTTTATACCGAAGAAAGATAATGTGCAAAATAAAGATTTTCGCCTGAAGTGTAAACTCTGATAAATGTGCGTAACCATGGAGGATGGTTGAACGTACATTGACCGTTTAAAGAACTGCTTTGGGAAACTCAGGGAGTGGTCACTGCAGGTAATTAAATAACAAATAAATAATCAAATGAATGTATTAACTAAAAATATACATTTTTTCGATACAGAAAAAGTAGTGAAGAGAACTTCGAGAAAAATTTGAGTCAGTTTCACACACACACACACACACACACACACACACACACACACACACACACACACTTACATTTACATTACATTTATTCATTTAGCAGACGCTTTTGTCCAAAGCAACATACATCTCGGAAAAAATACAATTTATGCATTACATTAAGAGACACGCACACATTGACCGAAACTGCTCGTCCCAAGTGGGGTCACAGTGAGCAGGAGCCTAACCCAGCAACACAGGGCGCAAGGCTGGAGGGGGAGGGAACACGCCCAGGACGGGACGCCAGTCCACTGCAAGGCACCCCAAGCAGGACTCGAACCCCAGACCTGCCAGAGAGTAGAACCGGGCCAAGCCCACTGCGCCACCGCACCCCCCTGTAGTATTAATAAAGCACTTGAAATTATGAAGTCATTATATCATAATGTATACATCCATACATATATGTATATACTGTAAATACATAGTCTGTGCGCATGTGAGGGCTCTTGTTCATCATGATCACTCCTCATTAGTTTTCGTAACAGGAAGTTCTCCATTATCCCTGCGCCTCACTTCCTGTGCGCCCTGCTCATGTGAGAGGAGCAGGTTTGTGGTCTTGCTCCCTGCTTACAGGAGCGTTTCATCAGCTACACAAACGCGTCTGATGTTTTACCTGACCATCCGGACCATCGATCTTCCAGCCTGTCGGCGAACGGCCGCCAGAAGCACATCCGCTGAGTATTCAAGCGGCAAAAAAAGAGCGCTGGATGTGAAAAGTGGTTTGGCAGCGTGTGTTGGTCTGACGTGGAGACGGAGCAGCATGCCTGTAGGGATGTGCTTAACAGCGAGAGATGTCTGGAACTGATCTCTTGAATTCCTTGTCTATACACATGCTGTTAGGAATAAGCCTTAGACCTAGCCTGGAATGGACCAGACCGCTCCTGTGAGACCGTCCCCTTTGCAGACTTACATTTACAGCAACACTTCCTGAAATAGTTGTGCTGAAGCATAACACAGTACACGATAAAATGAGTTTTACAGCCCATCCGATTACTTGAACCTCATATGCATGAAAGTGTCCTTTCGGAATGCAAATCTCATGAAATGCAGTCTTCCAGCAACCTATCCGGCAATAAGTCAACAGTAGCTGCCACCCTGCACTCGAAAGACCCGGGTTCAAATCCCACCTCCTGTTGATGTACCCTTGACCAAGGTACTTACCCTAATATAATGGCTGCATAAACAGGTAATTCGATAATTTCTAAGGTGTGAAGAACATCGTGAGAGATGTGAACACGAGCAACTATTTTAATTGGTAGCAGAGGAATAAAATGTGATATAACACAAGTCATCTCAAAATGGTCAATAAGCAAAAGTTGCACTGTATTATTGCATCTTGGAGAGTCAAAATTGAAACATCACTGGAAGGACACTCCTTTCAGCTGGAATGTGGTGTCTGCTCAAACCAGATATCCACTGGGACTGTTGATTTTTGCGCGGGGGTGAGACTGATCTGAGCACAGGTTCAGCCTGGGAGAGGTCTTCCAGAGTACGCTGTAATATGCTGGTGTGACTCAGACAATCTGCCCCTGTCATTCAATTAGCATGTGAACATTTCCACGGTGTTGAGTAAGACCCTGAGCAGACCAAATACTTTGATGGATGAAGAATCACATTTTGGGGTGGGAACAGGGGCGCTGGCCCTCTATTAACCCCCACCAGAGGTCCCATGTCCATGTTCCCATTGGCTTTGCTTTGGCCAACTCTAGTGGACCCACAGTGCAACCAGCCCTCACTTTTTGCAGAGCCTAACAAGGCTCCCACGATTCCCCAGTCTCATCTCCTTTAAGGCTGAACTCTGCCATCAAGGAAGACTTCCATGTTGATCACGTGATTAATATTCTTTTATTATCACCCTGGCGATTAGTTTACTACGGTAACCAATGAAGTGTTGCCTTGGTATGTTGCAATACTCGCTGGGCCTGTTTACAACTTTGAATAAAATTCACGCAGCACATCTCATCGATGGCCAATGGCATAAGAAAGCGTTAAAAATTAAAACAGCTTCCAATCCCACTGAAAAAGAGGTCTTTATGTTTGCGGAGGGATAAATAAAATAAAGAAATTGTTAATAGACCAGTAAAAATAACGAGACAAGTTTTACATCCACCTTGTTCAGATTTTAATATTTAAAGTCTGATTCGATGATCCTCATATTTTAAAAAAATAATCAGAACTTGCCCTAAAGACCTCCCCCCTGCCACACACGCACGCACGCACACACACGCACGCACGCACGCACACACGCACACGCCAGCTGTAAAAAAAGGGGGAAGGCTGGAAGCATTTAGTACCTTGCCACACTCGTTTTCACAGTGCAGCGCTTGATGGGAAATCCGCAGGAATGCGTTATATGGAATAAAGCCGAACCACCGCCAGCCAACCAAAACACCAGCCCCCCATGTGGACACTCAACAATGGCAATGTCTGATGGGCCTGAGACGAGACCGCTAAATGCTGACTTTGCTTGACATGCCACTAACCCAAGAAGCGGTTAAAGAGAGAAATGAAACCTCGTACCTTTGGCTGGAGGTTTGGGTGGAGCAAGACGTAGCCGTTGGGGTCAATCGCAAAATAGTATCCGTTGGGGCCGAGCTTGTGGGTGAGGGAGGGGGAGAAAAATTACTGAGAGCAAAGGTCATGCCACCTTGGAGGAGGACCAGCTGGGTCCACGCCCCCCTTGCAGAGACACAACCTGAGCCCTTCGATGCTGTGTGTATTACCCACAATACTGTGGTGTGGGCCATAAGAATAACAAAAGGAACTCCTTCTCATCTGGAAACACTTAGGGTGGCTAAGAGCAGATCACCATCACTTATAGATGAAAAATAAATGCATACAGATGCTTGTTCTCTTCACAGGGCTCTGGATTTAATCCCTGTTTCCCCTCTCCATCAGTCACGAGAGAAGAGTATGTTTTATGTATGTGTATAGTCACAGTATGTGGCACAACCAGAGCCGAAAGTTATGGCATCAAAAGCAAATACAATATTGTGATTCTGCGCTGAGCCTTCCTCCGCAAGCAGACCAGTGCTGAGAAAAAGAGTCAGCGTGTGACCTCACTGGTCATTATCAGTACAGTACTTCACTGAATAATGTATAACCATCACGCAGGGAGCATATAAAATAATATGGCATAAATGACACACAGTGTCAATCAATAGCAAAATTATGACAAAGCAAAACATGTTTCTCAATATATCTTCAAATAATCATATATACTACACAAGTCAAAAGTGTGAGTACACTTGCTGGAAAGCAGTTGTTTCACAATTAATGTTTTATGTTATTTAAGTATGCTTTGGGTGATCTTTTCACTGACATGTACAAGATTTTAATTTTAATTTTAAAATGTAAATTTTTGAGTTGCAGTTATGCACTTTAACATTTTCATGGACTGCTGTTACCAAAAGTGAGACTGTCATACCCCCGACTGCATGCCCAACAGCCGCACCTGCAGGAGATTAAGGAAGACGGGTATAAAAGCAGCAGCCTGGAAACACCTGAGTATGGAACCTCACCGTCAGGAAGACGCAACTCGCTCCACGACCTGCCTCCCTTGTTTGCTTCTCGTTCTCTCCTCCCCATTCATCTCTCCTCCTCGCCTCTTCCCTCCTTCTCCCCATGCCCTTGTCTCGGATGATCCTCTGCTCTTCGACCTACGACTTTGCTTCATAGACCACGGCTTTTTGTTACTCTCTGAACAACGTTTGCAGATCATCCCCAGCCACGTCTTTGTCTTTCCCCGACCAAACCACAGTACTTGCGATTGAGTCCGCCGAAATAGTCTGCCCAACATGACAGAGTGAGTGTGTTATAGAATTTAAAGCACACATAATTATGAAAATCCAGGTTTCCAGCAAGCGTACCCAAACTATTGACTAATACAGTATATATCAGTACAGCTGCACTGTTCTGCTGTTACTTATATATAATTTTCTGTAACCTTGTCCAGGAGTGACCTCACACTGGTGAGAAGAGTGCTCCCAAAAAAATAAAATCAACTGAACTAGACATAACTTTTTTACAAAATCTGCTGCTACCTGAAGGTTTTCTTTAAAAACATGTCACAGTATACATTACTGATCCTAGAAAAAGTGTCTTATACATAAAATACAAGGGAAAACACAGAGAAATTGAAAGGTAAAAAAAAACTGTGTGTATGTCAGCGCAGACACGTACAGTGAAGCGTGGCGTTAGCCTCTTAATGTCTTCCAAGGACACGTCAATCGCCATCACTCCCAGGATCAGCTGGTTCTGGACCTGTGCGGAAACAAACAATAATTGGCTCGAAACCCAATCAGCGCCGGAGACTCCGGAGGCGGAGAAGCGTGGGAACATTCAAAGACACACACTTACGGGCACATAATGACGAGAGCCGGACAACGGTCTGCAGATTTGGTTGGAATTTAAAAGATACATTCAGAACATGGCTTCATATTACTTCCCAAATGAGATTTGTATTCACTTCCACTTTCTAATGACTCTGTAAACTTGGGGTTAATGGACTTTTAAGAAGCCTTGCAAACAAATTCGGAACGAGAGTATGTTTATGCGTGGCCTTTATTTACTGTGTTTTCAAGACCACAATATACTGACATTTCCAAGCGTGTTTTCTGTCAACAAACATCAGCATCTTTTGCTGTTCAATGACTCCTCTCAGAAGCCATGACTTGAGACTTCCTTGCTTAGAAGGTATCAACGACCACAGTGGGGAGTTACCTTTTTCTGGGTTCTGTCTTTGGTGACCTTCGTTTCAGTTTTGTTGAAGACCGGCAGTGTTCCTGTGATGACCAGGCCAAGCTCCTGGAGGTCAAGCAGATGATTCAATAAACACAGGAAGACGAAAAACACGATACGCATGCAAGAAGGACTCGTGGTCCCCCTGCAGAGTTTATCGCCGAAACAAAACAGTTTAGTTTGCACTCAAAACAGAAAACAAATTTACGCAAACCTTGATGTAACACAATGTCTCATCTGGAAATTATCCCATAGTTTTGCATTCACAATTATTAAGATTAACAACAAAACTCGATGGTGTTCAGTAATTTAAAATAAAAATTTCTGGACAGCCAAGAGATAAGTGATGGAGTGCAGGTCACGGACGCTCTGTTTAGTGTATCTCTTGCATTTCCAGTAAAGAACTGCAGTAACCAGCAGGTCATCAGCCCACCCGCAGGAGATAGTGACTTTCTGCTAAACTAGCAGAAATAACCTCTCAAGTTCTTGTACAAGACCAATAATGAGGTGCCCAGAAACATCAGCGTTAAATGAAAACAATTACAGTTATACATGGAATTATCTCAACCTTCTGGATTCTGAACAGAGACATCTTGGTTGGTGAACCCTTTGGAACCATCCAGATTTGAGCGTGAACGGCTCCTAAAATAAGATATGACCTTCAAGAAAGTCAAAATAATAACCAACGAAGGAAGCTGGCAGCACAGTGGTTAGAGCTGCTGCCTTTAGACCCAAAGATTGTGGTTTTGAATCCCACCTCCAGCTGCAGTACCCTCGAGTACTATACTTACCTTAGATTAATCCAGTCTAATTACCCAGCAGGGGGGCGCGGTGGCGCAGTGACGCAGTGGGTTGGACTGGGTCCTGCTCTCCGGTGGGTCTGGGGTTCAAGTCCTGCTTGGGGTGCCTTGTGACAGACTAGCGTCCTGTCCTGGGTGTGTCCCCTCCCCCTCCAGCCTTACGCCCTGTGTTGCTGGGTTAGGTTCCGGCTCCCCACGACCCCGTATGGGACAAGCGGTTCAGGAAGTGTGTGTGTGTGTAATTACCCAGCTGTGTAAGTGGGTAAATAATTGTAGGTACCTTAACATTGTAAGTTGCTTTGGAAAAAAGTGTCATTTGTACAACACACACATTTCTCACTATCATATCTTCTTTGAACAAATGATTTAAACAATTGAGGTCATTGATGAAAATCCAAATGATTCTAAAGGGTTCACAAACTTTTTCCTTACAGCTACACAGCTAGTCCTCAAATAGAAGGCGTGGCGGATATTATACCAGTGCATCCAGGTAGACGTTGGTCCACTGGACCTGTTTTGCCTTCTCATCAGCCAGAACCATGGGTCTGCCCAATACATCCAGGTATTCCTGGAACAGAGAGGGGTCATTTGGCACTCTGCACCCAGGTGCTCTATGAGCTGTCCTGAAACCTCTCCTTTAGAGAAAAAGACTTACTCACTTGAGTATTGATTCTGATGGCCCCAATGGAGGGAATCTCGTAGTAATAACCTGAAACACAGAAGAATTAACAATATAATTTCATGTTCAACACAAACAGAGCTTAACATGCATATAAAAGAAAAGTATGAATAAAAACACGATCTTGTATTTATCCAAAAATAATCCCAAGGGTGTTTAAAATTAGTCTGTGTAACAAACAAAATGAAGGGCACCCTTCACTGGGTAGATCACAGTCTGAGATCTGATTATACCACTTACCCCTGTAGAACCTTGCAAGTGCTCATTTAATTTTGTATCATGTTGAACAGATTAATTGTAACTGACTGTTTTCAAGGATGGATAGACTTGATTGTTAATTCAAACACATACATGCGTACAGATACGATATCTGTCCATCTACATATTATCAATAGCTGCTCGTACAGCACGGTTTTGCAGTGGTCCTGAGCCTATCCTGGAAGTACAGAGCACAAGGTAGGGTCCACCTTAAATAGGATGCTTGTTCATCACATGGAAGACACACACACACAATAAAGAACTGAGAGTGACCAGTTCACCCAAAACACATGTATGCGGGCAAAACCCAGATCACCTGGAACAAACCCTGGCAAATTCCACAGAGACTAAGCTGGATTCAAATCCTTGTATAAATCCATAGCCCGATAGCTGTGAGGCACCAGCACTACGTGCTGTGCCACTGTGTCACCCACAAATGCAACATCCATGTTAAATAAACCCACATCGCACCTTTGTTGGTACACGCCATCCACTGTATGGGCCCTTTGTCGTAATTGTGCTGTCCGACAGAGAAGGTGAAGACACGCACCTGGAAGAGCACCGCAACACCGGGGATCAGACACTAGAGCATACGACAGGAACGATGATGTCAGAATGATGATTAAGAAGACAACCCTATGGGGGGGGGTTCTGTTCCACCCTTAAAGATAAACAGTGTATGGGTAAAACTGTAAATGGCTGTGAAAAGAAAGTGATGACTAAAGTAAGTGGTATTTTTGGAATCACCTTAGTGAAGGAGATATATAAAGTTTTGCTGAGAAGCGCTTGCAGCGCCGGGGCTCATTAAACTCCGCCGATGTATTTGCTACCACTGGCACTGAACACACACATCACATCAGCTTCATTGACATGTGGATCCTGCCACAAAGTGGCGCTCGCTCCTTACAGGGGAAGAGTGTGTGTGTGTGTGTGTGTGTGTGTGTGTGTCTGTGTGTGTGTGTGTTTGTGGGGGGGGGGGGGGCAGTATCTCTTTGTGATGGGGGGGGGCTGCAACGCCTCTGATGATGGGCAGAGTTGTCGGCTTCCTTCCAAAAGCAGGGTGCCACCAGATGCCCCAGCCAGATGCTGTGGTGTCAGCTCAGGGATGTGCCCACGGGAAAGGGAAAAAAAAAAAAAATCGAGCTAATTGGAGACGCTGTGTGTGGTGGGGCGGGACACCGGAGCCAAAATGAGATGTACAACCTGCTGTGTCGCACAGGCTGCCGGAACATCAAAAGAGGCAGCACAAACAGAAGAGCTCACTGTTACCTCACACTTCTTTACCAGATGTATATAGTAGCATGGAAAGCCAGAGTGAGACGTGTCCCCCCAGCTCTGGGTCTCAGTAATTGGCAAAATGTAATAAAAGCACCAGGATGTATGTTTATGGGAAACCATCTGATCTTCCCGTAATGATGCTGGATAGATAAGGATGAATATAGAATATAGAATAAATAGGAGTGACGGGAAAGGATCATTTCCAGTCATAGGCTGTTTTAATTATTCTGGATCAAGGTTCACACAAGAAGGTCTTACGAGAAGTTTTATCTGGTCCCATTTATTTTCTTGTTGGGGGGGGGGGGTTTGGTCGGGGCCTGCTCTCTGGTGGGTCTGGGGTTCGAGTCCCGCTTGGGGTGCCTTGCGATGGAGTGGTGTCCTTTCCTGGATGTGTCTCCTTGCACCCAGTGTTGCCAGGTTAGGCTCTGGCTCACCACGACCCTGCTTGGGACAAGTGGCTTCAGCGAGTGTGTGTGTGTGTGTGTGTGTGTGTGTGTGTGTGTGTGTGTGTGTGTGTGTGTATTTTCTTGTTAAACCATAACCCAAATGCCTTTGCAGATGAAATTATTTAACGTTGGCTGATCACTCATGTCGTACATGGCAAAGGAATCATGCATGTCTTGTTAGGCTCCACATCTGAAGTTTCCTGTAAATATTTTTACTGAGGTGCTTAAATTCCTTTGGCTTGAAAAATGAACTTTTGATTTGCATGACAATACAAAAGAATTCTAAAATGTCTGGACACTCTTCTGGGACATCTTAGGCAGTGCAATGTTAACGTACCTGTGAAAAAATGTCAACACTGCATTAGTTCCTACTTTGTGCACTTGGACATAGTGTATTTGCAGCACGTCAGTGTACTGACTCTGCCTCCATATTGCTGTGACCCTGTGTTGTTCACACAACAAAACAAAGAAACACACACACACACACACACACACACACACACAAAAGCAAAACAAACAAAATGAACTGATCTAAATTCATCTTAATGAGGTTGGACGGAACTGACTGGTCCTGTATATAATAAGTCAAGCAAAAGTGACTGGAGCTACGGAAAAGTCATTTCTTTCCACAGGCTTTCCTTATGGAATTAAAGCAAAACTTCCCATCATGTCTTTTGCTCACTGTTTAAGGGGCAAATGGGATGTCGGGAAATTAACGGAGAGTTTCTCTGTGGCAGGACGTACGCTGGTGCGCAGACCTTCCAGCAAGTGCCATTCTCTGGGTTCCACCCACCTTTTTGTCTTGATTGTACTTCTCAAAGATCTCCTGTGCCCTCTCCTCCCCGCCGTCCGTGAACAGCATGATGATCTTGTTGCAGTTTGCACTTGTCACGTTAGGCTGGGGGAAAAGATGGGTCAGACAAGGTCAGAGACGAGCCGTAGGCATTCTGTTGTGCAAGGATCTTCAGTGGAAGCACAGAGATCCACGGAATCCAGCTGTTGAGCGAAGAGCGAATGTGTTTACTGTACAGCCAGCAGATGGAGGTGTTCAACCATGGTTCACTGAACGGGCACAAGCTCCCTGAATAATCCAAGTGTTGAAAAGTGAACAAGAATCCCTTACAATGATACACCTCCCACAATTTTAAACATCTATAGCAGAACTGCATTAACTTCCACTCGTCTTTTGTCTGTCCACTTCTCTCTAGTTCTCTGGTGACATTATTTTCATTGAAACAGATGACAATTAATGCTTTACATTTGTTACAATCTGTTCTGTCACAAGTGTAGAGCAGGAAAAAAAATTATGAATGACACGTTTAGCTCTCAAAATTTACCTAGCATGAAAGTGCACTTAATGCATTTACACAAGAAACGGAAAATAAATTTATAATAAATTAGCATTTCCTCGTCAACATTTATAACAATGCAAATGCAGCCTGCTTATAATTTGTCTAAAACAGGTAAAATAAAACAACACCAAATATTTTATTATTAATATTCAGAGAGTACAGGGTGTGATAGGAATGGAAATTCATAGAGTTTTAGGAACAAATTAAGTTTTTTCCATCCATCCATCCCAGTAAAAAACACACTGAATCTGGTATCTGTGGGTTTTGGCATAGATGCATGAACTCCATTTTTGTGAAAATTAGAGCTATGGTCCGCTGACACTCACATTTAAAAACTGCTTGAATGCATACTCAAAACCCAGTTTGTAGCTGGTGATCCCTTTGGCTGTGATGTTCTGGACGGCGTCCTTCAAGATCTTCTTGTTGCGGACGTTGGCTTGAACGAGGTGGTCAAAGCACGTGATGCTGTTGGCTTCGGCGTTGAACTGAAAGGCAAGAATGCCAGAATAGCGGACAGCTAATAGCTATGATAAGCTAACAGACAGATAAGAGACAAACAGCTCAACATTTGAGAGAAAATTTTGAAGAAACCTGAGGTTTCTGGAACACAAGGAGCAAAAGTGGCAAAAAAAAAAAAACAACTGAGCAGTAACACACACACACACACAATGTCTACAACCGCTCGTCCCAAGCAGGGTTGCGGCGAATCGGAGCCTAAAACTCTGAAACACAGGACGGGAATGGGGCACGCTGCAGTGGGATGCCAGTCCACCCCAAGGCACCCCAAGCAGGACTCGAACCCCAGACCCACCACAGAGCAGGCCCCGGCCAAATCCACTGTGCCACCGCACCCCCTCAGCAGTAACGCAGCCTTTGTATAAGTACAGTATAATAAACACACTCATATTGCTGCAAAGGAAATGGAGCTATATCTAAGATCACTTGAGTCAGTCTCAAGTATAGTATCTTCCCATATTAATAAATTGCACATTTTTTCTTCTAGCTGACAATTTTCTCCAAAGCCTTACAATCTTAAGAAGCTTACAATCATTTATCTGTTCATACATACACACACACACACACACACACACACACACACACATTTTCAGAACCGCTTGTCCCAGACAGGGTCGCGGGGAACCGGAGCCTACCCGGTAACACAGGGCGTAAGGCCGGAGGGGGAGGGGACACACCCAGGATGGGACGCCAGTCCGCCGCAAGGCACCCCAAGCAGGACTCGAACCCCAGACCCACCAGAGAGCAAGACTGCAGTCCAACCCACTGTGCCACCACACCCCTTCTCTGTTCATACAGCTGGGTAATTTTTACTGGAGCAATTCAGGATATGGACTTTGCTCAAGGGTACTACAGCAGGAGGTGGGATTTCAAACTGGGTCCATCAAGACTAGGGCATCATTTCTAACCATTACCCCACATGTTGTTCCATATTCCCATCCCCACATGAACAACATCGAATGGAGTTGATAAATATTGCAGTAACTGTTACAACTATACTTTCCTCCTCTTAATCAAAGAACGGAGATTCTGAAAAGGCCCCAAAGATTGGTTATTATCTACATTTAGTTGACATTTTTCTCCAGAGGAACTTACAATGTTGTCATTTACAGTGGTTTACCGATTTATTCAGATGAGCAATTTTTACTGGAGCAATTCAGGGTAAGTAAATCTCTTGATTGCAAGAGGTGGGATTTAAACCAGTGACTTCAGACTCTAGAGGCAGCAGCACTTTGGCAAAAGGTGCCTCTGATCATTTTTGAAGATTCATTTTTGCTGTTCTAAAAAATGAGACACAGAATGAAACCTTTTCATAATGCATAAAATCTGTATAATACCTCGACTTCATGGTTTATGCAATATCTAGTGCAAACTCTTTTCAGAAATTCAGCTAAATGTTTCTTTCCTGGTGACGCACACTTCCAGTCCCCCTGTATCACCACATCAACAGGTTCTTTCATCATTTTGCACAAGGCTCCCATGGCAGAGACCCCCTGTGGCCAGATACATTATCCAGCTATGACACCCCTACAGACAACCTCATTGTGTTTCCTCTTATTTTGTCATTCCTCCTCTTAAAACTCATGCAGACCAAGTTTGGATACACAGATACTTGTGCTAATTAGCTTCATTTTTGATAAATCTGGGTGCTTTCTGCTGACAAAACAACTCTGAGAGAAAAATGTGGATGACATGACATCCATCAAATTTCATTATACTCCACTTTACTTTGTCTACCTCTTGACTGGACAGTTATCGGAATGATTCTACCTGTCCAGCCATGAAAATGTAAGCCAAGATCAGGTGATTAAAAATTAATGTCAAGCCCTATGTCCAGTGTCAAAATTTTCTCTTTGATCAGTTTCCCTAATGTTAAAATTAGCTTATTAACCGGTTTTTGCCAACTTAGCATCTTTTTGCATGGCACGATCAAACAAACTGAAACAGTGAATGGTGTTAAAGTGCCAGTTGTGGAGCTCGCACACCCTTTCAGTGAGGACAGGACAGTGAGGAACCCCTCCTGAAGCTCTGGAGAATAAAGGCTCTGGAGTGAGGCAGACTGCATGGAGGGAACCCGGAGACCTCCCATCGGCCAGTGACTCACTTGTCAGACTGTGCCCTGCTCTTTTTATAGCTTCCTGGGTCAGTGTGGGCCAGCTGTCACTGTGCTTCAACCCAGTGCTCCTCATATGGCATGTGTTCAATTCCACACTCTGACCAGCCACCATGCATTTAAAACTACACATTAACTAATACTGCGGCATAATGGTCTCTCTCTCTCTCACACACACACACACACACACACACACACACACACACACACACACACACAATTACTTGCATGACCTGGGGTAATCAATATGAAAGCTCTTGTGTCTCTTACTTTTAATAAAGTCCAAAAATAAACGGCAATTCTCGCACAATTTAACCAGAACAATAAGGGACATGAACATACAACTAGTTTCACCTGACGACAGCCAGAAAGAACAGGATCTAAAGAGGAGCTCTTTGACAGTAGATGAGCAAGGCTTCATGGGTAATTTTAGTGATTAATGAATTGGTATGAGCTTTAACACCAACCAACATCTACAACCACTTGTCCTGAGCGGGGTCATTCCAAGCCAGAGCCTAACCCAGCAACACAGGGCGCAAGGCCGAAGGGGACACAGCCAGGACGGGGTGCCAGTCTGTCACAGGGCACCTCAAGCAGAGCTCGATCCCCATACCCACCAAACCAGGAGCACCAGCTGAACCTGCCACGCCACCGCACCCCCAGCTTTAATACCAGCGAGCTACAACCGTGGCACTACTGAATACTGAGCATCTCAGCCTTCATTGCTGACTCTCACCAAACAAGGAGGAATAAAAAATAAACCATAAGGAAAAAAAGATGAGGAAAACAATCTTGTGGGCTCTTTATGATCTCCTAAACATCCCACAGACCAAACAGGAAACCCACACAACTAGTTACATAAAATCAAAAACGATATTCTACAGAAAGGCTTGTTCAAATTAGAATATCATTTCAACGCTACAGCAGCATGCTTCTCTATCACAGCCCTGCTTTCTTGCACTCATTACAATCATTAAGTTGAAATCCCCTCGCTGACCTGGTGGCCTGAAAGAGTATGTCTTAATCACCAGACCACTGCCTGCACTTTCTCGGATGAAAACAGAACCAAACGGCTGAGTTCTCGCTCCCCTCGCTGGGGTTTGCTCTCTAAATCACAGCATGCTGCAATTGGATTACCCATAATGTCAGACCTGCGCCGCCATCCAGCAACACAACAAGATTAGGGGAGCGATGGTGACATCACTCATTCATTTAACCTCCACAGAGCATGCAGGACTCAGCTTGTGTCCTTACAGCTGCTCGCTCCAGACAAAACCCCCCCAGCCACCCGTGCCCACCGTGAAGCTCTATTACGTTTATTAACGATGAGATCATTTTGAGCCATGACTTGAGAAGAAGTCTGACTTCAAGCCAGACTGGAAATGCACTTAAATGAAAATCTAGTGGAGATTTTTCAGAAAGAAAAAGGAAAGAAGAGAAAAAAATATATAACATATGATGCACACACTCAATTCACCAAAGAAAATGAAAGTTCATTTTTCATTGGTAATAAATTTTTCGAATTCTTTATAAGTTTTTTTCCTCCCTATTTTGTTTATTCATACATTCAAAAGATGAAGCTGTTGCAGAACTTTTAGAGACATTAGGAGTTGTAACGTGGGATGAATGTTGTTTTTTTTTTCCCCATCTCCTTGACTCCTGGGAATCCGTTTACTGACAGTATGTCAATTTGGCTTATAGGAAAGAATAGCAGTGATTTCATTAAACTGAGTTGAATCCATATTTCATTTATTACCTGCCTTGTCTGCTTCTGAAAACTCACACTCAGCAAAACACTGTCTGATCTAGGCCAATGAGGTGTGCTTGATGCGTACCACTTCAGCGAATGTGCACACGCATGGAGTTCACTCCCTTACCATAAGGATACACTCACTTCCTGCGGGTCTTCCCATATCGGGTTTGGATTTGTGAGGTCAGAGAGAAAAGATAAGAACGCACTAGTTGCACTTGCCCATTAACCGTGCAACTCAATTAAACGCTCTGTGCTGAGATCCTGCTGTATCCTTTAGTATAAATTTGTTGATGTAACACTACACATTAAAAATAACCACCAGATTTGCAAAATGAATTAAAAACAAAACCTAAAATATTTTAAAATAACCTGTAATTTATGGGGGACACAGCTGCTCTGTGGTGGGGCTGGGGTCCGAGACCTGCTTGGGGTGCCTTGCAAAGGACTGGCATCCCGTCCTTGCTGTGTCCCCTCACGCCCTGCGCTGCTGGGTTAGACTCCAGTTCACTGCTACCCCGCTTGGGACAAGCGGTTTCAGCCAATGTGTGTGTAATAATTTATTATGTCTTTCCATTATGTCATATGAAAACATAAAAATAAAATATTCTGATATTATATAAACAATATAATATAATAAATAATATAACAATGTATAATAATGTATTATAATAGATATAATATTATAGGAAAAAATATAATATATAATAGAAAAACATTATAATGTATGTCACGTTTTTAATGTGAAATAACTACAGTACAAGCAATTTACACGTGTGAGCCGAACCATTTACGAACATGCCAATGTGATTGGTCGGTCATTTCAGTTCAGTCACAGATGCGAGCACTAAGCTACTCATGAGTGCTCTCACTAAAGTGAACATTAGTGAACATGGCCCAACTACAGCATAGGACTTACAGTACACACGATGTTAATGGCTGTAAACATTTTTTAAGACACTCTGTATATTTAAATTAATGTAAGACCACCAACAGAGTGAGACCACCTCACAATTTGGACTATTTATCAAAATCAAAAGAGAGGAGAACAGTTACTCTTCAGGTACAGTGGAATTTAATGCTAAGAAGTGATCTTGGGAAAGAAAATAAAACTCACATAGGCCACATTGACATAGTCATCATCTGACAAGGTCTCCAGCATCTCGCTAACAGAGGTCCGGATCAGTTTGAGAGTCAGTCCTGACACACTTCCGCTTCTGTTGAGGACAAAAAGAGGATGACAGAAAGAGCTCAGTGAGATTATGAATACCGAGTGCAGACAGAGATATAGAGTATGCCAGAAATGACAAGATCAAAAAGAAAAATCAAGTATCATGAGGTCTTCAGAGATATGACTAAGTGATTATTAAAGATCCATTTGCAGACAGCAGATATACACTGTAAATGGAAAAGTCAATGCATAGAAACTTGTGTGTCCTTAAACCACAATATAGACATCAGAATCAGTGTATTTAATTCTTTTAAGGGAAGTAAGGAGGGTGATGAAACTAAACGAACATGGAAACACAAAGCATTTTATTCAGATTCCTCCAAACATGAATTCCAACGTTACGAAGTTGAGACACAAAACAGCACACTGATGCTGGAGGAATGTTCTCAGGACAAGGCAGTACATTTAAAATAGATGACATAAAACTGTCACACGCCAGCATGGCAACAAACTGTGGTGTGCTGATCTTATTTAGTTATTTATAGAGATGACACTGAGACTGCAGCAAGGTTGCTCATTATTATTATTATTATTATTATTATTATTATTGTTGATGACGATGATAATAATAATAAGAATAATAATAACAGTGTTTTTTCAAAAGGACTATCCAGGCACTTGAATCGTACAAAGTCTCCGTACTTCAAAATACACTTAACACCTTGATTATACTTTGGCAAAACAGCAGAACTACGACCGATGTGGAGAACAGAATTTGGAATTCGGAGTTCATTCAGTCGGTGCCATCAAAGCGTTTCAGCTCCAGGTCTTGTGTGTTCGATAACCAACCAGCGTAGCCCACCAATCATCTATAAGACGTGAAGTCAAAAAGGCTGACATTGATTTTCATTTTTATTGTTCTCATTTTGTCTTGGCCACGTTCCACAGCACCCATTTCACTGAGCATTTAATCAGGGGACAAGATGGAGGTGACTGCATCATACATTTCAGCAGCGGTACGGCTCAATGTATTCTGAGGATATCAGGCTGAGAGCAAAGGGCTAAAGAAAAACATAGGCATCATTTTTTAAAAAAAGTCAGTGCTGTACCATGGAATATGAAAATGTAACACTTTTTAGTTTATAATCAACAGAAATGTGTAATTACTGGGCAATACATGGGCATCTTGTATTCCTCTACCTATGTACCTATGTACCTACAGAAGACAAGGAAAGCACCAGGCCCAGACGGTGTCTCACCGGCCTGCCTAAAAACCTGTGCTGACCAGCTGGCCCCTATCTTCGCAAAGATCTTCAACAGATCACTGGAGATGTGCGAAGTTCCTTCCTGCTTCAAACGCTCCACCATCATCCCCATCCCAAAGAAACCCAAGATCACAGGACTTAATGACTACAGACCTGTCGCCTTAACATCTGTGGTCATGAAGTCACTTGAAAAACTGGTGTTGGACTACCTGAAAGACATCACTGGACCCTTGCTGGACCCCCTGCAGTTTGCTTACCGAGCAAACAGGTCTGTGGATGATGCAGTCAACATGGGACTGCACTACATTCTGCAACATCTGGACAAACCAGGGACTTATGCGAGAATCCTGTTCGTGGACTTCAGCTCAGCCTTCAACACCATCATCCCACACCTCCTCCTGTCCAAATTAACCCAACTCTCCGTGCCCACCTCCATCTGTCAGTGGATCACCAACTTTCTGACAGACAGGCAGCAGATAGTGAGGCTGGGAAAATTCTCATCCGAAACTCGCACAATCAGTACTGGAGCCCCCCAGGGATGTGTGCTCTCCCCACTGCTCTTCTCCCTGTACACCAACGACTGCACCGCAAAAGACCCGTCTGTCAAACTCCTGAAGTTTGCAGACGACACCACACTCATCGGCCTCATCCGGAATGGCGACGAGTCTGCCTATAGACAGGAGGTCCAAGAGCTGGCTGTCTGGTGCAGTCATAACAACCTGGAGCTGAACACGCTCAAAACAGTGGAGATGATCGTAGACTTCAGGAAAAACACCTCAGCATTATCCCCACTCACCATCATGAACAGCACTGTGGCAACAGTGGAGTCATTCAGGTTCCTGGGCACCACCATCTCACAGGACCTGAAGTGGGAGCCCCACATAGACTCCATTGTGAAGAAGGCCCAGCAGAGGTTGTACTTCCTTCGTCAGCTGAGGAAGTTCAACCTGCCACAGGAGCTACTGCTGCAATTCTACTCCGCAGTCATTGAGTCCGTCCTCTGCACCTCTATAACTGTCTGGTTCGGCTTAGCTACGAAGTCAGACATCAGAAGACTGCAGCGGATAGTTCGGACTGCTGGAAGAATCATCGGCACATCCCCCCCAGCTCTCCAAGAACTGCACTCGTCCAGAGTCAGTAAAAGGGCGAGCAAAATCATTCTAGACCCCTCACATCCAGGCCACTTCCTCTTCGAACCCTTGCCATCTGGCCGGCGCTACAGAGCACTGTGCACCAGGACAGCCAGGCATAAGAAAAGTTTCTTTCCTCAGGCCATCTACCTCATGAACACCTAAATCTCTCCCCTAGAGAGTAAACCGTGCAATACATAATGCTATTTATATTTATAACTATTTATCACATTTCTCTTACACTCCCTTGCATTTGTATCTAGCGACTATTTTTGTACTATTTTTGTATATTGGGTACTTTATATTTTTTAAATATTTTTTATCCCTTGCTCACATACTCTATCTTCTCATCTGTGTCTTGTCACTGTCATTCTGTCTGTGCTGTGGTAGTTCCTGTCACCAAGACAAATTCCTTGTATGTGCGAACATACTTGGCAATAAAGCTCGTTCTGATTCTGATTCTGATTCTGATTCTGATTCTATGTTTAATCTTTGCACATAAAATGAACATAATTTACGTGACATTAAGTAGCAGATAAAGTATGACTATAATTCCATAAATATGAAATCCTGCTAATTTATCTACAATTAGATTGCATTTACATGTCTGTACCTTATTTCCTGAGAGAATAAAAGCTTACTACATAAATTAGACATCTACAGAAGGTTATTACAAGAACACAGATCCACCAATGTACATGTCATTAAGATGGCAAAGTGGTTTCTGAGCACCAATTAGAAAAGCAGCACTTACGCATCTACAAGAATCAGCATGTCCTTCGGGGATGCAGCACCTTGTATATACCTTAGAACATGAAATAAAGCCAGAGAGAAAATTCATTTGTTGTGCTTTCAAATGCCTTGAAAAATGTTTTACAGTGATGCAGTGTAAAGCTTATGCTGTGCAGGGTAACGGAGATTACGTAATCCCTGGAAAATGCACATGTCTATAAGTAGCTTTCCCACACAAAGATCATTTTAACTGCTCTGTTGCTTTAAGTAGCTAATCTGCATTTCACTGTCAACTACTGTGTTTTGTTCATTCTTAGACAGGAGTCAAACAAATATGTCTTTCGTCCACCATTTTTCACCATGGACACCAATCAGTGTCTCTTTACCAAGAGTTTAGAGAATCTGGAAAAAAAAAAATCCTGATCAGGTGAAATAAATCTAGACAGCAGAGACACTTGTGAAAATTTTGAAAAAAAAGACGATCTCACCCACATTTTGTAATACTTACCATGGTCGCCGGCGGACATCATATAAGTCGATTTTACTTGTTTTCCTTGAGTCGATCCATGGGGAAGCTGCATGGAAACAAAGTACGTCTACTCATTGCTGAACCATATGATATTATTTGAATGTACTGAATATTTATGTTAACATCAGTCTTTTACATTTACATTTATTAATTTAGCAGACGCTTTTCCTCCAAAGCGACGTAGATCTCAGAGAAAATACAATTTGTGCATCAGGAGAAGAGAGACATTGCAGACGTGTGATTCTAAGTAAACTTAGTTTGTTTCTTTCCACTTATGCACCGATGTTCATCGCACGAGTAGGTCCACAAAACTCAGGATAGACAAATGCTGATCACCTTCTTACAATTTTTTTTTTTTTTTTTTTTTTTTTTTTACAGGTACAGAAACACACACTTTCTGAACTGCTTGTTCCATTCAGGGTCACAGTGAGCCAGAGCCTAACCCACAACACAGGGCATAAGGCTGGAGGGGGAGGAGACACACCCAGGACGGGACGCCAGCCTGTCACAAGGCACCCCAAGCGGGACTCAAACCTCAGGCCCACGGGAGAGCAGGACGAGGTCCAACCCACTGCACCACTGCACCCTCTGCTACAGAAACATTTACATACAATACAGGAGCAGTGGCGGCGTAAAGGCTCATCCGGGCATGATTATAAAGTTACGGTTCATGATGAATATTTAAACCATGGCATGCATGAACTTGAGAGATCATGGACAAAGTGAGTGCGGAAAATGTGAGTTTTCAGACCCTTCTTGAATTTAGATAGAGTTTCAGCAGTTCTGAGTGGGAGGGGAAGGTCATTCCACTACAACGGAGCGAGAACCGAGAACCTCCATGCTTTACCTTTCGTGCGCGGGACCAGCAAAAGAGCAATCGTAGGTGAGTGAAGCGGTCTGGTTGAGGTGTAGTGGTTGAGCAAGTCTTTTAAATAGCTAGGAGCAGTTCTATTGATGTATCTGTAGACAATAACCAGGGTCTTATAACACTATCTTTTCTGTTTTTTCTGAAAGTGCATAATTCAAGTATGATTCAATGAAAAAAACAGTGTTAATATTTGAAATTAAAAATCCACATACATGGCAGCCTGCTCAGGCCATGTGTAGCAATAAAAGAGAGAATAAACTTTGGCCAGACTTAAAGGTACAATGGAGCAGAAAATATGTTTGCTCCATTCCAATTTTCTCTGTTTTTGCAACGTTTTAACATTCAATTTCATCAGATCTTTTTATTATTTTTAATAATACATAAATGAATATAACAGCTTATGAATGGATAAGTCTTGCGAGGGACTGGCATCCCGTCCTGGGTGTGTCCTCTCCCCCTCCAGCCTTACGCCCTGTGTTGCCGGGTTAGGCTCTGGCTGCCCGTGACCCTGCTTTGAACAAGAGGTTTCAGACGTGTGTGTGTGTGTGTGTGTGTATGTAGATCAGTATTGTTTTTAGATCAATTTCATTGCTTGGAAGATAATGAAATGTGTAATCACAGGTGTGAAAATGATGTCTCCAATATCAATAACTCTTGGCGTCACCTTTAGCTGAAATGACTGCAGCTGAACGCTTTAGGTAGCTGCTGACCAGGGTCTCACATCACTGTGGAAAAATTCTAACTAAAAAAATAGAGAAAACTGCCAAAAAGGAGTGAGCACTTTTTTCCACAGCATTCACTACACATGGAGGTACTCCTCAGTCCTTCCCACTTGAACTCACAGCTGGTGACTGACCCCTGGGAGAAAGCATGAAACGGGGAGAGGAGGAAGACTGACAAATCTGATGATTGACATCAGCTGGCCTCCAATGTCACACCCTTTCTACCCCTACAGGAGATGGATGTCATCCAATGATGGATTTGTTTCTTTGCCTAGAAGGACACACATGATTGATATATGTCCTGCTCTATCTGCTTTGACTGTTACCTATAATAGATACGTGTCATACACAGAGAAGAGCCTAATTTGAGTCTTGAGGCCAATACATATGTATCCCAGCCCTGGATGTTTAGTGACACAATTGACAAAAACATATCAGCCTCAGTTTTTCAACACCACAGTGCACTGCAATAGTATTGTGCAAGTGCACGTGCACGTACACATGTTGGGTGGGTTCAACCAAGGACACCCCTAGGAAATCAGCTACAGTTTTAATTTTTAGTGGATGTAAACTTAGCAAGTTCTCATTGTGTGAATTCAGTGACATTTTAATGTCATCATTGCATATTAAAGGATTTGGTACAGCAGATCCACAGGGGTTAACATGATGCTAACATAGTAAAGATGGAGTCTTGTCAGGTATGACTGTCACAGAAAGCATCTGAAGGCCACCCTAGGACTATCTGCTGCCATTATCCCACACTCCTGAGAGCCTTTAGAAGACTCTCAAAACCCGAGCAACATTCCTGCAAACGTTTCACAAATACGTGTGCAGTCTGTACACATTTGCACTTGTCTTCCTTCTAACTTTCTCCACTCACCAGAAATATTGAGTAGCATGATGGTATTTCCACACACTGGTTGCCTCTCATACTAGACATGTCAAATCAGAGTGCTCATCAGCTGACGAAGGAGGAAAAGGCAATTCTTCAATATAGTCCAGCACTGCCTTAGTTTTTTCATTTGAAGAACAGTGAAGTGATACAGATACAGGCTGCTTTTTCCTCCCAAAAGGGAAAACATCTATTTTTTCATAATTACATTCAGCAAACCACATCCATGAGTGATTTCTGTGCAAAAAAGCCACTTGTCTCAAAGGCGGGGCATATAAACTTACAGTATTCTTGGCTAAAAGTAGGTGAACATGAAAATCCGATGTGCACTTTCGTATCAAATTTCAGCATGGGAGAATAGAGTACTTTGTCATTTATACAACGCCATATCTGCCAATTAGTCAGGTGGAATACTTTGCTTTCAAACGGGATGCTCGTGGTCTGAGTGTATAATAAACTATTGCTGGGAAAGGTCAAATGTCCTCGTAACACCCCGCTGAGATGTAAGTCATTAAACAGATTATTGTGATCCACAACCTTAAAATAGGCCCCAAGCATTCACACAGTGGAAATCACTTATCTCAGAAAACAAACCACACCCACTCTGCAAAAAATGCTAAATTATTCATGAGGTGTAATTTGTGAGCGCTGCTGTGCCAGATCACGGTGATGTAAAAGACATTATTCTGTGTATGCTCACCAGGGAAGTAGCGAGCCAGGCCAGTGGCGCTGCCAAACACCTGCCAGAGCAACGTTGGATCCTCTTCCCGATTCTTCTTGAAGACCTCCTCCAGCTGCTCAGTCCAGTTCAGCTCGTTCAGCACAATGGTGGCTGTAAAGGGGCAACAAAATGCAAAAGTGTCAATGTGACACGAATGGAAACGTGGGGAAATAAATGTGAGGGATCAACATGCAGTTTTGTTATGATCCAAGGTGCGTATTAGAATCTCAGGTTCAGTAGTTTACATCCACACCTCTTCCTCAGCTGAACCCCTCCCAAAAACCGAAAATAAAACAAAGACTTCAAAGACACTACATACTTGACTTAAATCAATGTATATTAAAGTCTGATCCGAAGCCAGCGGTTTATTGAGTTGTTGTGATACCAACTACCACTGAAATGTCACAGGTAGAATAATGAAAGATAAAAATTTAAGCAGGCATCACTTTTTAATTTGAAAATACCACTATATAATAAAATATAGTTCAATGAAGCTGGTAAAGATTAAACAAACACTACTAGTTAATAGTGTGGGAGGCAGAGGAATGCACAGAAAAGCAGTAATATGTCTGAAACATCTGACCATATTTTATTTTTCTAGTCCTAAAGTCTTCACAGCCATTAAGAAATCAAAAGTCATCCATGAAGTGTCTGTGAGAGTCCATCGTATCGGCCCATCCCAATGTCCTCCATTCTCATTTCACAAACATAACGAGAGCACACTGATTCCAGCCTTGCGTGTGCAACCCTGCTCTGTAACACCAAGAAATCCATTTCTATTAGAAGTATGACACTCACGAAGGGAACTGTCTCAGATGGCACATTGCTTGTGACACCAGTCTACCCTAACAGTTCTGCGTAAATCTCTGAAATTCCACACAGCGTTTGTTTCCGACAGTCTCATTTCACACTGAATCTTTAATCAACTGAAAATCGTGCTGTTCCCCTCCACCATCCATGCAGCTGTTGAAATAGCTGCAGAAAAAATAAATTTAGTGATTGAGATGTTACGCTAGTTTGACTGCAGGGGCCTTGTCTTTTCCTTTACATAAATGGTCCCTCTTTTATAAATAACACAAATAAATCTGTCCATGGTTCCAGTTATTCAGAGGTCGTGCACACTGGTCCCTGGAGCCAAATGACCTGGCACTGGTTCCAGGAGAACTAAAGATGAAGAGTGTAGTTAAGGCAGCCGTGAGCACATGCGGAGAGGAAGGCCACATTCGGTGCTGTCTCCACCAGTATTGCGATCATAAACATCATTTGGAAGACCCTTCAAAACACCAACAATAGCATAATTTACAACCTTGTGGCAAGCTGTTACTCTTCACCTCGGAGCCCTCAAGACTATGCATGAGGGCCGACAGTCGGCGCTGTCTCAAGGTTCCGCAAGCCTGCAAAATTCACAATCACTGACAATGTTGTTTTTCAGCCACCTGCCAAGTCGTGCTGACCTGATACCAGATATTAGTCAGGGGCACAAATCAGAGGACACTGGTGATGTGCAGTTTGGCACTGTAGGGGTGAGGATGCATTGGAATTGACTACTTCAAGACATTTTCTGGTTCTTTGGAGTAACAATAAGGCACACATAAGCTTTAAACAAGTTTTATTACAGTTCTGAAGAGTCTCCACAGATGTTACTCCATAGCGGATGGCTATGCTTGAACATCTACAGCTTTTTGTAGCCCTTTGAGCCTCTGGAATGCAGACCAATTCCAGCAAACACAATTTGCCAGTAGAGAGGTGCTTCCTTCTGGACATTTCTGCAGCACAGACATATATGCACCCAGGAAAAGGCAAATAAAAGTAACATATAATGGAGCTAAAGAATAAAGGACAGAAATCAGAAATTATTTATTGAAAAATAAAGACTACATAACAATGAAATTGTGAGTAAAGTAAGTAAACTCCAGCAGATGTGTAGTGCAAAAGCCATTTACTTCCTCAAGCAACAGATGCAGATGTGACCATGATGTAGTGTAGTTCACCATGACCATTTACCCCTTACCACTGAGATCAACAGACAGCGTACTGGTTAAGAAATGATTTGAAGGCCGCAAGTTAAAATTAGACACCCCTAGCAAAAGCAAGTTACCAGTTTGCCTGTTCCAAATGGAATAATTCAGTTTAAGTGTCCAAGTGTGAGCATATAAAGATTATGACTACGGAACTTTGACGTGTTTCACAGTCACACTTCGTACCACAAATAGCCCAGTTTTTCATTTCCGCAGGGATGCAAAAAACTTCTCAACCACCAGTGTCTATCAAATTCCTTTTAAAAGTGAAAAAGAATGTTTTGCCCATCCTCGTTTTATCCACATCAAAATGGTTGCGGCTTTTTCTGTACTGGCCACTGTCCAATTTGCCCGTTGCGTTAAGTGAATGTTTTTAAATGACATCACCTGGCTAATGCATTTTAAATTAAATTTCATGGAAATGGAGGAAGTGCACAGAAATGCCTTGTGACTCATAACCCAAAACATTTCCATTACTATACGTCATGGCTTTGCAATTTCAATACCATAGGCATTTTCCCCATGCCATAAACCAAAGACCTGAGCAAAACTTAAATTTCTCTGTCTTAATCCGTCAAATCCTGCACTGAGCGACCAGTGGAGACAGACGTTTTTTCTCCGCTGTCTAGCGATGACAGTTGATTCATGACACTGAGAAACTAATCGAAATCATGGGTTTATTCCCCAAATTTACTTGTCAAATCACTCTATGTGCATTTCTCTGACACTCACAGTCCCAGCAGAACTGACTCTGTTTGCCAGCCTTTAGTGGTTTAGAAAAATGATTCCCAGAACACTTCCTATTGTTTTTTAAAAGTGAAGTTTCAAAGCATTAAAATGTAAAAGTACTCCGTCTGTGAATTAATACTACTCCCAGAAAGAAAGAAAAAAAGAAATATCTATAAGAAATAAAAGCAAAGCAAACAAAATTTAAATGTAGCACTGTGAATGACCTGCGAATGACATTAATAGAAACACACACACACACACACACACACACACACATTTTCAGAACTGCTTGTCCCATACAGGGTCACGGGGAACCGGAGCCTACCCGGTAACACAGGGCGTAAGGCCAGAGGGGGAAGGGGACACACCCAGGACAGGACGCCAGTCCGCCACAAGGCACCCCAAGCAGGATTCGAACCCCAGACCCACTGGAGAGCAGGACTGTGGTCCAACCCACTGCGCCACCGCACCCCCTGGGTATTAATAGAAACATAAAGATGGAAATGTCAAGAGCCTCTGTCGAGTAGAGCTTTTTACCATAGTATATCAAGCAGAACTGTGGTTAAAGACATTGTGCTGAAAGATCCAAATTAAGTTCCACACTTCAGAAGGATACCGATACTAAAGTACAACACATGTACCTGTATCCATTTCACTGATGCTTTCTTACAAAGCAACTTACAGTGTTTGGCAAAATGCAATTAGTGACCCATTTATACACCAAGGCAAATTTTACTTTATGTATTCATGGTAAGTAACTTGGTAAAAGGTAATACAGCAGCAAATGGAACTTGAACATGTCTAAAGTCTAAAGGCAATTGCTGAAACACTATACTACCTGCTATCCCCAAAATGCCCAACCAAAAAGTCCAATGTAGCAACGAGCAAAAAGTTGTTTTAGTTAAAAATTACCATGCAAATAATCTAAACCAACTTAACCTCAAGATGAGACATGATCTCCTGAAGGACCATCAGCTTTACATTTACATTTATTCATTTAGTAGACGCTTTTCAAGAGTTCGGGGGAGTCCACACTCCCCTGGATGCTAATCCACAGGTTACCATGTCTCTTGAAAAGATTTGTGTTTGTCTGACGGTATTACAATAAAGGGCTCTTTCGGCAGCACCACGCCTGTTGGCTCCATGGCCCGTCACAGCAAGATGACTTCGTTATACCCATCATTCCACTCTCTGCATGAGCGCACTAGTCTGCACACCCCCTGTCCCACGACTGAAACTACATCAATACGAAAATGTGAGCAAACGTAGGATTTATTGATATTTTCTCAGTGCAGTGTTGCTCATTTCCCATCAAAGGTGAAAGCAAGTGAACGTTACAGGAAGTGTAAGTAAACTGCCGTTTAAAATTGTGAACACATTAACATATTTATCTAGACATTAGCCTACAAGCCTGAGGACATGTTGGTACAAGTCATCCACCAATGGGACAAGTGATGCTATTGAGTATAATCTCTAAATTAATGCTTCGGGAGGTTTTAAGGTTCAGGTTCTGATATTAGGGATTCACCATGACAATAATTTAAAAAGGCTCAAAGTGGTAGAACATATAAACTACTAATCACAGTGTGCAGTACTCCCTCACACTCAGACACTCCACTACTTGCTCCACTACTTCTTGCTGACCCTTCTGAAATGGCTCTATTTGTAGAACTACATATATTGGCCTTGCATTTGCATTCAATTAGTATTTTAAGTATTAATAAGTCGATAATTTGAGCTATTGTAGAACTTTTACGATTGTAATGTACTGACACAGCAATTGTGACATGTACTTAGATATTAATAAGTGTCCTCTGATACTGCTCACATGAGAATGGACCATTCATTGTTGGGAAACAAATAACACAACACTAGACAGCTTAGTTTTGTGATATGACGTGGGGGCATGGTGGCACAGCAAGTAGCGCTGCTGTCTCACAGCACCTGGGTGGTTTGATTCCAGCTCAGTCTCTGTGGAGTTTGCATGTTCTCCCCTTGTCTTCGTGGGTTTCCACCCACAGTCCAAAGACATGCTATTCAGGTTCCCCCATAGTGTGTGAGTGTCACAGAGAGAGAGTGTTCCACTGATGTATGGATGAGTGACCCATTGTAAGTAGTGTATCCAGCAGTGTAAATCACCTTGGTCAATAAGTTGTGTGGGCTGATAACACTACACAGACTTCATTGGAAGTCGCTTTTGGAGAAAAGTGTCTGCTAACTAAATAAATGTAAATAGACATTGCCAAATGTAAAGCCCATTACATAGTTGGATTAAAACAAAGTGAAACATCCTGTTTGACACCATGAAGATGTTTGTTCACCACTAAACACAGTTACTTCCATTCCAACAACATCGTCATAAGTCAGCTTTGAGTTAAACTGAAAATTCCCTCATCATATATGAAACTTACGGATACATAATGCTATCCATTTTAGCCATCATCCTAAGACATTATGACCAACATCAGAACTTGACAGTAAGATAATACGGTTAAAGGGATAGCCGTCATAAGCATGGGTGGTATTAAATCACATATCCCTTAAGTCAAGGACTACCTGGAAGTATGGCAATTTTGCAGAATGTTTTTGACAATATTACATTGCTATATGTCTCCCTGCTGCTGCAGCATAATAAAGATTGATCATATCAGGACACAAATAGAGCAACACATTCACAGAATGCTAGGCCCCTCTGCCACACATGGAAAGCACGGTGAAGAGCTGACGCAGCCATGTCTCACGCACCATACTGACAATGGCAGACCCCCAGATTGAAACCCAAGACCAAGAGCCAGACCACCCGTTGCTCTCACTTACTGCTAAGGCGTTGGAGCGATGATCTAGTGTCAGAGCAACACTCGAGCTAAAATAGCACTGGCAGGCACCCCAAGGGGCCAGCATTAATCACTGAGGACCGTGGGCGGAGAGAGGCTAATTATACAGACAAGGCTGCTGCTCGCACCCCTGCCCAGGCACACAACGCTTGGTCAGTCAAAGTATCAGCTCTGTTCAGCATACGTTCATTGGTGGCTTTCGACTTGAAATCTCTCGCCGTATGGCTTCACTTAAGACTTCAGGAGAAAGTATTCATTCAAGTAACTGAGACTTCTATAATGAGTAATCATGGTAAAGGATAAATGTCGTCAAGCTGAAGTTGACTCATAGTAACCATTAGTGTGGTATTCACTGTAAGAGAAGGTAAGGAAGTGGTTTGCCATTGCCTTCTTCTGCACATATCTCTGGACGGTGGGGAGAAAGTCACATAAACATGGGAGAAACATCCAAATCACACAGATTGATCCAAGTTTGAACCTAGATATAAAACTACAGCCCAGTACCTGTGAGGCACCAGTGTAAAGCGCTGCACCACCCTGAAGCTAGAATTATTATTTAATTGTTCAGCTGATGCTTTTCTGAAGCAACTTAAAATGTTGGGTATATATACTAACATACCTATATCCATTTAAACAACTTGGTAATTTTTACTGGAGCATTTCAAGAAACATACAGAATGGCATCAGAACAAAAATATACAATTCACAGCTATGCAGTATTTTTGCTTGTTCAATACTTCTATCCAAAGAATATTCAACTGCAGTGATTTGGTTAAGCTGCATATGCAATAGCATTACAGACTGGTCCTTCCTGGGACTGCTGTAGATCACCTCCAGGGTCCAAGTTCTGTTTTCTTAGCTGCTGTGCTACTTTATGCGCTCATACATGGTGCCATTCAGGCAATCAGATTTCTTCTAAGTCTTGGTCACAGGCATGAAAGCAAAAAAAAAAAAATGCAGCTCCCACAACGATGAGCTGCTCAACACTGTGACGGTGTCCTAAGAGGCCAGGAGATCCAGATTTTGTACATCAGGAGTGGAAAAGCCTGTGAGCTCCTGCACGCTGCAAATGGCTTTCGCATTTTTCCTTCACATGTGAAATTTATACAGCGGCTGCTGAATTATACATGGCTGCAAAGAGCTGCTGCCGGGGGACTTTGCAGCTCTCTCTCCCCTTCTTTCCCACTTCCTCTTCAAGCCTTGATATCATGATGTACAATAAAAATCTAACAGAAATAATCCATTGCCCATGTCTTGTAAACAATTCTGAAGAAAATATTAGCCTACATGACTAGATCACAGTGAACAAGGGAATCTATTAAAGCCTTGTAGAAAACAAACCAACAAACACACACTGTCGACTAACTCGTCCTGAGCAGGGTCGCGGTGAACCGGAGCCTAAAACCTGGACACACAGGGCGCAAGGCTGGAGGGGGAGGGGACACACCTCGGACGGAATGCCAGTCAGCCGCAAGGCACCCCAAGTCGAACCTCAGAGCTACCACACAGCAGGACCCGGCCAAGCCCGCCGTGCCACCGTGCCGCCAACCAACAAACAAAATCAATAATCTTTGGATTAGGAAGGAATTGGTCTCCAGCCTTGATTCAGGGTGTTTCTTCACCCTGGGACACCCCAAGCACCTTGTTTGAGACTGATGAAGATAGAAGAGCCGCTAATGGGCACACATCCCCAGTCACTGGGGCAAAGAGTCCAACCCCCCTTCAAGCAAAACATCCATGTCTTGACTCGGTCATCAGTCCACATCATCAACCCCTGCCGCACAGAGACGAGAGGATGGAAACACCACAAGCTTGCTGTGAGTTCTGCAAGAGGCTAGAATTAATTCCACTGCATCATCTCAACAAAATCACAGGGATTTGGGGTAAAGGGCAGCTCAGGATCATACCTGTAATTTTAATGGTTGCACTGCTTTCAGCCCTTGAATGGGGTGGGGGACAGATGTTGAATGAAGACTGTTCTCACTGGGAGCACCACTCATCTGTCAGACAACCGTCAAGAAGGTGCCTGCAAGAGTCATCGCTTCCACTGAAGTGCCTTCTATAGCAGTACTGGGGCCATTCTACTTGTGTCCAGATGATGACCAACAATATCAACTGGTCTCATGTACATCTATGTAACGGCCATCTCTCAAACACACACACACACACACAGCAGGCATTCAGAAGTGAAGCCAATCCAGATGGAGTTACTGTTCGGATCGAGTCCATCACCCAGTCCAGATGGGACATTGGATATTTCTTCTAAACTTACCGGGAATTTGCTTCAAAATAATCCCAGAGATCATTAGGTCCCTGAGGTCAAATTGCTGTACTTCCTCCCCATTTTGTACCCTTATATTAACATCTCTGACTATTTGAATATTTTTTATTCTGGTGACACTGGAAGTATTTATTTAAACAATGCTTTAAATATCATTTGTATGTAAGGCAAATTTAACATCAACAAAGCAAGATGTTTTAAATCCAAGCCTAATAAATTTATTTCTTAATATATAAGTTGTTTCTTCCTTTCTTCAAAAAAGAATCTTCCAGTAAGGAAGCCATAAGGATATCCCAGATTATTAGTTTTTTCTGGACAAATTATAGCTCTCATTTATAGTTTATTATTTTGTTTCCCTTTTTTCTCTGTGTAACCCCCTTTTTTTTATTGGTTTTACATTCTCTGCACTTTTTCTGTTTTTGCTTCTCTTGACATGTTGTAAATGTTTTCGGTGTCTTCATCATGTCCGAAGTAAAATTAAAACATTATAAAATATTTAAATAATAATTACTTTCCTTCAACATCCTTAAGTCAGTGAACATGCTGAATGACATGAAAGCACTGGTTGTCGCAGCACAACAGAAAGGCCATGAATCCCATTTACAACCAGAGAATCATATTGGGCCCTCAAGCAAATGACATTTTTAGAAAAAAAACTGCAAGCAGGACAAAATGCTGAGGACCATGGGCCTTCACAACACCTCAAAGTGGCCCTGACTCACAGAGATCGTATTTTCAACTTGTTGTGGTGCTGCTGTGGAACGACACAATGAATTAATGAGCAGAACTAGAGCAAAAAAAGAGAAATTTCTGAGTTGAGTTATGAAGCCCAGCAGTATGTTATCGGGCTTAAACAACAAAATAAAGACAAATCAGTTGAGATGAACCCACCTGAGTGTCCATCTGCTTCTGGATTCACCTTAAATCATCCATGTCTGTGGCTACAAATAAGTAAATAAAAAGCCAGAAAGAAGCACTGGGTACTTTAATATGGCCCTAAGAGCATGGCCCCCTCATCCCACAATCTTGTTGACCACCACAGTGAGGCACCACTCATGCTGTTGACCTGGGGCAACAAGTCATGGGGGAGCAGAATAAAAAACAGTCATCAGGGGATGAGGGCAGCCTCTGTTTTACACCCCTTCTAGGAGCTCTTTTTGAGGACTTGACAACTGATTCATTCTTCTTCTGCCTATTATGCCATAAGGACAGAAGAAGGGCAGTATTATAGCTCACACAGTCCCGCACTGTCTCAGTTATTAAGACCATGGTGTTTTGCTTTTGTCCATGCTCACCACAGTGAGAAGTTTCCCCCCCCACCTCTCTCCTCCTCCCCTCCAACCCCCCTTTTAAATAATCAGCTTATTAATTTCATCCCAAGAAATCCAATTTTTTGCCCAGCATGAAACAAGTATGGGCTACTTCGGTCTCCTTTATGCCCGTAGTCTCCTGCAATCACACAATAGATTCTTTTTGCTGAAGTATTCAGGATAAATACTTTATTTGCTAGTGAGTGAGGGTCTGAGTAGCACATTAACCACCAGTGCAGCTGGTCCACCTTGGCAGCATACAAATATAAACACAAGTCTCAGTAACGGCTCACGTGTCCTGCTTTGCCAAAGTTTTTTATCCGAGGTGAAGGCAGTAAAGGAAACATTCGGACAAGTAATCCAGTTCAGCTTGGGCCCCTTCCTCCTGAACCATAGCACTATGGTCAGTCTTACTGCAGACTGTCAGATCCAATGTGACCTGGTGTCAGAGTTCTGCCATCAGCAAAGTTTAGAGTATGCACCATGGCTCTTTTCCGCAATTGTAATTTTGTCAGCAATCACGGTGTAAAATTTAAAACATTTAAAAACAATAGCTACCTTCTGCTGTACAACAACATTGGTTGACTTTCAACAAATGAAAAATTCAACTTATGACAGGTTCATCAGAACAAAACCCTGTCAAAAATTGAGGACCACCTGTATCAGAAAATTAATAACCCAGAAACTTGTGATATTTAACAGCAAAGTATGTAACAGGTTCACTTTACTACTAGTGTAGAAATGTTAATATTTTCATCAGACTCAATGCTCTTGATTTGAACTGAAGCAAAAAACATGCACACTTGTGTAGTCACCATCAATGGTGTGTTTGTACTTTCGCTGAGGTGTACGTCGCTTTGGAGAAAAGTGTCTGCTAAATGAATAAATGTAAGTGTATGTTGTAAAGACATTACTAAGCCCAGGGTGGTGCCAGCAGAAATGAAACAATGCCGCAAGCACTGCTACAGTTCATCTATGCCTCCCCAGCAGAACAGCGTAATCACTCCTCAGACTGGTCATTAGCCACGATTTCCTTTAATTAACCATGTAAGCACACTTTTGTGCCAATACAATGTGCAAGTGAAGATTTAAATAAAAAAATTTTTTAAAAATTGGTCTTCCACGGCCCCCTCAGGGCAAAGATAATTAACAGAATAATAGGGAGTTAAGGACTGCCGAGTTCCTTCTCAGGCCATCAGAAAGGTGATATCAGGCTGAGCCGATTTCACTGCCATGCACAAGAGCTTCGGAGGTGATTGCAGCAATTGGCACCTTTAAGACGTGTCAGTCCTTGCATATCAGAGGTGTTGGTGCGGATGAGGAGTTGTCATCACATACAAAGATTAACCTGCACAATACTGTACTTCATAGGCCTTGTGTCCTCCTTCAGTCGAAGGGATTCCCTCCATCCTGGTTGTGAACTCATCACAGACATGCTAATTATCTCCATTTTCCCACATAATGAAGTACATGGTTCTAATTAATTAGGGACAATTTAGACAAGTACATTGGGAATGGGAGTCACCCCCTCCTGTCCTGTAGCATTAGTGGTGTGGAAAGTCGATTCTTTGACAGTAAAGCACAAGGACACTTCTCCAGACAAGATCCATTAATTAAGATATCACCTTTGGGACACCACTGTTTAGTGCAACTCTTTCTGTTACCATGACGACCTTGGCAACAGTTGGATGATTAGAATTACGTTCATGTGGAGACTTCTCAGTATGGATGATGAGAAATTGACATGCCATGAAAATAATGTGGAGGCAGCGATGGACTTAAACTCCGAAAATACTGGCAAAAACTAGCTTATTAGCAAGAGTCAAGTGAACTCTGTTCCTGTCCCGCAATGGGTTTTTTCCCCATTGGATCCATAGCTGGGTAATTCGAGAAAACAAATGAGTCCCAGCTAATGATCCGGATGCTGGTGTTAGGAAATATTTTACAAAATCGCATAGCTTAGGGGGCTATGTGAAAATACGCTGCGGGATAAAGCGGATGGAGTGAGTTGGGTTCGAAGGCTGAACAAGCTCAGTTACAACAGCACCCGTACTGCGCTAGGCCCATTAGTGCACCCTGCACTGTGAAAAGGCATCTCTTTGCTAAAGTATCCACTTCCCTTGTGAGGCAAGCACTTCAGCATCTATAAATGAAATCTGGAAAAACATCACTTATGCATTAGCATTACAAAGCCATTAATTCTGAGAGTATTACAATAAATAGATAGACGTGAATAATGTCAGAATAAGGAACACACCAACAAAGCAAAATTGCCCCAGTAGTAAAATGGAATCCATATGACTAGGGTGAGTGAAGCAGCACTAGCAACACCATTCCAACTTGTTTTGAGGTCTCTGAATTTTGAGTTGTATTTGTTATAAGAAATGAAAATACATAGACAAAACACATTTAACGGACAAATTAATTCACGTTTTACACGTTCATTGCTTCATACTCTATGACAGTTCTGTTAATTGGCTCAGACAAGGACACAGCACAACCAAAACCAACAGTTTACAGAAAGGTTTTGGAATCATTCACAATAACAAAGCTAAATTTACCCGAAGGAACAGTCATTTAGCTGGAGTCGATCGATTAAGTGTTTCTTGGGTCTATTACTGAATACATACTAAGAGTTGTTATTTCAGTGGGTATTCAGGAATCATTCATAATGGCTTGGAGAGGAAATGGGACTCATTCACAAGAGAGGAGACCCATAACCTGGTGTGCTTTATTAGTGGGGAAATCTTTTCTTTTTACTAATCTAGTTACCTACAATGTTAATTCACTTACAACAATTTACCCAGTTGTAGCGTGGCAATTTTACTGAAACAGTATAAGGTAAGTACCTTGCTCAAGGGTACTACAGTTAGATGTGGGACTCAAAACTCTGACACCGGGGTCCAAAAGAGCAGCTTTAACTGCTGCACTACCAGCTGCTCCTCCTGAAGATACTGATCAATCCAGTTATAGTATAAAAAGTTTGTGCTCCTGCTAGCATGTCAACCACAATCCCATGAGACGTTTCTTCAACTAAGTAGCACAGAAGCGGCTGATCCATGTGACTAAAAAAACATTCATGATGTTCCTGAGAAATATGCTTACTGCTTTCACAGTACTGTTGCCAACCTTGGCCCTCTCCTCCATAACCCACCACCTTTACTATACACCCATCTTAAATGTCATCAAATATGCTGACATTATCATAATCATAAATGAAAAAAATCCTCAAGTTTTACACACACACAGGCTGAAACCATTTGTCTCAAGCAGGATTGTGGCGAAACGGAGCCTAGCCTGGCAACACAGGGTGTAAGGCTTGAGGGGAATGGGACACACCCAGGACGGGGTGGCAGTCGCAAGGTACCCCAGACGGGACTCGAACCTCAGACCCGCCAGATAGCGGGACCCGTCCAAACCCACTGCACCACCATGCCCCTGGAAGCTTTTCATTTTAGTCAATATAGTTTTATCTTGGAACCAATCACATTTTTCCATAAAAATTTATGTTAAAGAGACCTCTCAGTTATGAGAATTGACCAAATAGGGTGATTTCACAAGAAAAAAATTATTCTGGTAATTCCTCTGTTGTGGGATGGATGTATATGTTGACTACCAAATAGAATGTGACAGATGCTGTCCTTTGTACATATGCACCTTGTCAAAGACCAGGGAAGGAAAATAGTGCAGAGAATTTTCTCACTTGAAGAATTTCAGGCAAAGTAAAGTCTGAGAAAATGGAAAAGCCCAGAATAACCTGGCATGGGAATGTTGTCGTACAAATGCAGAGCCTGCCAGAGATGAAGAAACTGCAATTGTCTGAGACTCTCTGCTTCCCTGCGGCCCATATCAGCAGCCATGAACATCATCTGAGTCAGGTACTTATGTCCAGATAAGTGCACTGTAGTTGGAATGGTGGTTTTATTGACACTTAACACAGTCATGCACCGGACATCTCTGAACGGGGCAACAAAAGAAGTCAAAAAAGTAGATCCAGGGCATCCTCATCTCATAAGGAATAACATAAGAAGCAAACTAATGAAAAACATCCCAGAATTTAAAAATAATTTAAGCACCCATAAAACACACAACTGGTACAGAAGAGAATACAATGTTTCAAAGAGTATGTGACTTTATCAATGGTGTGACAAATTTGGCTGGGTAACATTAAATACAGTATTAAGAAACTACAGGTCTACCTATTTTAAGCTTTCCTGTTATCATATCATATTAGATAAAGTACTACTGATATTAAATTGTTTTTACACAATAATTTTTGTCAAGCACAGTCAACATGTAAATATCACATTAATAAACAAATTGGAAAAATAAAAACAGGAGCTGGGAAGATTGTGATGTTGAGTGTATAAGAAGTGCATGGGAAGTACAGTATAATCTCACATCGTCAACAACCCGTCGCTCCTCAGAGGGCCAAACCAAGGACAGACGGGTCAACTCAATAAATCTGCTCTGTTTCCCTCTCTGACATAAACCACATAATGAAAGGAGATACTGCCACTGAGGACATAAAGGGACAGTATACTATTTGACATTGTTTTAATACTTGGCAGGTATTGGGGGGAGCAAAAAATATTAGCACAAGTATAAAATGTAGTTATAGACACTGCGACCAGTGACTCCCATCCCACCTGGTTATGCGTATATGAGAGAAACAATCATAAAAGTACAGTATAATAAACCTAGGTACAACTGTGACACACTAACAATACAACGATGGTATGGTACTTGTCTCACACAGATATGGACACCATCCAGGGGGTGGTCACCATCCTAAATGATCAGATGACCAGAGGGTGAAGATTTTTGTTTGAATGCAAAAACAACAGACAACGTAAAAAGCCTGGCACTTCCCTCAAATGTTTCATCTTTTTTTTTTTTGGACTTGTTCACTCCTTTTTACCATCTAAAATATTTTGTAAAAGCTGAAAACAGGATGCAGTTCCACATCACAAAGCTGGTTGAAAGACGTAGCATTTCGCTGCATAATCCTGTCGCAGACTGCGCAGCCATGTTCTTACAGTTGCTTGTGAAGCTTGAAAGAAGCCTAGAGACAGGGCGTAACCAGCTTGCTACTAAATGCTTTTCGCACCACTGAAAAAGTAGGCCTAATGTTTTTATTTTTCCCTCCTCTTCCTCAAAGAAAACCATCCAATTTCCTTCTGAACTCTAGGCCACTTTCCTCCCGATGTGTGTTTCTTGTTTGGTGTTCCCGACTGCTGCGTACACGTCATTAGAGTCGACATCTCTCTCTGAAGCCGATGGAAACCATCCCCTTAAAACCCTCTCCTGCTGCACTGCGTGACTGAAAACACAAAACAGGTTCCATTACCGATGTCCTCTAACGTTTTAAGGGAAGTACACCAATGGCCCATAATACCTAAAAATGCTGCCAGAAGAGTAACGGTTCTTCTCAGCACGGTAGGGGATATTTGAACTTGTCAGGGTACAGTTACAAGCTTTTAAGGAACGAGTGCAGGCAGCACAAACATGGTTAAAAATGAAGAACCTTTAAGTTTAAATCCAACATTTTAATGTCAGTTCCCCTGTGTTATACTGTTTTTACTTTAACCATGTCTTGCTTTCATGTACAGTAATACACCATATTCTTCACATACCAGGGCCCCTGTGCAATGAAAAAAGTTATAACAGCTTGTGGAGATATGTAGTAATAATAACAATAATAATAATAATAATAAACTGATTTAAATGAACCCTGTTAACCAAGGTTATAGTGGTTAGATACAGAATGATACAAATTAAAGAACATATCTGGAACCTTCCAACAAACTAAACACACATACATTGACTGAAACCGCTTGTCCCAAGCGGGGTCGCAGCGAACCAGAGCCTATCCTGGCAACACAGGGCGCAAGGCTGGAGGGGGAGGGGACACACCCAGGGCTGGACGCCAGTCCGTCGTAAGGCATCCCAAGCGGGACTCGAACGCCAGACCTTCTAGAGAGCAAGACCTGGCCAAGCCTGCTGCACCACCGTACCCCCTTCAACAAACTCAAATCAATAAATAAAATCTCATTAGTTTTTACACTTTTATAAAACTTCACTTGCAAATATAATCTGCATTATATTGCAGAGCACTACGGATACAGAGATTTTTTTTAAATATTTATCTACACAAAATATACCAATAGTAATTGCGGAAGGCTACAATAGCTGCTTTTGACTGTCCACTCACCTCCATCTATTTTTCTATCCAAACTTCTGATCCCTTCTCCTGAATGTACAAATATGTAAAGAGCTTAACCATTACTATCATTCTCATCATTACTTAAAAACTAGGCTGATACGTACTCAACTTACAGCTATACTCCTCCATGAAATGCATGACATCCTCCATAACACTAAACACAAATGACCACACCATTCTTATTACAGCTACATGACCGACAACAGAGCTAATTCTCACATACAGCAAACACATAACCATAGCCTCTGGGTGCAGAGCTGAAAATGAGTTCCACAGACTTTGCACATTACGACCACTCTAAATTCTTGAGGAATTAAAGTGGGAATGGATTCACTTGCTTTTGTTATGCACCATAAATCCGCTGATTTAGAACGGCTTTGAGGAAAAGGGATTTCACCCTGGAAATGGCGGTCACATTGTGGCCACTGTAAACCCCTTTAGAAGTCTTTCAGGAAGCTCAGACTAAAGGTATGTCTTGTCTGAGTCTTAAATTCTGACAACATAACTGATATGACCCCCCTCCTCCAGATGTCATCTGATCAATGAAGCAACTGCACAACGTGATTTGCGATAATATGGTTCTTCACTGCCACCCAAACATATGAAGAGAAGCAAATATCAACATTTCAGACAAAAACAAAAAAAAACTGGCTAATTAGCTACATTATTCTCTGTCTATATCCAAAACCTGATAGCTATGATATAGAATGCTAACAACAGCAAAACCTGAACATAAGTATTTCAGAGCTTAAATGAAGTGCTCCCACATACACAAGCACTCAAAGTCGACGACTTACAGCCCTCGTAGATGTCCGTGGGAATGTGGACAGCCGTGTGGTTGTAGGAAATGAGGCGTTTGAAGGTTGGGTCTTCCTTGAATTCAGGACGGATCCTGTCCTTACGGTCTTCCGTTTCATTGGAGTCAAGCTATGAAGTCCAACGAGAAATGTTTTAGTTCGACCTAAAGAACAGAACTGTCAAAGGAACACATGGATTTTACATTGCATCGGGAAATCATGATTAACAGCCAACACAAATAACTGACTGAAAATTGACTTTCAGAAGCAGTAGGCAGAGGTAGTCTCTGTACTGGTTGCTGAGTGTGTTCCAGTTTTGGTCTTCAGTCCATTCAAGTAGTGTTCCTCAAGCTTTAAATAAATAGTATGATAATATATGCAGTTTTGTCGGATAAAACTGAAAAGTATACTGTGTCCTTCTACTTTACATCAACAACACAAACAAAGAAAAAACGGGGCACTTATTACTGACGTGGAGTCCCACCTACATCAAAAAATTACAAATATAGACTCATATCTTTGCACTAATTTCATCTCAATATAAACAGTTCTGTCCCTCACATTAAAGTTGCCTTTGTTGTTGAAATTACCAATATCAATATTTTATGGCTATATTTCATTATTATTTATTTTTTATTACAACGGTTTATCTATTACAATTATAAATGATATTTATATCCATCCGTTCAATTTTAATAACTGCTTGTCCTAAGCAGGGTCACGGTGAACCAGAATCCATCACAGAAGCAGTTGGGGCAAGACTGAGAAAGTACACATTATATTGTATAATTACATTTGATAGAAAATATATTTACTCCAGTCTAGATAAAACACAATTTTTGTCATTATTATAAATTTGTCCCCAAATTACCTTATCCCGAAAAGGGTTACACAATTTATTTCAAGTTTAGGAAATACTGTGCTAGAGGGCTTGCACCAAAATTGCAGTGCATCCTTTCACCCTGTGGGACATGTTAGAGAGAGGATTAGCAATGATGGGATGATGTAAGCAGTAGCACAGGGTCACTGAGATTGTAGAAGTTCAAATGCTTCATCCGTGATGGACAGGTTGTCGCCAAGAGTATCAAGAGGTTGAATACTGCTTCCTCCAATCTTCCTCTTCAGTTATGGAGGTGGACGTTCATCTTCATCTTCTCATAATTCCACTCAAAAATTACAAAAGAAATGTCCAGATATTGACCTATGGGTTACACCAACACTTGAAGCAGAATACATGATGGATTCCATGCAAGCGTGACAGTCTTATTATTTAAACATCAACTGGAAAAGGTGTTTGCCAAGTAAGATTACATGAGGTTACTGAAGGAGAAGCCACAAGGAGATCCCATAGAATATCAACGATTCCAGAGTTCATAAGGAGGGTAGAAAACTCTTAAGATATGATAATATTTTTCAGTTGAGGGGCAGGGGATTTGTAATTACCCATGCTGAGTCTAAGATGTACTTCTAGTCTCGTCTATGAAAAGCTCATGGCTGAAAGTCAAGAGTCCTGTATGGGCTTGTTAACAAATGTGTTCTTTGTTCTCATTATGTATTCTGATTTCATAGGGGAGACACATTTATCTGAGAGAGAGAGAGAAAAAAAAAAAGAAAACCATAGCGAGCCAAGAACTTTATCCCATTTCCAGGAGAGTGTGTGGGGGGTAATTACTTTGAATGTCATTTTTTTTCTAGTTTCCTTGACAATCCAAGGGCTCTGTAGATGTCAGCTTGAACTGGACAGATATTTTGCCTCAGGAATTTTTGCAACTCAGGCCTACACAGAATTAAAGGTGGTAGGATCAGAAGCTGATTCATTTTCCCACCTCTTTTAGGCCAGTTCTGTGGCAAGGGATATACACCACAATCTTGTGGTGTAGGTGATGTGCTCTTACAACTCACACTGATTTGTCTGAAAACGAATCTGATTAAGCTCTGTGGGGGGTTTTCTGGGTCATAATCCATCATAATAATAATCTCTGCTCCATAATCTGGAGCAAAGAAAGACCTAAGAGAAAAATCTTGTATGTGTATTCTCCATCCATACAGTCTTGCTTCAGTGGACAGCACCTTACTCTGGTACAAAGCACCTACATTAGACTTGCAGAAATTTTCTATGAGTGAAACTACCAACTTGATGATCCAGTAATTCCAAATCTCTCAAAGAAGAGAAATAAACCCGAAAATTAAACTGGTAAAAAAGAGCGGGACTGAGGGCAGGGTGACATGACGGATAGCACTAGTGCTGCTCAGCACCTGGACTTTGACTTTAGATATGGGCTGTTATATGGCTCACTCTATGTCGAGTTCAGACTTTTTATTCAGTGCTCTGTAGGACCACCTTTAGCGGCAACTGCAGAATCTTCTTGGTATGCTTCTACCAGCTTTTTGCACTTGGATTTGGCTTTCCCATTGTTCCTTGAGGATTCTCCAAACAATCAAAAAAAATACAACTCGTCTGAGCTCAGTTTGGAGTGCTATAGTAAAGGGGTGGAATACTTATATGAATGAGATAACTGCAGTAAATTTGCAAACATTCCGGAAAAGGTGGCATAGCAGAGTTAAGACGAGGCCATGCAAGCAGAACTGCTCACTCCCAAGATGATCAGAATGGGACATCAATTCCGAAAGCCGACACCATGGGGAACAGACTCGGATCACAATTATAGAGAACGACGTGTTGGAGTGACTAATACAGGCATCTGGCTTTCGCACCATCATTATTTGCGTGTGAATGAATTATTCCATTTTTACATCATGTGCGATTTTCAGCTCGGTGTCCAGAAACTCGTTGTTGCATAATAGCTGTCGGGGAAAGTCTGAGAAGCCAGTGGACTGAATTTAAATGGAACCAGCTGACATACAGCGGATGAACTCCAACTAATGTCTCGGTGACCTCAAGCACAGATCTGGAACCCATCGTGTCGAACAAACCCTGTATCGCAATTAGAACAGCGCAACAAGCGACATCTGCTGATGGAGCCAGTCAGAGCCATTTGAATATGTCTGAACCCCGATTATTCTCTGCACTCTGCAAAAAGGGTGAAAGGGACGTGCATCCAAAATGTAGAGTATATTGTGAGTATGTCCTTACAAATATTTTGTACTTGCAGCACAAGCCCAAGCACATCTGCTCTTTTGAATAAGCTATACTTGTTCAGTGTTACACTACATTACACAGTTCTGTACACAAATCTGGGGTTCATAATAAAGCATTTTAATTGGCACTCACCATGCAATTAAAATAACTAAGGAAACAATACTGTAATTGTAAAGTACTACTTACGTTGTCTTTTGCGTTGTAATAAACAATTTGATCATCCTGAAATAAAAGACAAAAGATAAAAAATTGGTACTCAGCAAGCACTGGCAACAGAATTCCTTGAATTTCTGCAAACCACCCCTTAAATATGACCGATTGTACCATCTGAGTTGAAACAGCAACAGTGGTTCTGCTAGAGAATCTACAACAAGAAGTAATTATTTCTGCTTCGTTTAAAAAGTTCCTTATAGCTTTCCACCATTTTCTTATCGAAATGATACAGAAGATACTATTTTTAGATAATCCTTCTCAAGACCATTTTTCCCATAGTTCTTCCAAAGACCAGTTAAGCATGACGGTCACCTTGTAAGCATGGCAAAGCTGTCAAGAGTAAACAAGGGTACAAGTTCTACTGAGGATATTTCATTTTGCCATGGAAGGATGAGGATATGTTTCCATTAGAAACTGCCTCATAAATCGTGAGCTGTGGTTTAGAATCGCATCAGGAATTGTGCAACTCAGCTGAAGGTGTGTCGCTATTTGAGGGCCCTGCACAAAGCTCTCCAGACAGTCAGAGAAAACCAGCTGTCCCTGTAAAAGACCTTTTTAGAGGTGTCACAATGTTCAGGGGAGAGGAGCTGTGTCAAGGGGGTAACTGCCATACTCATTACAGCACTGAACCGCGACCAAAAATTGTGCTGGATCGACATTGCTGAGCGCAGAATTTCATATGAACCGTTTTAGTAATGAGGCAGCCGCAGAAATAGATAAAATCCGAGGCGAGGAAAGGAGGTCCGCATTCACAGAAGCTTCTGCTAAAACAGATGCACAGTGGTTATGTTGAGGCCATCACAGCCCAACTTGCACGACACGTATCCATTTATCTGATGATTTATCTTGTTGTTCGATACAATACAGATCTCAAATGTAGAGATATATTGTATCATAGATATATACAGTTATAGTGCTATAGTAATCTGCAATAAGCTGTAATAAGCTACTTATGATATACTTTCTCTAATAAAATTATTTCATACTTATTATAACTATGTAGCTACTTAGCTATACAATTTAGCTACTTATTATGCAGACTACTCTGGTGTACCAGACAGTGTAGTGGTCAGCACTGCTGTCTTTGGATTGAAAGTTCACTGGTTTGAATCCGGGCTACTGCTGAAGGACATGTAATTACGTGACAGGTACTCGAATTTAGTCCCAAAGTACCCAGCGATATAATCAAAATATTTACAGATAAAAATTAATCTTCACAAGGAGGCTAACATTGTAAGATACTTCGGAGAAAATTGTCAACTAAATTAATTAATAGAGTTACCTAATTATACAGCTGGGTACTTTTACTGGAGCAAATTAGGATAAAAACCTTTCTTAAGGCTACTGTAGCAGGGTTCGACTCCAGGTTTTTCAGTTGAAGGGCGTTGGCTCTAAACATTACTGTACTTGGTGAAAAGACTGGAGCAGACACTGCACTGGACAGTATTCCTGCTACAATAAAACTACACCTGTCAGGACAACAAGTTACTTTCATTTTACTGTAACCAGACGAGACACCTACCTTCAATTTGTGAGTTTTTCAAGAACAGCTTTTTATTGAGTCAATTAATCTCTAAATTAATTTTCTAAACTTAATTTATTTTTAAAATCCATAGCTGCCATCCCAAATCCCATGCACATGTATATTTATGGCAGCTTGACATTTGGGTAAAGAAAATGATATAGTTATCCCTTTTAATTCCTGCTTAATTGGTCCAGAGTAATATCAGCAACATTGCCTTGTTGCTGTGTGCGTAGAAGCCACTTACATCAGCTTTCTTGCAGTAAAAAGTAATTATCTTAACTAACCAAGCATCTCGGTGCAATCAAACATCACATCAGATTGAATACTGGGTGACATGCTTCATAAAGTAGACAGATTAATTTCTCCTGCTGCTCTAATTTATCCCCCACACCTTTCATTTTACATCTGAGTTGCCAAAATAAAGTGTGAGGTCATATAAATTAAAACTTTTAATAAAGAAAACTCATTAAAAAAACTGACGCTTATAATTGTGGCCTTTTTTTGACCAAGAGCTAATGGGATAATGAGGATGGCGACAGAATGTTGGTTAATGAGGAAAATGAAATAGTCTCTTTAATCATAACTTAATGGGTGTGAAGTGCTGCAAGAGCCTTTACATCTCTAAACATGGCAAAAATAAACTTAACACATTAAGATGAGCTTCTCAAGTATCTTGAGATATGATATGTGCCCCCCCACCCCCAATTTGGAGCAATGAATTCTGTATCAAATAAATTAGAAAATACACAGAAAGGATATTATCATTGTCAAGTGTTAGTGATCCATAGCGGAGGCAGAGAGCTCAGAAAGAATATTATCATTAAAATAGGTGAATAGAAAATACTAGTAATAGAAGTAGTAAATAAATAAATAAATAAATAGCCTGAGCTGACAGCTGAATGGTATTTTACTGAATGTAAAGGCAGGACAGTCTAGTCATCTATTGCCCTCCTCTGTGTGTGTCCTGCCCTGTTCACCAATGAGAAAGGACTGTAAGTGGTGGCAGCGGCAGAAGTACGAACAGCTCATTCTGTTGTGTGACAGGTTTTATTTCACTTCCCTCAGCATTCTGGACAATGGGGACCTGGCTCGCTCACCAGACCCTCCATCTTTGACAAACAACCCAAAGAGTGGTGACAACAGTTTAATGAGCCTGAGTGTCCTCTAGTTTTCTGAAAGGGGGGGGCATGCATTTAATGTTCAGCTGGCATCTCACAGATGTTAAAAGTGTCTGCCAACATCAGGATGTAACAATGAATCCTAGGCTGGAAAAAACCCAACACCACCCTCAGCACTACAAATGAAAAGTGATCATCAAGGGTCTATGAAATACTGCAGTGATCCATTAAAACCACTTTTTCGACTTACCTTTAACCATAGTACTGTACTGTTATACACCACAGCAATGTGGCTGCTTAGAGTCATAAACTGACAAACCATCATAGTAATATTTGAGGCACTTCCTGAAAGGTAGATTTTTATTTATGATGGTTATGAGAGATTTGTGAAGAAATTGAGCTGCAGACATCCAGCTCTGACATCCACATGTTGATCTGCCACAGATTAAGCCCCAAATAAATAATCTTCGCACATCGACTGCAGCAACAACAACAGCAAGAAACAACAAACTTATGATATGGTGCATTAGTGTTCAGGTGAGTAAACTGCCATCTAATAACACTATGAACTTACAAAACCATGGTTCCAATGTGGACACAATCAATTACACTTTTTTCTAGTGACTGCTCATGATTCTATGCTTACCCCAAAGTCGTTCTTCCACTGATGCATCTTCTGCAGATTCTCCGCCGCTGTCGCCAGTTCCTGGAGGGAAGGTGGGGGTCAGCAGAGGAAGAAGAGTCAGTGAAAAGTGCCCTATTTGTAAAACAGGGTAACCCTACTGAGGGTTTTGCAGTACAGAATCCTTCCAGCAACAATTATCACTCAAAGTAATAATGATAGTAATGCTTTTTGAGTGCTATGCTAATTGGCTCATTTCTGTAAAACTGCTGGTTCCATTTCTCTAAGTTTATAATAGTAAACCATGTGTTGTTTAAATATGAGACCAAAAATAAATGGCAAAAATATGGATAAATCTATATCAGAACATAACATAAAGGGAAATTCATGCATCGTTTACCCCAAAATCACAGTATTAGAAGTTTAACGGTATTTTTCACATATACATCAAGGGCTAAAAGAGGGTTGATGAAAGTTTGGGAGTTCGAGTCTTTTTCTCATTCTCGCTCTAGTTTAGTTTCAAGCAAATGCCATGAAGAGTGAAATTACAGCAGCACAGAGTGTCATTTGCCACTGAAGATCAAACCGAATGCAGATTGTGAGCCTCCCTAGTCCTCCTTAAAGATGTGCTCTAACGACTTTGTTAATAGCATGATAATAGAAGGAATTTCACACACCTCCTTTGCCATACAAATCATCAGCGATAATTTCCCCTGGGAAAAGTGAAATCTAATATCTCTCCAACCACCCTGCAGGAACTGATGCTGCCATTTGGAACATGTATATGGCAAAAACATGTGTAATTATCCAGAGTTTCTGCGTATCAACTTCCAGAAGAGTGAATTTAAAAAATAAAATAGAATTAAAAAAACACACAAATACTCTCAATTTTATTACTTCCTCTTTGTGTTTTACAAATGTAGTGACTATTTAGTGAATGTTTAAATGTCACTTGAAAATGACCATTATTATGTATTACAGTCTGTCGTGTGTAAGATTTATATATTAAGTGACACGCTGAAACTCTAACTCTATTTATATTATTATATCATTTAGGTGCTGGTCATTTATCTTATGTGCTTAGACAAGTGCTTAGATCCTGACCAATTTTATTTAGTTGTATAATTATGTGATTTGATATATTAATAGTTTTTCTAGTAGGTACTGAATAATAAATAATTTTACAAATGTTATTATATTGTGTGAAATGATGGGCCAGATGTTGCCCACCGCTGGGATATACAATGTTAACTTTCACTACGACTTTCACCGTATTCGTAAAATAACATGCCACACTGTATTAGTGGTGCAGAACAGTTCCAGCACTTCTCTGATAACTCTGTGCATCATGTGAAGGGCACACATCTAAAATGTGAGAATACCTTCATGTACAAACACTTTTATGATTCTTTGTGCTTCACTCCAGAAGGAAAAAACACGAGCGTGAGGGGGATTCCTTGGTATCATCTTTGTGTTTTCTTCTTTTTTTTTTTTTTTTTTTTTGCGGGGAGGGGGTGTGGAAGAAGAATCAAACATAAAATGCATATTTTCCCAGAAACAAGTTGTCAGTTTAGAGACTCGGACCCCATGATGAATGCTGAAGTCAAAGTAGTAGAATAAAAAACAGGGGAAGCCACAGACACCAGGGTGGAAGGCACTCCAACCGCTCACATTTCAGGGATGACGTTTCTTTAGAAGCCAGCAAAGCCGAAGCTTGTCTGTCTCCAGAAACCCTAAGGATCAAGGCAAATTCCTTGATATCATTTATTCATGAGCCTCGAAGAGGGGAGCTGGATGAGTCACAATGCTTCCAAATCGAACTGAAAGATTTCCTATATTAACAAGAGCGGTTAGAAGCAGGAACTGGCTGCTCTGATTGGTGCTTGATGATGTCATAGGAGGACAGCTCTGTCCCCATCTGTGGACTGAGTAGAGGGACAGAGACCTGGGACCACTCTTCCCTCAAAGAAGCATGCACAGAATTATACCCTGTGGGCCCAGGGACCCCTGATGGCCCCTGATGGCTTTGTCTCCTCCAGTGCTGGACCTGTGGGGGACCCAACCGTATTTTTAGCGCCTGACCACCATAGCGGCTGTTGCTGACAAGGCGTCCATAGCAAGTGACACCTGCTGCCCTACCAGCCCCCGCCAGGCATCCAAAGCCACACCTCCCCGCTGGACAGAGAGAGCTAAAAATACATGGGCACAGCTGACCACCATCCTTCCCCTGCACTGCACTGCATGGCACTTTACCAGCACTGGACTAGTTTATCCCACTGGGATCGGCTGTAAAATATATATATAGATATAAAAATAAGAAAATCTATACAAAATAGACACTTCATGAAAAGATTTTGTTAATCCATTTTCAGAAAGGAATGGCCTTCAGGGGCATGGCATTTCTTTAAAAAGCTAAATGTTTGATATTATATAGTAATAAATATCCATATACTACAGTTTGCCATTTACGCTGTTTATTATTGGAAACTTTTTAACTACTGAATTTCTTTATTTGTTGTGTATATTTTGGACTTGTCGATGAACAAGAAAAAAAAAGAAGAAGCACATTGATCCACCCACTAAGAACATTCTGGATGTCCCTTAGATCACCGTACTGAAGATGATTTTTAAAAGCTTTTTGATAGGGACATGAGATACTGGGAGTAAGTACATACAATAAAAGTGAGTTTGGGAAACAGGCAGTGCCTTGCACTGACTGACTGACCACCTGTCCTCCCACTGAAGCACGAACACAGGTCAGCACAATATTTACTCAAGTGTGACAAAGCAAACACTTTTAATAATGCATGGCTTATGTGAACTGCTTTTAATTGGCCGAACCCATGACAGAAATGCACCTGTCACTGAAGTGCTACACACGCTTCTCCAGGAGAAGCTCTCATTGATCCCTGACTTGAAAATTACACTCTGAGGGACAGAAATGTCTGGAGAAAAACAATGGCATGATGAAATGGCAAGAATAACAATGGGCATGAAAATTAATATATTAAGAATTTCAGTTGTATGATGATATTGAGTCCACTGTGACTGCAGTTGAAGGAAATTAAAAAGGACTCATCCAAACATTAGCACTGTGACTTAGAAACACATTTTTGGCTGTTTAATGATCAATTACCATTAATATTTTATTTGAAAAGCACTCTTATTTGCAACATGAACATCTTATCACATTTATTAGATAAACACAAAGGATACTGAATAACACATAACTGATTTCGTCTATGAATCGACTCTGGGCTCTATTGAAGATGTAAACACACACTGAAGATCAACCAGGACATTACTGAATTAGACAAAGGCAGACGGGAGATCCAGAGTGTGACATGAGGGAAGACAGAGCACACGCACACATACAGTGACACACACACAAATACATACTCCACTGCGGAGTATAACACATTGTCTTCACAACATGTGCAAATCCACACACACGCAAAGACACCTACTTATCAAGCTGGGCACCATGCCACCATAACATATGTACACATTTACTGTTAACAAACACCTAGTTGCCATGACTCCCCTTTTAGAGAAATTCACATGTGCATGAATCACCTAAGTGCCTGAACACACTAAAAACAGTTCACTCATAATATGAACATGATCATTCAAATACAGTCAAGCTTTTAAAAATAAAATAAAAAAAAAAGTCAGTTGATTCACTCAGAACAAGTTATAGGCACCGAAATGGACAAGCTTCATAAAATAAATGCAGATGAAATATAACACCCAAATTTTAATAACCATGTACGACCTCCTATTAGGAGACACACCGCTGTGATTTCTTTCACGCATTTAAACAATGCTGTGCTTCAAGACTGTGCTATCTCGTTCATCGTTAAAATACACCCTCCATCGCTTCTGACGTACCTCATTATATTAAACTGGCCATAATGAATTATGTAGAGACAAAAATACGCCTAGTGAGTCTTTCAAAAGTCTGATGTTGCCATAACAACCTCTTGAGTTGTGCCTCATTAACAGTAGGTGCTTATTAAAAAGCTTTTCTCATGCAGCCAAGGAGGCCAGCCTCATTGCTTCCACAATGGAATCGCAGGCGGAGGAATGTGACATTATATCTTTACCCTGTCTCGGACGCGTGTCTAAAACCAGGCTTCTGTCTCAAGTGCACAGAAACCCAGGAAGGCATAACAGTGAGACTAATTGTGGGGTACAGTGACAAGTGCAAAGAGGACGGAGTTCAGCGTTGTGGAATTACACACTGTTTACTGGGACGAGAAGAAGCTCGTCTACCTTTGGCCCAATCCAGATGTGCACCGAGGATCAGTGAATCTCCCACCGATAAACTTCTCGCAAAGTACAGGAAGCTCTCTTTATCATAGAAATGCTTTACTGACATGTAGCCCAAGTCAGTTGCCAACAACGATGCAATGTACAAGATGCTATGTTGATGATGCCTTGTCATATGGGCAGTAGCGCCTTTAATTCTGTACTCCAGCAAAAAGAGATGCTCTGCCTGATGAAGACACTAATGACACATCCTGGGTCTTCCCGGTTCTCCCCAAGCATGCCCTGCACAGAAAGCTTCCTTATGTTTAACTTACTACGAGTCCCCTTTGGGGACTAGTATACCGCCATAATTATTGTACAAATAAAAGCAGAACCAACAAGTTTTTCTTGAAGCCACCTGTTTTCTGGAGAATCCTCCAGAGAGGCCAGGAAAGGCTCATTCAAAGTCAATGTAGAAGATCCTTCCAGCTCTAACAACATGTACACAACACGGCGTTTGTTCCGACAACCTCTTTTTAGGTCAACTTCATCGTAAGTCGCATGCCCCCTAAACTCTGGAAATATAAACAATTAACGTATACTGTACCAATGCTAAGTGTATAACATAGGCCTTTGTTATTTTCTTATATTTTTTGCTTGCTGCTTTCACACATTCTTCATGTTAAAAAACACTTTTCTGTAAAGCAATGTAAAACAGTAAATGAAAGTACATTTTGCGAAAAGAGATACAGAAGCATGATTCTCAAAGTACAGACACTAGTCCAATAGTACGATTTGACCATCATATTACAAATGTGTGTGTGTGTGTGTATTACAAATGAATACGTAGCAGTTTGGCCTGGGTGTAGCGAGTGATCAGGTCCTCCAAGAATAAGGGAGCAGTTCCACTGATGGGCTTGTAGGATAGATACTGCAGAAAAACACATGCGAGATCCCCAAAGTGAACTTCACTTCCTCAAATACCCTCTGGATTCATTTAGAGCAGTCTTCCAAATCTTGTTAATGTGATGACAGTCTTTCCACCGGTTCTTTTCCTAAACGATGTCCTTTTCTGTAGGCTCAGCCAGGACATTTGCTCGGCGTTATGAATCTTACTTGCTGGCAAAGAACAGCTCTGGACAGCCACCTGCTTTTGTGTCACCTTGTTTCATCATCTTCTTGGACCACATGCAGAGGCTTTTAATATAATGAGATCTGTTTTTTTTTTTTTTTTTTTTAAAAACAATTATGTCCTCTATAAATTAAAACCACTCCCACATAAAGGAAAACACACCTCAATCACTAAGTACCCTGAGTCATTTCCAACAAAATAAAAGTGACTGCAGAGGTGTAGCTTGTCAGTTTTAGTGTTTTAACAAATTAAGTTTTATCTTTCATGGTCGAGTCTTTTATTGCACTTGGTTGAGAGTTTGGAGTCTGGCAATGGAGACACAAGGGTTCACAGTGTGTGGAGGGAACATTTATATGCAAAGTATTATGGGCAGAAGATAGGAAACTATGGCATGACCATGACATGCAGTTCTGGAGAAATCCAGACCTAAAGCCAAGGTTCATCAAGGCATTACAGGCAGAACCCAGAAGTCAAAAAGCTTGTATAAGCATGAAGAATATGCAAAACTTACTAAAAGAACAGTAAGAAGTATTACAAATTTAGAAACTCTTACTGATTTTGATCGTATTTATAAAACATTTATTCAAAAAAAGATCTGCACATATTCATTAATAGAATATTTTGTACACATTTTAATGTTAAAATATTCATTTCCAAGGATAATATGTTCATGTGCTGCAACCCTGGCCAGGACAAGCGATTAATGAAAAGTGATGGATGAATGGAATAAATTCATAATAGAAGACTTACTGTTGCAGTCATCTTGAGTATTTTCTGCAAATATAATCGACAAATTCTTGTTTGAATGGCTTGGCTTGATCTTTTTGCTCACATTTTTGTTACGTCATGTAACTACAGACAATGATGGGACAATTTTTCAGACAGAACTTAAGGCGGATCTACATTTCTGAAACAAAAGATAGTGTAACAACACACTAAATCCAGAAATCGGGCCTCTGATGAGCAGGGCACACAGATCACCAGCAGAAAGTAAAACACAAAGCTGATTATTATTTATGTTGTTTTACTTGTGTAAAAACTGCCATAAATTACATTTACTCGTCCTCTTTTGGTCACAGTGGAGCTTCCTAAATTTATTGGACACAGTCAAGTCAATACCGATATGAAGACATTCCAAGCCCCTCCATCTTGAAATGTCATTCTTTATTATAAATTGTGTAGATTAAGAGACAAAAATGGTCCATGGGAATGAGCAAAAGCAAAGCAAAAACATGGAAAATTTAAGTAAATTTGATGTCAATACCTTGCAATTCATATTTGTTAAAAAAAAAAAAAAAAAAAAAAGCAACAGCAAGAAAAAAAAAAAAAAGGTAAAGTGACATTTGTGAATGTAAATACGTCAGAAAACTTGACATTCCAAACAGTGAAAGCAAATTTTTGGTTGCTCCACTTTGAGAGATCAGGAAACCTCTGTAGACTTGTCTAAATAAAACATCTGTACTGTAACTGGATATGGTTGGACAAATTAAACACTGCAGTCCAAAAAAAAGCAGTTTCCAGTGGAGAACATCACATACATCCTTGTCAGAGTTCTTAACATAAATACACAAAGGCTGCATGTTTTAATGTTTCTTATCCCAATCATCTCCCCACCAATTTAAATATACAGTACAGCACTAATTACCTCAATCAGCTCTCAAAAATTACACAAGTAAAATATTTATTAAATATGGGATGCAACTGATAAGATGCCCTTTGTACCCTAAAAATGTAAGATGTAAAAAATGTGCAATAATTAAGTAAGCTGGCTAGAGGGGGAAAAAACACTTTCTTGTGTTGCTTGACAGGCAACCCCCGTGTAGCTCCATAAATCCTTAGCCATCCTATTTTCAGGATCACGCTGGGCTTCAAATACTTTAGCAAAGTGCTATACATCTATGAACAAAAGGAATGCCCCCAAAGGCAGGAAATCCTGTGGAACAGATGCAAGTCATCATCAAAGCAACCCCATGGCTTATTTAACAAACAAAAAAAAAAAAACAAAGTAAAAATAAAAATTTGTTTTGTTTACATTATGGTCTGTCTCCTCCTCCTGCAATGCAATTCTATGAACTATGTTCACACTGAAAACACAGAAACTAGAGGAGTATTGAAAACAGCTTTCCAGAAAGTACCAAACACAGTGGGTTTTTTCTTTTTTTTTTTTAAATTCTGCTGGATTTCCAGCAGAGATTTTGACTGACAGGAGTGGTGAAGACAGGACCCCATTATTTGTACTCATTTCTCCCACATTTTTTCCTATGGAAATGTCAAAGAAGCAGAGATACAATCCAATTAGTTTTCAGTCATTACCTTGGGGGGCTTTGTTTAATAGACGAGAACGGTAAGGTTTGATTAGAACACCTATTTGGCAAGAGACCAAAAAGAAAATTAAACGTGTTCCGCTACATGGTCCTATTTATTGCATGAAGTAATGACAAGAAGTCCTGGTGTTGTATACTGCATATTTAAGCTCTTATGAGAAAATTTATTTTTTTAAAAATCATACTGTATTTACCTGCTACAGCTGCACTGTTAGTGTAATTTATTAAAGTGCTCACCACTGACTGATTTGCAACCTCACCGAAGTGCATGAATCACACAGCTACATATTAATTTGAAACAAACTCAGAGATATAAAAAAAAAAAAAAAAAAAAATCCTCCTTAGAAGAACAAGTACAGGTGATCATGTTGGAAGAGCCCTTTAGACTCTTTGTTAGGCAGTACAGGCAAAATGCGTTGATGCCGGCACTGGCAAAATCATCCAAGGTGTTATCGGAGCCTGGTAGAGGGAGGGGGGACAAGGGCATTCAGAGCTTTGAATGCTGCCAACACAACAGCCCATTATTAGTATCACATTTATGAGCTCCTCCCTAATACTTGCAAGACTTCAAAGAAAAACTGAGATATAGATTTAATGCAAGAAAGTGTTATATTAAAGATGCTTTTTTCAGCAACTCCAATTACGCAGTTGAGAATACTTTAAAAGCGCATCATGTCAGTCAACGTAATTCACGTGGCATTTACTTCTCTTTTTCTACATTTTGGAGGGAAAATAGGCAGGGCCAAAATCAGGTCCTGCTCAATGCACAAAGCCGAAAGAAACACCCAACTGTTGATTCTACCCCTCCCCTTCTGTGAGTTTCTAAAATAAATTCATTCTCCTTTATTGATCTATCAACTGTACATCAGGAGCAACTCTAGCAAACAGCTTTTCATTTGATTCATTTCACTTCAGTTATAAAAGGCAGTTGTTGGGCTTCAAAGGTTGAGTAACGAGTCTCACGTTCTACGATTGAGGAAGATAAACACGAGGGTCAGGACTAGTATTGTCGCACACAGTTTTAATTTGCTGAAACCAGCTGCTTCATAATTACACTTTTATAAACCATTTTTTCAGCCCGTTCGACAAAGGCAACTAATGAAAATTTAATGACATCATCCATTTTTGAGAAGGAGATGCCTGGGACTGTGAGATTTGGGTGATACAGCCATCCTGTCCCTCCTGCTGGAGGAAAATTAGTGCAGCGTGGGCCTTAATTGATGGCCTCTCTCTTTTCTTCTGTATGGATCTTACCTCATTCTTCCTTGCTAATTTGCCGATCAATCTGTTTGATTCTCTTGTGGTCAATTGATCTCTCAGGGTAGACTGCTAAACTCAAAGCTGGTGGGCTTTTTTACGGTAGCAAGTTCTTTCAGAGGATACCATTGTTACTTGTTGCACTTGTCAAACATGACTTCTAGGTACAGAATAAATGAATGTATAAATAAATGAAATCAGAAAACACCTACATGCATAAACAGCATCTGAAAGCTAAGATGCGAGAGAAAATCCACTTATTAGCACTAATGAAACACAGAAGATTGTGATGAATCCAAAGAACAGGGATGTCTTCATTTGGTGGTTATAATTCCAGATGTACGAGGGAGTGTGTTGTCATGCCGTCATTCATTTGGGCTGGTATATTTATGTTTTCCTGTTCCGGTTTCCTTTCTCGGTGAGACATGGCAGTCTGTGCGTGCCTGAGGACGGTGTGTGGATTCTGGTGCACATTAAGAGATGGTGAGAGGCACTACACTTATTTACTTGCAAGATTAATTTTTCACCCATTACATATGTGAAACAATAACGGGTACGACCACAGAAGTAGATATTGAAAATTATAAATTTCCTCAATGGGTTGGTCCAATGAAGATTACCAAAGCTCTCTTCACTGTCCCTCAGATCAAAAATGTATTCTAAAAATTATTTATTTTTTTTTTTATTTTGCAATATGTAAGAGAGAGATTAAAATGAAAATTAAAGTGACTTTGCCTTAGTATTTTGATTTCAATAATTTATATTTCCAAACCAGGTAATCAGTATAAAATACATATTTTTTATGCCATTAAACTTTGATATTAAGGGCAACACAAACACAAAGCAACATTTATTAATGAACTGGTGCACTGGATGTGGTGACAGACATGTACACAACATTAACACCTAAAACAGAGTTACAACAGCCAGCCTTGCTGTAGTAACTAGTTTTTCAACCATGTCTAAAATCTAGTGTAAAATTCATGTGACTGTTTTACAGTATGTAAGACAGAGAGTAAAATATTTAAAAAAAGCTACCTGATTATAGTAAACCAGATAATATTATCTCAGAATATATTTGATAAATAGTTTCATAACAAGTGCTGTGTTAGCTCAGCATTGCAACACTGATGACTAAGCTGATGCTGAAGATGCAGATCAACTTAAGGTGAGAAACATACATAAAAGAAACAAAAACTAAGGTACTTTTAGTCCTGTTGTATTAACTGAACAACTTGAAAAGTGTTCATCTGAATAAATGGGTAAATTACTGGCCAATAATAAAAAGCAATAAATATTTAAATTCTTTACTATTTCTAAGATTCTAATAATAACAAATATAAGTAATGTTCTAATCTGTTAACCCTTACCTCTGCTACATTGAAGGAAAAGGTCTAACCGTTCTCCCTCTCTCTCCCACACTGATCATCATCATTCTCCTTTTCCACTATTAACATGTCCACATTTGCATAAGTCCATCTATCAGAAAAATACCATGAGACAAATCTAGTTATTTCCCAGAGAACAACACACTGAGAAAAATCATGGACTTCCACCCCAGCTAAACACAATGACAAGTGCTTCTTTCAAAAATATGACAGGAAGCGACAGAAACGGCTGAGAACTCATGCAACACGTGCTGCAGTGATGGGAAAAATCACCCAGTTTGGTGCATTTAGCAGTATATAGTGGAAGAACCATGGTGATTTATGACCGCAGTTTCTATCAAAATTTTAACCGAGGTAGACTGATGGTATCTTAACTGCCTTGAAATGTAATGTAATGTAATAAATAAATGAGCTGTTGGGCATAGTGCTTCTATTCCGCTGCAATTAACTAGGAGACAAAGGTCTGATAGTAAAGGATGTAGCTCATTAGTATCAGTAAACTAGGATAATTTTACTGCTCCTATTATGTTACGTTAGTTTGCATTTGAAAGTGTTCTACTGTATGTTTGGTGTTCCTGTCCCAAACCAAGTAGCCCATTGTTTTCTTAAAGCAAACATAAAACACAGATTATCACCCAATGTTAAACCTCTCAATTAACTTAATTCCTAGCCATTATGAAGTTTTACACCTTTGGAATGTATAATCCATAGAAATTGTTTGCCTGAAATGGTACCATTGAGTAGGAATGTATGTGTGTGTGTCCAGAATCTGGCACTTGACACTCTTTGCTTTTATTAAAGTCTCACCCTCATTTTCTATGTCCAGTCACACACCACAGTACGTCTGAAAACATGTAAAATTCAGTGAAACTGATGATCATTGTATGTCTTCAGATGCCTGGTGTTAGGGTTAGATGGTGTAGATCATGAATCCTTATAGCAATCAAATGCAAGAAACTGTAGTTGTGATAAATTGCAAATTGGTCTCATTTGACAGAACACAACCCAGGTGTTAAACACAGGGTGGAGTGTTTCAACATCACTCCTCTATAATAGCTATGTAGGTCTATGGTCAACACTCAAGTGAAAGAAGAATCAAGTGATGTCATCATACACACTCATAGGAGGTACAAAGACAAACCAAGAGTGTTGACACAGCAAAAGACAAACAGTCCAGTTAAGTGAACAAGGGGTGTATTCACCTACATTTACCCCATTCTGTACTAGGAAGAAACTGTCCATAACTTCAACCTCTTTTCTTTCATTTATTAAGAAAAATAGCTTGGTCATTTAATACATATCTAAAAAACAGGTTTATATTAAATTCCCCTTAACTATCTGTGGGTGGAATAGGCTACAGCAAGCGCCTTCAAGACAAATTTGACGCATGGTGACCATTCATAGCTTTTATGTCAAGGGAGGGTACAGAAATGCTTTACCAGTCTCCTTGCATGTGTGTCTTTGAATTGCAAAAATGGGGAGATTAAGCAAACTCAACACACCTTGAGCTGAATTCAATGCTCAACATTCAGCTCAGGCAATGTGAAGCACCAGTGTGCTGCTCATGTCATAATAGATTTCATATATGTATTATTGTTCAAAAGAGCATTCCAAGAAGCTGTCAGGTTATATTGTATGTGAAAATACAAAATTTCATCTGGTTGTAAGAACTCAAATTCTTGAACTTATCTTCATCTGCATTAGAGGAAATTACCATTTGCCCGATGTTCATCTCTACAAGGTTCAAATGTAGTCAGTGACTAGATCTGCTGGTCTTGGAAGGCTTATAGTTTTTAACAAATCACAAGTGAACTTTTCAACAATGGCAAGGAACTACACAACTGGACCTGATCAGTGCTTGTAGCATCCCTGAAACTAATTTTTTTTTGTTTTGTTTTAATAGCCTTCTTAACATGTGTGTTTCCTGTATGGCAAAGTCAATAAGAGATCTAGGGATGTAGAAAGAGAGCAGATAAATATGATGTTCAGATTTTTTTAAAATGCTTCTTACATGGAAAGGGATTACACCTCTGGCAACCCAACTTCTTATATAACTGCACACTCATGGGAATTTTAATCAGAAATGATCTTTTAATACATGGAATTCACACAACCCAGTGTACTTGCAATATAGGCTATAAGTGTACTTTTGCATATGCAAGCAGCACAGTTTCCCCCTCCAAACAAATCCGGACAACATCCCAAGCACACAGAATCCTCCCTTAAAACACTGGCTTTCAGTGTGTGAATATGAACTCCCAGTTGTTTCTCATTTTAGTTCTGTCACACTTTTTTTGTGGTGCCACTTTCTCTCTGTGTTTGTCCTGTCCTCTCAGGGTTTCCCTGGTAAAAGTAAGAGTGGGCGTGGTTTATTACACATGGGGCGTGTGGGTGGGTCCATGTCAAACTCTGCTTCTGTCTGACTTGTCCATCCTCTGACCAAATTAATGGCCGTACATCAATAATTCAGGTTCTAATTATGCTATAAGTCTTGCTCAGGGGTGGGAGGGGATAAAAAGGAGGCAAGAAAGCCCACATGATGTCATGCCAGTGTTTTGGATTAGAACCCTGGCAACCAGCTTGCTTTCACAGCCTTGAAAGTGAGACTTCATTTAGATCCCAGTGCAGTCGACCGGTGCCAAAACACACTGCACACCAAATCAGTCTTTCCACTACTGGCACACCCCTTCAAGAGACCATAAATCCATTTCTAATACTTAAAACACACTTAAATGTCACAGTGATGGACTGGTTAGCCTTGCACCTCTGCTTCCAGGACAGGCTCTGGATCACTGTGACCTGGACTTGAATAAGAAGTTAAGCAAAATGGGTGAGTGAGCGAAATGTCACATAACGGAATATTAAGAGATGGCTAAACGAGAACACAGTAAAAATTTGGTTGAAGTCAAAAAACAGGAAGTGCCAGCAAACATTTCCACCTTTAGGACACAGTGTGACGCTGACAAACAATATCTGTACACCAATACTGGATCCTACAGCAATACAAGAAATGTGGTCATGCTGAATCCTTGTCTGGTTTAAAAAAGGTCTCAGAACACATCTTTGAGACACATTTTCTCCTGATATCCTGCTATTTCTTTTCAGATTCTGATGTTTGACATATTTTACATATACAACACTGGGTCACAGTGACATACAGCTCCACAAATGTGCATAATATCATCCGTCACAATTACCTTTGCATTTCCTATCCCACTCAGTTCTATAGGTACCTATATGTACTGTGTGTGCTGGCAAAAAAAAAAAAAAAGAAAAAACTATCGCTTATCACGTCCACGTCCACGCCCACACCCGCACCAATCGGCACCTGATGACAGTTAGGGCAACTCAGCTTTGAAAGATCCTCCTCAGCCCCTTTGCACTTATGGAGTCTCACTGAGACAACCACCCCCTTTGCGCTCATGTCCCGATGGCCTTTATTCCTAGTCCCAGTTTTACGTTCCCCGGCTTCTGACCAGTCGCCTCATCTCCTGACTATGTCCATGGATCCTCGGTTCCACTCTGACCACCAGTCGACCGATTCTTCACCCGTCCCCGATAACGAGAACTGGCCTGACCCCTCGGTTCCTGACAAACGATCTTGCACTTGGGTCCAGCTGTCCCCACGTCCTCTGTTCCGCAAGACACCGCTAATGTTTGCTAATTAACATTCTGCATTTAATAGCCCTACTATGAAAGATGTATGAACTTAATCTCCAACAGGTGAACTCAAAGATCATATCACCTGCGTTGATGACACAAGGCATTAATCATTTACTCAAACATGTAGAGGGTTTTGTTTGGGAAAGAAAGCTCACAGTAAGTATGGTCTGAAAACCAAGTGTGGGCAGGCTTTCTGGGAAGCTTCCAAAGAAAATTGCACAGTGTTTTTCTACTCCAGGGGTGCCTTGGGACACCTGGCTTTTCATGCTAGGACAAAACAGGATACACAAGACACTGCTATTTCACCAGGGACAGGGGTGATGTGAGCGCTTCTTACAGTCACCATAAAACAGTCTCCCTCATTCTCAGCTCACTGTACTATGCAAACTGTACACATGTACTACTACACTTCTCCACCTCTGGATGCTTGGTGGTCCCTTGCACAAAATGTCCAACATCATAAATTTAATGGTTCTCAGTTCTGGCTCCAGTATGGTGAATTGAGCATAAAACAGTAATGTCCACAGGATACACACCGGAACTTTTTCCAACTACATTTCAGATGTTGGACTGTCATGTCTTGGTCGTTCGAGTTGTTACCCAACTCCTCCAGTGATCTCTACTCACCTTGGTACCTTGAAGACCAAAGGATCAGCAGAAACCTTTCATTGCTTCTTATACTCATCCATGTATACATCTGATGACAGCATTCTCCACCCACTCCAGTTTGATTTTTTCTGTTCTCATTGGGGTTCCACAAATGTCAGACCAAAGGATTAACAATTCTGCTAAATAACGGCTGAAGATGCGTAGTATCAACAGTGACAGTGCTCACTCCCTGCGCCCACTAATTTCCCAGTAAACCTAATGTGAAAGATCCGATTTACCGTCAATATAGACATAAATACAACCAGAAAATACTAGCCTCAGTTGTTAGCGAGACCGAAAATAGGGCTTATTCACCGAGGCCGTAAGAAATATAGAGAGTGGGTGCCGCACACGGTCGATTAAGATGCCACGCAATAGGAGGAACTATGAAACAGACTGTGTGACACAAAAACTACATCCAGCCACACCCCAGGGTCAGATGAGTGTATACTGATGTCCTCAGGGAGCTCGGAGCCACCTGCCCTTTTCCAACACCGAAAGCCAGTTTACACACTTTGAGGCTCAAACAGGGACATCTGCTTTGTTGCAAGCCTTAAATTCATAATCACATAGATTTTTTTTAATATTCCATATATCAAACATATGTCTATTTTATTGCCTCATTAAAGCAAAGTCATGGGACTTGGATTGAAAGTACAGGCTGTACTGCTTTAATAACAATATTTAAAATAATAATAATAATATTTTTTTAAAAAAAACTTGATATTCTTTAAACCAGGGGGTGAGATGCATGTTGTAGTACCCTCTTGAAAAATTCATGAGCCCATGACTCCAGGCTAGGAACAATGAGAACAACAACAACAACATGTACACCACTTCACCACAATGGATTCCTGCCCCAAAGCCCTGTTTCTTATTTTCATGAAAATAAAGCCAGCAGACAGTTACTGGGTAAAGATAAATATGAGGGTTTCTTTCAAAGTGCTTTAAATTAGCAGTGTAGTCCACCTAGATTGTGGTCACTAAAGACTGGGCTCCTTAGCCTTTAGCCAGATAATCCTGGCTAGAAGTGACATGCTCATAAACATAGAAGACCTGCAAGTGAAAACAGTGCTACTTTAAAGTATGTGAACCCTAACAGTATAGCAATCATTCTTGTATAAAATATTCAACTAAACTTATAAAACTTAAATCTTAAAATAAATGTATAAAACTAATAAATGAACATGATTTACACCCATGATTCTACTTACCTACTTGGTGTAACCAGTACAATTTGTGCTTCACTTATTTTTACACCTGCACAACTTGTGTGTTTCTACTACACACGATTCTCTCTAAAGCAACATATGGAATCGGTCATTACACACCTATTATGTCACAGAAGAAACACTGATTCTCATTAAATAACCATTTCATGGTAAAAGTAAGGGACACAAGGGATTCACATATTTCCAAGCAGCACTGCATTCGTATTTTATTAAGAATGACTAATTTCCATAAACCCTGGACATTCAAAACAAACTCAATCTGCTAAGCTTTATAAATACGGTCTATTTGGCATTATACATACAAAAACTTTCTACAATTTATGGATCTGGACATTAACAAAATTTCCAAAACTTTATTCCTTAAGGAATTAAACTGATTTTGTGAGCACAGGAAAAATACATTTGATCAAAAGTGAACTAGTTAATTCAAAAGCTAATATAGCTGCATCTGTCACGACCCACAGGGACAATACCCCTATGGGCCAGAGGAAGCGCCACTCAGTGCCACAAGCCCAGACCCATTCACCTGTTCATAATCTGGTGGTTAGTGAGTTATGAAAGAAGCAAGCGGCCGAGGATAGATTGCGGATTCTTACTCAGCATTTCATTGTGCTCTCTTGGCAATCGTTAGTTACCCGCCTCCCAAGTTTCGTTCCATAGGTGTTTATGTTCCAGTCCCGAGTGTCTGTCCTGTCTACTCCTGCCTTTTGTGCTCCTGTCCAGGTCCAGCGTTCCAGTTCGATATTTCATCACACCTCCATGTTCAAGTCCTACTCGCAGATGCTTGTTTTACTTTTCACCTTTATGAGAATACACTGTGTGTCTCCTTGTCCTGCGTTCATTCTTTCACCTCTACCCGGTACCTTACAGTTTGCCCTGTGCATGTATAAATACACTCTGAACGTGGCGTCAACATACTTTTCGTCCGTGCTCGGACATAACAGCAATGCACGTCTGTGTTGAACTTTCATCCAAACGCTATAGTATCGGAACAGTTTTCAAATGCAAGGCAAAAATATTTTTCTCGAGTGGTATACTTTTACTTTATTTTCTCCATATGTGACAACATCCCCACAAAGCTCAGCATATGGTTTTGTGACACAGCTAGAAATTAAATCAATATAACTAGACAGCTACATGAAGTTTAAAAATAAATCCACTGAAGAACAGGTTGAGTTAGATGCTTTTTAAAAATGTCAAGATTTCACTACTAACTGTTTGAGGGACACCTTCTTTGAAGTATCAGCTTATATGAATGTAACCATCAGATCATACAATTCAAGCTATAATCTTTATGATCTACCAACACCTGCACCTGGTGCTCCTGCCACACCTGCATTTTTAATGAACAGGGTTCGACATGAAAGGCCGCAGGTGCAAGGTCTGGTACTCGACTCCTGCGTCACCTTTGATGGTTAATGAACACCATGAGCTCCTCCTGATTGTGAGAGGTGGGGCTCCGGAGCGTGGTACGCTGCCCGCATTCTCCACCTTCTCCAGATGTTAACCACTGGAGCATTGCTTGTTGTGGACGCGGGGGGGGGGGGGGGGGTAGAGGGTGTCCTTCAAGCACGAGCAGTAGATACGAGGATATCAGCCACATTTTAGAAAAGAGGACTGAATAATTGATGTTTTGCATGGGGAGAGAAGAGGCCAGGACTGGTGATGGTGTTCCCATATAAGATTTGAGCGAGCTGAAGGATGCCTGATCTGTATAGCATCAATATATAAGTGGCTTATTTTACAGGGATTGGGGGCAGGGGTAAAAGGCAACCAGAAAAATGTGGACGTGAAATTGAAAATTTATGCTATATCTAATTAAATGAGCCAAGTGATTATGGTGTTTCTCCTCTGAATCTGCAGTTGGTGCTTTCCAGTGTTTTCTTTTAACTTTCATAAATGTGGGTCGTGCTTTATTATTCATGGTGCTCCTCCTCAAAGGCATCGTTGTGTGAATGAATCAGATCTATGCGAATTAGAAAATTCATTAAAAAAAAAAAAGTCCAGTGCATGAGCAAGAAGTAAATTCTCCAGCAACAGTTAAGGTTACAAAACTGGACTGGTATTTAGTAGTCAGCAGAAAGAACCAAGTGACTCATTGGCTGTTTTATCTGCAATATCAGAGGATCTGGATTATGGAGAAGATTAATCTTTTTGGAATGAAGGCCTTTACTCTGCATATTATAGAGACAATTATAATTTGGGCCTCATTTTATCAAGTGACATCTCAATGGCTGAATTTTTCAGATCTCCTATTCTAAGACACTTCAAAGTAAAGTCAGGTTTTTACAACCTTAAAAAAAAAAAAATTCATTACTCCTAAACAGGATAACTTGGTGACGTTAGGAGTTCTTTCCGTATTCTGGGAAAATGACACCAGTTTAAAGCTACACAGTGAATGAATAGGCAAATTAAAAAGATAATAAAGGTGATTCCTCTACTCACAACATACATAACTTATGACCTGGGCTTATTTTTCCAGTCCTCACATTTGGTCACGATGTCTAACATCTGTTGCGCGATAACATCAATGCACCATATGTATTATTGACTCAATGTATCTATCAGTGACATTTATATAACGTTTTGTTATGTAGTTTCTTTTAGCTTCAGTCATGTATGTATGTTTTCATACGTTTATGTATATTTTGTTATATAGTTTCATTGATCTAGTTTCATTTACGTAACATTTTGTTTGACAGTGGCTAGCAAACAACATGTGGGTGTTCTGGCAGTGCGGCACTGAAAAGGCAATGGAAAATCTGATTTAAAAATGAAAGTGAAAATAGTGTGACATGAAACTACGACATCGTATTACATGTTTGTTTTCTGTATTTATATTATTTTAAAATAAATGCATGAAATTAACGAAAAATATCACGAAGTCCTGTTGTACAACACAGTATTTGTACATGTTTATACAGTTTATCCTTGTGGTTTATATAAGAGAATAGAGGTCTAAGACTTACATGGTCACCAGAAGACAACACTGTAAGTCAAGGACACAAATGAATAAATACTAACATGCACAGAAACTGTTACTTTTAGTGAATTGTGTCACTTGGGAAAGGATATACAGTACATAGTTTGTGTTATGATATCTGTAGTCTGACAGCTGATCCATGAGTCAGAAGCTGAAGAACATCTGGTCTTCTTCCCAAAACCCATTCCACAAGGTTCCTCTCACTGTACCAGTAAATTAGAACCAATGTCACTTTTAAAAGTCTTTTGAAAAACTTAATACAATTACAGAAGAGAAAGCCTCTGTGTACTGCTCATTGTTCCAAAGAGCTTGATCTCTTGGTACAGCCTTAATGTCATTATGAAGATTGCCACAGATGACTGGAACATGGATCGTGGCATATTTCCAAGATTATACAGCAGGAGCATTTGATTAGTTTGAAGAAAAGAAAAAAAATTCCAAAGGCTCTTGAATGGAAGGGAGCAGACTGACCCCACCATTTTGTCTGACGACCAGTTAGTACAGGCTTACTGCCAATTATTCTGTGGGGGGGGGGGTTCTTTTTTTGGGCTGGCATCAAGCACAGATGTAGATGGAGTGCATGCCTAGAAGCGATCACAACAGTTTCAGAAATTACCCAAGCTACATCTGTCACGCCGTTGGCGCCCCAACGTGACCCTCTCTATTTTCGCCCAATTTGCACAAAAAATAAGTTACCATCAGTATCCAAAGAGTTGTACTTAGCGGTACTGTTAACTCTGGTGCAAAACAATAATACAACCAGAAGGCTTTAATGTTCTACCCTGCAATATACATTTTAAAAGACCACAGTCGAAAACACACGGAGACAGAGAAAGTGCCCATCTGGTCTCAAATGAAGCCAAGATGGAGCAGTTAGGTTTGGCCACCATACAAACAGTCCAAAAGATAATGAGGAAAAGATGTATGTTCTTTACCCACACCTTGACAAGCCCACAAAATAGTAGATATTTTGCACTGAATACATATTCAACCATTATCGCTGAGATCCTTGTTCTTACACACCGTGTCAGTCATTCCTTTAACTTTATTCTTCCTCTCATTCCTCCAAAGAACAGTCAAGCCTTTCAACTAGTGCTCTTTCAATTCTCCCTGACTTCAGAAGTCTAATATTGCCGACTATATAAATTAATACATTTTCCTAAAATAATATTCTGGTTGATAGCTGTAACCGTCTTCCAGTGAAACGGGAATATGTCCATTTGCCTTATTTAAAACAATTCAAATCTACTTTGCAGAGTGTAGCACAAATTAGAAAAGTTTCAGACTTTACAAAATCATGGAGCATCCACAGTATAAGTTCATTCAAGCCACATAAATCCTGGTTAGCCAATAGTTTGACAATGATCAAATCCAAGGAGCCGCCAGCTATTAATCTATTACAAAGTAGTTTGCTTTATAAATCAGTGCTTGATAATATATAAAATAAGTGTTATTGCATACATACAGACTATTTATCAAGCCAACAAGAGATGGGTGTGAACTGAGAGTTTAGCTGCAGCAGAAATTTATCCTTTACACACATTTAGTCAAGAGCTACCCCTAGAAAACAGAGGAACAAACTAAAAAGACAGCAGCATTCTGAAAGAAGCACAGTCAATAAAGCCTTCTAGATTTTGAATATAAGTACAAGTGGAATGTCTCCCGTTCCGAGAAAGAGAGATGGCCTAACTTCTTGACACCCGGACACTGTAGAAACCTCCCATATTATATGTGGTGATGTACAAGCCAAAGGAGAGAACAGATGGGAAGAATAACTTAAAACATGAAACCTGAATTTACCTTCAGGGCCATTGATCTCTTGTGCAGCAGCATCTCAATGTTCCTGGCAGCACTGGCTACGAGTTGCCGTGCGTTATTTGGTTCCACAATGTACTGCTTCCTGTGCTCGGAAAAAATCTGGACAAGAAACAAAGAGTCGTAGTTAATAGGAGATAAACTTCACCATCGCTGCTCTCGAGCAGTTCTCACCACGTGGTTATTTGTCCCACGCTCCTACGAGACAATTCATACCACGTGCACATAGTACATTTGGCATCCATTCTTGTTACATAACAGCCACAGCAGGGTTTTCTGATTAAGAATGCCTTATTTGCATGTTTCCTTACACATTGTCAAACGGTTTCAAACATTAGTGGTATGCAGTAATACAGCACACAGCAGGTCAGAGACATTTAAGGCTAAAATATACAGCAACAACACAATAATGAGCAAAAGCGAAGAGTCATTCCTGATCCTGCAGGATCCTTGGAGATAAAATTCAGATTTAACATCTTTTTTTGTTTGTTTATTATTATAAGCCTCATATCACCCATACACACCTTGTGATGGCAATACACAGCATGACTTGATATTAACTTTTCTGTACACAAAAGGTCTGGATGCTTGAATGACTGTGTTGAGTAATATTATTTACCACCCACAGCTGAGATAAAAGCTATGCAAAAATACAAGGTTACAAAACCAGGTGTTTGGTGACTAAGGGCTTTCATGGAGGCATCATTGGATTATTTTAAAATTTAACTTGATAATGTTTTTGTACTCCTTCAAGTGAACACAAGTAGATCCTATCATGGTAGTCCCAGGCAGCAAGAGTCAAATTAAAAACTGGTGTAAATTTACCCCAAGAGGAAACTAAGCAATATATTCATTCTCATCTACGTGCAGAACTCGCAGGGTGGGGGGAAAGAGAGAAAAAAAAAACTTTTGTAGGTTAATTTATGGATAAAGAAAACAGAAAAGGTTTAAGAATGAACCTACCTTCGCAAGGTTGTTAACCCCACTTGCCGTCTCAGCCAACTTGACAAGATCCTGCTGCATGCGTTCCACCCATTCCTTGATTCTGGGGAAAGAAAACAGGTTGATCAATTAGGCAATATGTGCATAAATCTGCATAAAAGTGTACATGGTACAAAAAATCAAGGGGTGCTGAGCCATGGGTCTTTCCTAAAACACAGCTGGAAACAATTCAAAACCAAGAACCAGTCTGGCTAACGCAACCTTTACTCCACTGAAGAAGACACACTGGCGAACTGGAATAATGAGGATGAGTATTCTCGTAATCCATGTATTTATATAAATAATTTCTCTCGATAATAAAAAATTTAATAAAACAAACAAAGCTAAAACAAAAAATAAATTACATGAAATGGTTACATATTTACTTTTAAAAAGGCCTTGTTGTATAAACTGTTAACCAAGTAGCCAAGTCACTTTGGAGAAAAGTGCCAGAGAAATTAATAAATGGTGGATGTGGTGGCGGAGCGGGTTTGGCCTGTGCCTGTTCTCTGGTGGGTCTAGGGTTCAAGTCCTGCTTGGGGTGCCTTGCAATGGACTGGTGTCCTGTCCTGGGTTTCCCCCCTCCAGCATTGCATCCTGTGTTACCAGGTCAGGCTCCGGCTTGCCGCAACCATGCCTGGGATAAGCGGCTTAGTCAGTGTGTGTGAGAAATTAATAAATGTAAGTGTATTTGCACAGAAAGCTTTTTGCTCTTTTATTCATACTACGACCAACACTCATGGAAAACACAGAAAAATGACTAAGCATTCGGTCTTTAAAGAATCTGTAAGGCTCACACAGTATAAGTCTGGTATACAATGTGCTATGTTAAGAATAATTATGTACTTAGCAATAAAAGAGAACTGACAAGCAATACTTTAACATGCGAGTTTTAAGATTGATATGAAACTCCTACATGGTTCAAAAGAGGTCAAACAGTGTGTGAAATGTAGGTGGGGAAATGAAAAATTATTTAATGAGGCTAGAGGAAAATTCTGAAAATCATGACAGGGCATGTCAAACCACGAAGAACTAAATTTGAAAATAGTGCTTGCAAATTAAAGCTGGCAGACAGCAGTAAATGAATTGGACTGATTTGAAACAGCCCTGAAAACTAGCAGAAAAATTATTTCTGACCTTTAACCTAGTCTCAAAATTATGTTATGAACTTAAATATGGTAGTCATGCGCTACTTAATGATGTTTCGTTTTAAGAAAGAGCACATATACGACGGTGGTCCCATAAGATTATAATGGAGCTGAAAAAATTCTTATTGACTAGTGACATCGCAGCGCAACGTGTTACTCACATGTTCGTGCTGTTGCTGCTGTAAAAAAACCTACTGAGCTGCCAGTCATATTAAAGTATACAATTATGGACAGTATATAATACTTGATAATGAACACTTACTAGTTTATGCATTTACTGAACTGTAGTTGTATACTCTTTCTTATAAAAGTTTACTGTAAAACAGTATAATGTGTTACACTGAAAGGGGTGCGGTAGCACAGTGGGTTGAACCACAGTCCTGCTCTCCGGTGGGTCTGGGGTTCGAGTCCCGCTTGGGGTGCCTTGTGACGGACTGGCGTCCCGTCCTGGGTGTGTCCCCTCCCCCTCTGGCCTTACGCCCTGTGTTACCGGGTAGGCTCCGGTTCCCCGTGACCCCATATGGGACAAGCGGTTCTGAAAATGTGTGTGTGTGTGTGTTACACTGACAGCAGTGTCAAATCTCGTGTTTACCATGTCTCTTGACTGCATTGAGGCTATACCGTCTAGGTTTGTAGAGTTGCACTCTGATTTTTGCACAACGACCGAAGCTCCCAACGACGCATTTCTCAGAATGTCCCCGTCGTTAAATGACGCATGTCTATGTTATTGCTGCTATTCAAAAACACCTTTTATGCAAGACCGGTATGCAAAATACAGTAATGGGACTAAAGCCTTGATCCCTGAGCAGTCATTGATACATGGTCTGAGGAGTCATCTTTTATCTGGATAAACAAAGAATGTCTTCAACCTACAGCGCCTTCAGAAAATGTTTGCTTCCTTCCTCATTTCCCCTATTGTAAATTTGATAATGAAATTTAACATATTTCATGAATAAAGTTGTGCAACAGTAAATAGCAATGTGTTAAGTACTAACCGCCCCCATACACTTCGTAAATGTTTGCTGCTATGACTGCAACCAAAACACTTCCCATAATTCAATATCAGTCCAGTGCACCACCTTGCAGGAGTTTGCGCTCACTTTTCCTGGCAGAATGGCTTTATTCAGAAACTCTGGTATGTTTCCAAGCATTAACTGGTCCTGGCACAGGGTCTCTACTGAGTTGAGATGAAAATATTGCTTTAACAGGAAATCAGAAAGGGAGCAAATACTTTTTCAAGGCAGCGTATGTTGTCCATTTGCTGCTGTTCAGCATGGTGATGGATCTGCTATTATATGCGCAGAGAATTCCTCTACATGGCTGAGGAATCTCAACCCGGTTGAGGCAAAAAGATGGACTTGGTGTGAACAAGTCCCAGACTCTGAAACTAAGATGGGCACTGCCTTCCACCACAAGCTCTAACAATCACTGAGGCTTCATAAGAAGTATAGTTGAGAACAAAATTCAACCTCTTGTCTCACAAAAATCAAGGATTTTTATTTAAAAGAAACATCCAAAATCCCACTGCACACATTTTAGAACTTTTTTTAGAATTTTAGAACAATCACACTCGAACGACTAAAGCTCTTCTGAATGCAAAGGGTGAACATGCTCCTTATTAGCGACTTCATACTGATAATGTACTTGCTTTTTATAAATTTTACTTTACTATTTTCACTATTATGTACCAATTGTCTTATTATTCAGTCTTATGTTCTGATTTTATTTTTAGTTTCTCTCAACTGGTGTTCCTTAAGGCTCAGTGCTGGGCCCCTACTTTTTGTCTACACCTCTTCTCTTGGACCCATCACAGCCACTTATTGGATTTTAACAATTGCTGATATGCCAAAGATGCCACACAAATTAACATGAGCAGAGCAGTACATCTTTACCAGGTGTTTGCATACATCCTGGAAGTAGTTTGCTCATACATCAGTAAAAGAATGCCTGGCAAAATTCTGCAGAAAAGTAATAAAACCCTTTAAGTTTTACCATGTCTCTTCATTCAGACTCTAAGAAATGTCAAGCTATATGAAGAACGATCAGTTCCGACAAAATTTGTGTCATGTTTCCATTCTACCAAGACATGTACAGTATTTCTTAAACACAAAGCCCATGCAAAAACCCATGTTCAGTGTATTTTATAGAGTGGCTTTTGCCGTGTGCATGCATGTCAGTGAAATTCCTCTTCCCCTGCTGTGGTGCCCTCTGTTAGGATTTACTTTAATCCTCAGCAAATTTCAGACATTTATGGAATTACCTGCTCAGATGCATGCAATACAATTATCACACACTGCAGATTTGTTGCAGTCTTACACAACATCATTTTTAAAACCTTGACATCTTTTCACATATTACCATTTCTATTAGTCCTTAATTAATGAGGGCAGCAATGAGTACCAAGCTAGAGCTGTAGCCCTACAAGGAGAGGGGCATGTGTATACAATGAGTCCTGAGGCATTTATTGAGCAGAATTCAACTGAAAAGTATAACCAATTCAAGACGCCAGGTAGTCTTGAACTTCCCACGTAGGTTGTTGGCTCCAGTCCTGCAGGGCTTTACTGTTGTAGTTCTTTATAAAAAGTTTACTTAACCCAGATGCATCAAGTCAGTCTGCTGTACAAATTGATCAGGAAAAAGCGATTAAAATATTATTCATTATAGCAGAATCAGTGTTTCCAGAACATGTGCTGCTGTCTACCTACAGGGCAAAGAACTACGACCAAAGTGTGTTCATCCTGCATTGGTGACCATGGGACTGCAAGCATCATCACCACAAATCTGTCCTCCTGCCCTTCCAAGTTTTCTGAAGGAGGGTTCAAATTGATTCATGAGTTCAGGCTGGAGGAGGTGCTGCATGCTGCTTCTGCTCTGTATTCTACTCTGAATATTGCATTGCAATATTCAACCTTTTGAAACTGCACAAATGCTGAAACAGCGCACAATGTCAGACATGAACACAAGATTACATTTACATTTATTCAGCTAGCAGACTACATATATATCTAGTGCATAACCACACACACACACACACACTTTCGGAACCGCTTGTCCTATACAGGGTCACGGGGAACCGGAGCCTACCCGGTAACACAGGGTGTAAGGCCGGAGGGGGAGGGGACACACCCAGGACGGGACGCCAGTCCGTCGCAAGGCACCCCAAGCGGGACTCGAACCCCAGACCCACTGGAGAGCAGGACCCGGTCCAACCCACCGCGCCCCCTTAGTGCATAACCATTCAAGTTTAATTGAAAAATAGCAATACTTGATTACTCCCTTCTCCCCAGCCAAGGGGGTACACTCTGCTACCTCTGGCCACTTAGTGGTCCCACCCACAAGAGGTCCAAAGCCCATAGGTTCTCAGCTTTAAGCTCCTTCTGTCCATATGAGCTACTGAATCCCTTTCGGCATTCAAGAAGAGTCTCAAAATCCATCTGTTTTGGACCCACTCTTCTCCTGATCTCTTTGCTTCATGATCTTGTATCACACCACCTGTTATAGCTACCTTCACATTTCCCAGCAATTGTGTGGCTATTGGTGTAAATAGCACTGGTCAAAACACTAGTGGTGGACAGACTAAAGGTGTGTCAAGAATCATGCCTGCAGCTGTAATTCATCTGTTCTGAAATTCACTCATTTACTCCAAGATATTTTCCTTTTTGAAGAAAAAGAAAAAAATGTATCAGACAAGCGTGACTCATGGCTCTAGACATTCAGCCACTGAAAGCAGTGAAACTATGAACGACACAAATACGTCTGCAACTCCAATGTCCAGGAACCTTTTAGCTCGTCTCTCTCCCGCCGGAGCCTCCAGACGCCATGCTGCCACATCATGGAAAAGTTGAGACACAGCATGATATGAGCTCACAGCCCCCCTCAGGGAGAGCAGGGCTTGACGAGGTACGCTGGCCTCTCAGAGGGGGGCCTCTACACATTCCCGTCACCCCGAATCCGCCTGAGGGTATACGCTGGAATCCAGCAGGGACTGATGGACATAGTCCACAAGCTGGGAAAGGCTGTGGTTGTTCTCAGCGTGCAGTCGATTAGAAAGGACGTCATGGCAACCTAAATAGAATCGCTAACTGTAAAAGACCCAAATTTTGCTCTATATTAGCTCTATGTACTAACTTCAAAGGTCTCAATACACAATATGAGCTGTGACGTACGCTGCCCTCGGCAACACCCCCCAACCCCACCACTTCAAGTATTGTCACCCAACATCAAACTGAGAAAAAGAGAATACTCAATCCGGCCTTGGTTATTATGTTAAGCGACTCTCTCAAGGAAATTACAGTGGTGAAAAAGAGCTTGATGCACGCGGAGTATGAGGGAGCAGGAAGCAATTTCTGAAAGTGCTCATTAAAAATGTTAATAAGAAGAAAGCCAACTGACTGCTTTCTTCATCTGGAAATCCACTGGTGCTCCCCCATATTGCGGGGGGGGGGGGGGGGGACAAGAATTATTCCAAAGGACCTATAAATATTGTTTTGGAGTCTCCGTGTACAAGTAGTATTACCCACCAAGGGCAATCACTTTGCAGAACTTTCTAAACTAGGAATGATTAATAATATGAGTGAGACCAGCTACTGACAAGGCCATACCTCCTCCCTCAGTTATTTTATTAGTGTTATTACTCTGGCACATGATCACTTAACTAAAAGGTACATGGCCTGAAAGTTCTCAGTTCTGGCTCCAATGTGGTGGAATGAACCCCCCCACCCCTCAGAACTACTGAGTCCTTCTGAAGAAGAGTTTCAAAACATCTCTTTTGGACCCACTTCTCTGCTGATCCATTTGCTCTAAACTTTTTCCTACACTGTTACATTTAAAACACTACATTGTTTAAAAAAGCTATTTCCTATAATTTATAAGAACTAAAATGTTTAAATTTAATTCTTTATTATATAGCCCATCAACATAAATACCTAGTGCAATTTGACCAAATGAGTCCAGGGGACTGGCTTAGTATGAAAACCAGTGTACACATGGCCTGGCAGAATAAAATGTATGGAACCCTGCCGCTTCATCTTGTTTATATGAAACACTAAATGTCACAGCAACAGCAAAACAAAGACTTTTTTCAAAAAAAATACATTCACATACTGCTACACCACAACCAGACCGCTACACTCTTCCACATCTGCTTGCTTGGTGGTCCCACACACAAAAGGTAAAGCACGGAGGTTCTTGGTTCTGACTCCTGTGGTGAAACAACCTCCCCCTCTCACTCAGAACTACTGAATCTCTGGCAACATTTAAAAAGGGTCTTAAAACTCACCTTTGCCAGATTCACTTCACTCATGATCTCTTAAGTTTGTGTAAGGTGTAAATGTTCATGCACTATAGCTTTAAGGTCATACCCGGATAAACCTTCACACAGCTACTCGTGTAATGTACGTAAATGTTTATGTATCACCAAAAAAAAAAAAAAATTAGTGGGAAGGTGATCAGGAATCATCACTATTCTGAGTTTTATGCAACTATTCGTGTGATGAACATTGGTTCATATGGTGGAAAGAAAAACTGCACCTAAGTATCACATCTGTAACTATGTCTCTTCCTGCTAATGTAATGCACACATCGTATTTCCTATGAGATGTATGTTGCTTTGGAGAAAAGCATCTGCTAAATGAATACATGTAAATACATTTGTGCAGCAGAGCTCAGTAAGTACTTTACTCAAGGGTACTAAAATAGTAGGTGGGAACCAAACTTCAAGTTTCAAGTTTGTCATAGGTACAAGTATCATGAAATTCTTCTTGAATGCTTCTCCACAGACTATGGACAAGACAGAGACAATACAAATACTGCACAAAACAAAACAATGACAATGGTAATGCAATAGCAATAAGGATAACTTGTGGACTTTTGTTCTAAGGGAGCAGCTTTAAATACCATGCCACCTACTGCCATAGTACTGAACAGCACTAAATCTTGTAAACCTTTTCTCCTCACAGGTCTGGTCATTTCAAAAAAAAAAAAAAAAAAAAAAAAAAAAAAAAAGACTGAAAAACAACCATTTTACAGCCATCCGGCAGAAAATATAGCATCCTTTCTGTTTTACTTAAAAAAAACAGTGTAATTCCACTGAGCTGAAGTGTGCTCTAATTTAAGGCTCCGTATATTTAGATCGGCACCAGCTTGTTCGACGGTGTTTGACAGCAGGTCACATAACATGAGTACATAATAGTGCTGCAGGGCATGTGAGGCCAGTGATGTGAAAGGCAGGAAGCCTCAAACATCACACCTATTTTGTCTGAAGGGGCACCATTGGCATTGACCACATACAAGAGTGGCTTACCATTAAATAATATTAGATTAATAGTCTCAATTCAGATGACACCTTCTTCCAAGGCAATTCAGCTGTGGTTCAGCAGGTGGTGTAGTGGTTAAAGTTGCTGCCTTTGGCCTCAAAGGACCCTTGTTAAAGTCCCACCTCCCGCTGAAGTACCCTGGATCAAGGTACTAACCCGGAATTGCTGCAGTGAAAATGACTCAGTTGTACAAATGGGTAAATAAATGTAAGTAGTTTAACAACTTAAGCTTCTTTAGAAGAAAAGATAAATAACTGCTCCTTGATTCTGTAATGGTCAAAAAAAAAAAAAAAATATTAAGCTCCTTATGTTTTCTTAAGATGATCTGGAGAAAAGTGTCAGTTAAATGAATAAATGAGGATTTTATACTAAGCATCTTATAAGCAACGTATAATTACTAAACACCCTATATCCCATTTATAGAGTTGGGTAATTTTACTGGAGTAATTCAGGGTGAGAATTTTGCTCAGGGGTACCACAGCAGAAATACAAATTTGAACCTGGGTCTTTCAACTGCAAGGCAATGGCACAAACTGCTGCCTAACCCATGACAAGAGCACTGGTTACACTGGTTTACCGCTCCTAAATTGGAGTTCACTGCTCCTCGGGACCAGGAGAGGTCATGGTGACAGCTCCACCTGGGCCTTGACAGCTCCACCTTGTGATGCATCGACATTAAACTGCTTAATTGCAGTCTGTGGCAACAAAACCACAATGTCTATGAAAGCTTTGTGCGCAAAACACGACTAAGGCACCAGTCCTAGCAGGACCTGCTTCTCGGAGTTCTGCTGTTAGTGGGAGGCTGCACAGCGCCGAAAGCATCCCCGCAGTATTATACAATCTGTCCAGGCCGATTTAACAGGCCCAACCTGGCAGCCACTGTAATTAAGCTGGTGGCGACAGAGAGTGGGGAAGTGGCAAAGGGCTTTCGGGGGGGCATCTGCAAGCGGTTAAGGGACCGCACGTAAAACCAGTGGACAGCAAGTGCTTCCCGGAGCTAGCAATTAAGCCTTTGCAAGCTGCAAGCCTGTAGCATTCCGAGTCCCGGGACCAGAACACTTATTATATTTTCAGCAAGAAGGAAGGATCTTGAAATATTTACTTTCCACAAACTGGCATCATGCAATATAGATGCTGCCTTGGAAATTCTGGTGCCATCATCTATAAACACCATAGAAAAGGAGAGTCGTAATGAGTAATATTTACAGTACATCAGCTGACTCAGGTTCTTTGTATTTTAAAACCGAACAAATTAACATAGGTCCAGTTTGCTTTCCGTGTTCTTGAACACGGCTCAGAAACGGCCAGTTATGAAGGAATTTAAAAAAAGACGACAACCGTTGTCAAATTCCAATATGCTTTTCTTTTGCCTTGAAAGACATGGTCTGCAGTTTGACATAAAAAAATAGCACAATATTTTTAAATTAATATCAATAATTAAAAAGACTTTGCTTAGCTTACAGTTTTGACCCATTTATGGCACACCGCATTCTTACTGCATCAATTCAGGGTATGTACCTTGATTAAGGGTGCTGCAGCAATAGTGGAAAAGGGGGGCTTGAACCTGCAGCCTTCAGGTTACAGCACTTTCCCCTTTACTACTCCATCAACAGAAAGTTAACAGTAACTTGTTTGATATGGATAACCACAAATATTGCAAAAGATGGGTGTGCTTTCTAAGAACAATGTCATGACATAATATATTATCCCACCACGTGAGAGCATAGATTTGAGGACACATTCAAATATTCCTTCCCAACTGAGGGAGTCACAGCAAAATAACCTGAAACCTGCAGCCAGCGACTGTGCAAACATGTGGGACCACTGCATGATGGCTTCCTGAGGAGAGCAAATAATCATAATGATAAAAACGCAACACTGCCTACTCAAACACAATGACCCCCAGCTCTTTGGCAGATGAACAGGAAAGCAGCAATGTACCAGTATCCACTGTGTCGGTGGACCATTTAGCCATTTTCACTCTGTTCATTTGTTTACCTTTATTTAGCTCACTCCTTTGTCCAAGGTAACCTACAGTACTAGATAATCAACTTTACAATGATTTACCCATTTATAGAGCATGGTATACTTTGTGCATTAATTTGAAGTGAGTGCCTTAACCAAGGGTGCTACAGCAGGAGGGGGAATCAAACCAGTACTGTTGAGATTGTAATGGTTCCCCACTGGTTCCCAGCAACAACACAGGGACAAAACTTTCAAATAAGGAGTTCAAAAAAAATTTTTTAAGTTGAAAAGTACTAGAAGACTCATTACATATTGCAGACATTGAATGAGTTGCCAAAGTGATGACTTGACCCAACTAAGTTGTCAACTCACAGCAAGGTTGAACTTTAACCCATAAAATCAATGAGAAAAAGGAAAACAGAGATCCATTTTGTCTGCAATATTGACAAGTGACCTGTCTGGCAGAAAATGAAGGCACAATTTTGCACTCCATTTAAATTAGTTAAAATTGTGAAATGTGCGTTTCCTGAAATTTGCTTTTTTTTTTTTTTAAGAAAACCACATTAGTTTTATCATGGCTTGTTTGAGTGTTTCCTCTGTTTGCAGTAGGGCGCTTTGTACAGAGCACCAACCTACTCACTGCTCTATCGACAGAGACGAAAGCAACACTGACCTCTGAAATGGGCGAATATGAGCGAAAAAAAACAAAAACCGAGCAGCTCGACAGAAATAGTTCACCCATAATGCACTGAAAGATGTCATTTCTTTGGTTGCCTTGAACTGGTCGAAAAAAGCATTTTCATCATATGGGGTTCCATTGTGCTTAAAGCTGCCACCTTGTACTAAATGGACAGGTTTGTATCCCACCACCTACTGAGAGACTGTAAAGCACAGGTCCTAATCTGAACTGCTCCACAACACATAGACTGCTTGAAAATATGTGAACCCTATAGGGATGGTCACTATTCTTGAATAAAACATTAAAATAAATGTATAAAATTACTAAATGACTATGAGTTACACCCCTGATTCTACTTACCTACTTGGTGTAACCAGTTCAACTTGTGCAGCACTTATTTTTACACCTGCACTATTTGTGTGTTTCTACTATACACATGGAACTGGTCATTACACACATTGTGCCATATGAGACACACAAATTCTCACTAAATAACAATTTTATGGTAAAACTAAGGGACACAAGGGCTTTGGATACGGTCAAGCAGTACAGGATATTTTATACACACACTTATTTATAGCTTGTATAAACAGGTAAATCACTGTCAGCTTCTATAAAGAAAAGCATCACCAAAACGATGAAGGAATAAATAACGTCATGAGACCATGAGTTATTTTAAATGCAGAGCAAGAAGAAAAAAAAAATTAATGTGCATATTACAAAAAAAAAAACTCAATTTGAGTTTGTGTAACTTTCCTAGAAAAGTAATGCGCTTCATCAATTACTGCTGCACAAATGCAATTACACTGCGACATAATTGAAGAAAAGCAACGACGGGGAGCTGCAGCTGTGCGTTTAATTAAGTCACAGAGGATGTGAGTTCTGTTACTGTACAGAGCTTCCCCAAATAATGAGGCTCACAAACGCAATGAGCAATAATCAATGGGTAAACTGTCTTTCCCTCATTTCCCTGATCGTAGCGTCAAACATATCCTGACACGGGGGTGGAAATGATTCCTGCTGCTGCCAGGTGACGGGATCATCACAGCCGTCAGTGACGAACACACCTCTGGTGCGAGAGCTGAAACGGATGCTCAGCTACGTTCACCGTTACCTTTGAATCCAATACATAGCTGTCACGATGCAAGTAACATCTCTTGGACTTCTTTTTTGTGTGTTTTTGAACGAGATCTGCAGCAGCACTGAAGCCATTCCTATGAAGCGACAGTATGATTTCACTTGTAACAAAGTTCTATTAACTTTCAACGCTAACATTGGTGCTCACACCCAAGTGCCAGTTCTTTCCATTCCCTTTTAGTTTTGTAACAGGACCATTTCAGGTACCTGCCCCGGGCTCAAGACGACTGAGTGGACAGCTGAGAAAATACACCGTTGCGCATTTACATCTTGGCATTTTTTCAATGAAAATGGCAGCACGGTGGCACAGCAAGCAGCGCTGCTGTCTCACAGCGCCTGAGTGGTGCGAGAGAACGTGGGTTCAATCCCTATTCAGTCTGTGTGGAGTTTGCATGTTCTCCCCGTGTCTGCGTGGGTTTCCTCCCACAGTCCAAAGACATGCTGTTCAGGTTCACCCATAGTATGTGAGGACAGAGAGAGTGTGTTTCACTGATGTATGGATGAGTGACCCATTGTAAGTAGTGTATATAGCAGTGTAAGTCACCTCGGTGAATAAGGTGTGTGGGTTGATACCACTACATAGAGTTCATTGGAAGTCGCTTCGGAGAAAAGCATCTGCTAAGTGAATAAATGTAAAACAGTGTAACTGGCATCTGATACACAAAATCTTTGAGGGACGGAAAAATTTGTCCCACATTATCAAATACGTAACTTCTTTGGGAGTGAGCTTCCAGGGGCCATGTGGGGGAAAATTGTTTTAATGAAACCTAGATTAAGCGAAGGGAAATTATAACTTGACCATAAGCAATGTCAGTGCTGCATCACCGGCACTGTATTTGACGTATTAGGGTTAGTAAAGCCCACAGCCTTTCTTTCCTTCCTCTCTTTGGATTTCCTGACTCTCTGAGAGTCACCATAATTGTTGAAAAGGTGCAGCGTGACCCCAGAGAGACACAGCGTTACAGCACAGCTAACTCCTCTGCACAATTGCTGGGCAACAGTAAATAAAACAAGTTTCTCTTTTGTTAATATCAAGTTTTCCCCAAGGAACACAATGATTAAAAATTAAGCGCCATGTTAAAAGCAACACAGTAAAAGTTACTTGTTAAATTAAAATGTACAATTGTTCAGGACACAGCTGGAAGGTGTGGAAATCATCTCCCCGACCCCTTCAGCGCAGCCGGGCATTGATGTTTTACCAGATTATTGGCATATTTTGTCTTCGACGCTGGTGTGCGTCACAGCCATTTCAGGAGCAGCGTTGCAAAAATAAAGTCTCGATTAAAATGGGCACAGGGTTTGTGAGATGCCTTCAAACAGAATGAAAGATGGTGTCAAAAATGGCAGGCCGCCTGGATTGAGCTGTCAAATTTTTTTTCTCTTCCTCCCCTTGTGAATAGACAGGATCTTCACTGGACTAATACAGTATCTCCAATGACATTTCAGTGTATCCACTGAAATCTTTCTCTCAGTCTCACAAAATGCGACCAGGATTCGGTGTTCAGTGTCAAAATAAGTCCCGCTCTCGTGCCACAACTAGACACACTTTCCTGGATCCACCCTTAACCCCAGACAAGGCCAACCTGTCAAAATGGTAGCATATGCATTCTTTCTATAAAAACATGGACCATTTTTGGTGGGGAGAATGACTGAGCTGCACACACGCATCACGGCGTAGTGGCTCTCCGGTGCATTAAATGGATTCGATCAGGGCCATTTCTGAAGAAGAGATAATTCTTTATAAAGCCTGTGAAGATGCTTTAAACAAGACTAATGCACATAAAGTACATTTGAGCTCCAGAGCATTATATCATTAACATTGTGATGCGGAATGTGTGCTCTATAGCATCCATTTGCGGCCGTGCAGCTTTTTACATCCCATGTTCTCTCTCTCTCTCCACTAAGACAACTTAACGTAAATAATGTAAGGACTCACAGCAGTTCAAGCCTCTGAATCTGACAGGAAAACAAAGAAGCTACTGTATTATGATTGATTGGAAAAAAAAATCTAACAAGCTGCTTTAAAACAAATAATTTCAATAAAATAAGTTCATTTTCAGTCGGTAAAGTGTTTGTGTTCTGTGCATATCTCATTTTCATGTTATGTTATAACTCATTACACTAAAAGCTTCAGAATTAAAATTTCCTTTCCTTGCAATCTGAATGCATCTGTATCTTTAAAAATAAATTTTAGTGACACACACAAACATAGTACATAAATGTATACTGTATATATGCACACCTTCGTTAATTTAGAGACAAGAGCGGATGGATTCTTGCCGATGTGCACCAAAATCCGAGTGCCGGTGCTGTCTTCAAAGTAACTAACAACGTTTCCAAAAAAGGCTTGTGAGGTGATTCTAGATATTGCTCTGACCTTCAAGGCACCATTTTATAAATAGGTTAGCAGTCACCACCAAAAATTTGTAGTGGAGCCTTGGATGAATTAAGCAGAAGCCCAAACATCACTGCTTTGACATCATAATGTTAAAAAGGGAAGGAAAAAAATGCAAACGAGGCAGCGAGAGCAAGAGATATACCAATACAATCTAAGATCTATAATGAGCGCTCTCCCCACCCATCCAAAAAATGGAATCTCGAATGAGAAATCTTTTTTAAAGTTAATAAAATAATGGTTAGGTGCAATAAATCACAGAAGGAAGAGTTTAAAAAAAAAAAAAAAAAAAAAAAAAGTGTTTGCAGCTGATAACACAAACTGACTGAAACCGTCTGTCCCGAGCGGGGTCAGGCAAACCAGAACCTAACCCGGCAACTCAGGGCCTAAGGCTGGAGGGGGGAGGGGACACACCCAGGACAGGCCGCCAGTCCATCGCAAGGCACCGCAAGTGGGACTCGAACCCCAGACCCACCAGAGAGCAGGACCCGGTCAAACCCACTGCACTACCGCATCCCCCAGCTGAATATTTTCTATTTATTTTTTTTTTAAATAATTAAGTGTATTAGATTTCAGAGCTACAGTACAGTAACACAAAAGCAACAGGCAGACATGTAACGAAGTGAACCCAGAAAACATCCACAAAGGGAGGGGAGGAAGGATTTCTGTGTTAGAGGAGTTGCTAAAATGGCACTGGCGTAACCATGGTTGGGGGGGTGAGACCTAAATATAGCGCTCCCCATACACCTGTTTTTGGGGGCTTCACAGTCCTGTCTCACACGAAACCCTCACACTTACGTTCCCAAAATGACACGACCTCCACAGACACAGCCCGAGGCATGAGTTATAATGCGTTTAAATACTGCACAACCCTGTAGTTCTATTCTGGATTCTCACCCAGCGCTGAGCGCTTGGATTCCAACCCGCCTAATTCAGCTCCACATATATAGTTCATGCAGTTTAAAGGCATTACTACCCCACCCACCCACCCAATAAGGCAATTCGCTCCTGACGAACGAGTCATAAGGTGAATTCTCAAAAATATAAACTACCATTCGCTCAAGGGATGCATTCCCGAGCCCCAAAAGTTAACTTAAAAACTCAAAAATATACGTAGCGTTCGAAAGTGACAGTACAACACGGACGCACGTTGCTGTAACGTCCAAACACGGACGCAAAGTAAAGTGACCCCACGTTCAGAGTGTATTTATAAGCGCACAGCGCAAACGATGAAGTGAACGCGAGACAACCAGACACACAGTTTATTCGCACGGAGGCGAAAAGCGAAACGCGAAACTTTGAGAAGGACTTGAACACGGAGGCGTGACGAAATACCGGACTGGAACACGGGACCGGAGAACAAGAGGCAGGATGGAAGGGACGGGCACTCGGGACTGGAACATAAACACCTACGGAACAAACTGAGGAAACAGGTAACTAATTGTCACCAAGAGAGCACAATGGAAATGCTTATTTAAAAATCCACCATTCATCCATGGCCTCCTGCTCCTTTTATACCCTACTAATCAGATTGTGGACAGGTGCATGGGTCTGGGCTGGTGGCACTGAGTGGCACCTCCTCTGGCCTGTAGGGGTATTGTCCCTGTGGGTCATGACAATATACATACAATATTCTATTTTCTAGGGGGGTGCAGTGGCGCAGTGGGTTGGACCGGGTCCTGCTCTCTGGTGGGTCTGGGGCTCGAGTCCCGCTTGGGGTGCCTTGCGACGGACTGGCGTCCCATTCTGGGTGTGTTCCCTCCCCCTCCAGCCTTATGCCCTGAGTTGCCAGGTTAGGCTCTGGTTCCCCGTGACCCTGTATGGGACAAGCGGTTCAGAAAGTGTGTGTGTGTATTCTATTTTCAGTGTGCCAATTTTACAAAAATATTTTTAAAAAGCGATGACAAAAGAAATCAGTGAAAACTGTGCAAATGAGCGAAGAAGCCGACAGTTCGGATAGTCTAAACAGGGCCACGAGCACTCATTGGGGCCTCCTTTCTGATACTATAGTAAGTGACACAAGCAAACTAAGGTGAATGGAGATTGAGAACTTAAAGCAGCACAAGCCCAATTTTAGCCACACACAAGACTGCACGGTGCTTCTGGTCTCGAGTGACACAAAACCCAAATGAGTCCTCATAGAAAAAAATGCCTCATAGAAATACCTCATAACAGAAAATAGAGACGCTCTGTTTACGAAACTCCTCGTAAATTGAAATTCTCGTGACAAGAATGAGTTTATCTTCAAGTGTGACTCTTTCTGGGAATCACAGCACAATTCCAAAGGCTCATAAATTTGGCTGGCATAAATGACTGTCTTTGAATTACGCATTAAGAATAAATGACAATGCAACACCACACACACACACGGGGAACAGAAAAGGGTGCATTACAGAATGTACTGCAGCCCATTCCATCCAGACTTGAAAACCTTCTCTTGCTAACTGATGAGAATAAAGTCGCCCTTCTGTGTGTTTCCACTTCAGACAGCAAGTGAACAGAGCTCAGCGGAACAAAAGATGAATCCCAGCTAAAGAACTTGCTTAACAGTTTTGCCTGCATCCAACTTGTTTTTGTCCCCATCAGAGATGCTGCTGAAAATGGGCTTGCCTGCTGACTCCTGAGAGAACGTGCTTTGACAAGGGTCAAACCCTTGGCCCACTCTCATGGTCCCTCCGAATTCTAAACATCAGTCGCCAGCCTCCACCCAGTTTGTTAAGCGTTGCTGTGAGCGCCAGCTGCACAACCAAGGAAACTCAGTGGGATGCTGCACAGACTGAAGAAAACTGTACAAAACCCCCCTAGGGTTCAGCTTGTAGCAGAGCCGTTAGAGCTGCTGCCTTTAGGGCTCAAGGCTGTAGGTTCAAATCCCACTTACCACAGCAGTACCTTTAAGCAAAGTACTTTAAACTCCTCTGGGAAAAGTTACCCAGCTGTAGAAACTGATAAATCACTGTGAGTCATTTAGGATAGATATGTAACTAAATTAAAATGAACTTTTCTTTATCACTGAGATGAAACCTGTCATGCTGGGACAATGGAAGGCAGGGCAAAGGTGAGTAGGACCCAAACACTGGTTCCGTTTATTAACAATCAAAGCCAGGGAGCGAGACAAAGAACTGTAGTCGGGGACAGGCGAAGGTCGGGCGATGAGCACTCAGGGTTTCTTGGCGCAAACAAGGGACGTAAACAATGACACAAAGTGAAGGTTGGTAGCCAGGAAATCAGGAACTTTGAGAAGGACAGGAATCGTTGGATGCACGGGAGTAGCGGTTGCTCAACTGAGGTTCCGCAAGCAAGCGTGGAATCCTTATCCTTTTATCCCGAGCTGCCTTGATGAGATTCAGGTGCGGGCGAGGTGAGCGTGACTAAACCTTTGAATAAATGTTTTACAATGGTGCACATCACATTTGTTTTCATTTGTTGTGCTTTAAAATAGGGGGTATTTATCTGACCACAAATGTAAGGGCAGGACTGCAGAAGTGAGATCCTGCTAATAGTAACAGGAGAGTGGGCACGGCAACCTTGTTTTGAGAGGAAAATTCAATGGGAATTATTGAATTACCCCAGGCAGACAGCCGGCCAGATCAAGAGTCTGAGTTGCATCCCTAGTTAAGAGTGACACACACACACTGGTCTGCGTAGTGAGCGGGGCTTAAGCTCACTGGTGTTTCTGGGCTGGTAGTAAATCCCAGCCTTTTAGTGGACGTTTGGGTAGTCAGACAGCGGCAGTAAGAGCTGGGCTGTTCCCAGCTTGTAACACAGCAACTGGTAAGCTGCAGTGTGTAAAATCAGCCGGCTCCCAGCTTGGCAGGGGAGTATTCCACACCATCGTACACACACCTCCATCAAAGCACCCCAGCGGGCAGAAGGATGTGGTAGACGGGAATGACAGGTGCAGAACTGCCAAAAATTTTCACTTACAAACCAGATTACGATTTACAGATTCAAACCAAAGTCAAAAATGCGTCGCATCCTGATGAGTATAAAAAAACGTACGTGCAGCACAATGGAATTGAAATAACTTTGAAAACACACAGTGCCTATAAATAGCATCCTCACACTTCTTCCTCTTTTAATTGACACAGGTATCTCCACTCAACTCAAGGTGTCACAACACAGAGGGTGAATACTTCTGCACTCAGTTATCTGTGCACATTTTACATGTAACAAATTCAGAATTTATCTGTAGAAATGCGATTTCACTTTGATGTTAAAGACTATTTTTCTGTTGATCAGTGCCAAAAAAACTAAAATGAAATCCACAGTGATACAATGCTGTAAAACACACACACACACACACACACACACACACACACACACTGGTTGAAGCCACTTGTTCCAACAAGGGTTGCGGCGAGCTGGAGCCTAACCCGGCAACACAGGGCGCAAGGCTGGAGGGGGAGGGGACACACCCAGGACGGGATGCCAGTCCGTCACAAGGCATCCCAGGCAGGACTCAAACCCCAAACTCACCAGAGAGCAGGCCCCAGCCAAACCCGCTGCACCACCATGCCCCCTTGCTGTAAAACAATAACATGTAAAAAAAAAAAAAAAAGGGGAGAGTGAACACTTTTTATAGATACCGTAAAAAAAATAAAAAAAAAACGAACAATGAAACAGAGTGAAATGCAGCCATCCATGTCTCAGTATTTTCATACTTTGGCCCTTTTCCTGCCCTATGAAGCAGGGACACTTATGCACAGCAGAAACCAAAATAACAAGAGGGCTCATGTTGAGCAGCGCCAGTTTCCACCCTTAGAAGTTCACTGACAGCCTCCACGGCATCGTAGAAAGCTGACAAATACACTTGAGAGTCATACAAGAAACTCAACTCAGTAGATTCAGGTACACACAAACACTCAACACACAGAAACACTCAGTTCCCCCTCTTACTTAGCAAACAGCATTGTTCACCTGTAGGCCTTTCAAAAAGAGCAAAGTAAGGTTTTAGGGGGCATTAAATATCGCCTTGCACATGCTCATTGGAGCTAAATGGGAAAACTCATTGCTGGGGAAGTTTGTAATGGACTGGTTAAGAGTCGTCTTTCTGTTTCATGGGAATTATGAATTGCAACATAAGGGGAAATGATGTTTATACACAAATCTGTGGCAAAAATTGCTATCTAGTTTAACAAATGTTGTTAAGGTCAATGTTGTACTTCCTTCTGATCTATATCATTGTGAGACAACTCTGGTTCAATCCTTCAAAAAAAAAATGAAGGAAGGCTCTTTAAAAGTATAGTAGACTTTGGTAAATAGTGTATGCAATTATACTCACAAGGGGGGCGCGGTGGCAGATGTTGTGTGTGTCAGTTATTCTCATTTACTGTACTTTGATACGTTAATAAACACACACACTTTCAGAACCGCTTGTCCCCTACAGGGTTGCGGGGAACCGGAGCCTACCCGGCAACACACGGCGTAAGGCCGGAGGGGGAGGGGACACACCCAGGACGGGACGCCAGTCCGTTGCAAGGTACCCCAAGCAGGACTCGAACCCCAGACCCACGGGAGAGCAGGACTGTGGTCCAACCTGCTGCGCCACCGCACCCCCACACGTTAATAAACAGCTTTAGGAAAAAAAAGGGTTTCTGCGATCTACCAATGGTTAAAGAAAAAAAATGAAAAGCAGTTTCGCCAGGCATCAAGACATGAGGTGTGACATTTACTTAGCCTGACATTATTACCATTATTATTATTAATGTTGCTTGGGTAATAATAACATAAAGCAAAAATGTCATAATAAAGCAGAAATTATAAAACGCTACTTAAATCTTGTTATTTATAAGGTTTTAAAGTTTACTGGAATCATGCAGGGAAAGACCTCTCTGGGGGGCTCAACAGCAAGGTCCTTCCTGGGTTCTCCTCCACATGAGCTTCAGGTAGAATGTTCACGTTCACAGCCACTTCCCTACCTCAAAAATGGTTCAAAATGCCAAGGTTGATAATGAAGACAAAATGCACGTGAAGGAAGGGTCATCTGTTAAGCCAACAATTATAAAGTAGAGTTCCAGCAGTGCTCCATAAAAAAAGAATGCTGATGTGACAGGAAGGCACGGGAACCCTAGTTTGAAGTACACACACATACATACATACACACCTAATGAGCAAAAAGCAATGACTCAGATGCGCCTGTCAAAGCTGATTTATAACAAAAACCACACTTTGTTCAGCAACCTGGAGATGTATAGCACTTTGATTTAAGCAAACGCGTTTCTTTCGTTCCACGTTCTGTTCAAGAGCAACTCTGAGAGACCAGGCTATTAAGGCTGTCTGCTTGTAAACAACCAGATAAAACAATTTTAGAAATTAAACTTTTTATACTGGTCTGTTGTGGTAGCCAGCAGTGTTTTATGGATCCATTTGTTATCGCTGGTTAATGGCATAACATCATGTCCTGTACAATATGAACAATTTTGCATAATAACTAAAGTGAGAGTCCATATTATCTCAACAGAAAACTTCACAAAATTTTTAATTCCACTGAAATTCACCTTTACGCAGTATGTCTCTTTTTTTTTAAACTTCCATCACTGGAGGCAGGAGTGGGGCGGTTGTAGTGAGAGCTGCTTATGGCTGTAGCATCAAGTGGTGTGCTAATTTAGGAACATGACTCCCCTGACCAGAAGTCAGAGAATTCCACTTAACAGGAACTGTTTATGTAAAAGCAAATAAATAACACATTGTAATAAATAATGCAATAATTTTTGCTTTTAAATTTGTCTTAAATGTGAAAGGACAGAAAGCATGAAATATGATGTACTTTAGATTTGCCTATATGAATGAAGTAAGTTCAACTGAATATTTATTTCACAAAATGAACAGAGAAATTACAAGATACATTATTGGAAGGGCAAAATTCAGGTTAGATAGATAGATAGATAGATAGATAGAGCTCGTCTATGAATTCTATCACCAGTAGTAATAGACCGCATGAATCCTAGTCCAAAAGTTTCATTAGTGTTTTGCATAAACAATTTCTGCAACTACTGAAAAACTGACTCATTGCAGTTTTCCAACATAAAGCTGCTCCGAATCTCAGTCCTCTCGAAATATGTTATCACATAGATATGATATTAGTGCCCTGTGAGGAAAGTGGCGTTCAAAGGGGCCGTTTTGCTTCACAAGATACATTTCTGTCCATTTCTTTCACAGCTTTTTCTTTAATATTCAATGCGAACTCTCTGCATGATCTCTTCATAACGAATTTACATATTTCATATGTGTATTGGGAATTTTTGGACAGCTTGCCAGATTTTCATGCAAAAAAATAACTTTTTTGCACTCTTAAACAAGAAAGGCCCTAAAAGTTGTGTCCTCTAGTAAATTCCAAAGATTTAACATTTTACACAAAAACTGTGGAAAATGTTCTTTTTTTATGTAAAAAAAGACAGGGTTACAACAGAGTGATTTATGTTACGTTTTCTGTTTCAGATCACGACGATTTTTAAGATGCTTCTGTTCTGGTGCCCAAAATAAGGACGTGGTGTCCGGCCGAAGAGCCGCTCGAGAACGAAACGAAGTTCAGTCACGAGCGCGTGCCACTGGGGCCAAATAAGTGGGCAATCGCTGCCCTCTGTTCACGCGCACGCTGGTGACAGAGAGCGACAGCACGCGCGGCCGCCCGCGGACACCCCCCCACCCCTCCTCCCCCTCCGTACTCACAGCAGCTGCGTGGGGAACTGCGCCGCGGAGAGCGCGCTCAGCGCGCACACGAGCGCGAGCACAGCCACAGGTATCCTGCGCGCGTCCATCGCGCGCGATCGCCGCGAACCCGGGTCCAAGCGAGAGTCCGAGAGCAGAGAGAGCGACTATTGAGAAGAGACTTGACCGGACGACTGGTACCCTCGCTAGGCGCAGCGCTCCACAGCCATGATCCCTGCGCCGCTGTTGCTCCGCGATGATCCTCTCGCACTGGGCGCCTTTTCTGCGCTCTTCGCTCTCCGCTTCAGTTCACTTCGCTTCGGTTCGGTTCGGTCCGCTGCGGTGCGGTGCGCTGATGCTGCACTGCCGGCGGATCTGCGGCGATCTGTGTTCTCGCGGCCGTCCGCTTGCAGAAGAGAGAGTCCGTTTAAAGAGCGCGTGGGGCCCGCTCCCGCGAGCGCATCCACCCCCCCCCCCCCCACCACGCCCCCCACCTCCACCCGATCCGCGCCGGGAGAGGCTTGCCTTACAAGGAAGAAAGCGATCGGCCCCGCTACACATACTGCACACCGTGCTCCTGTCTTTAGGGCTTCACACATTAGGGACAGCAGGACTCGATCATTTCTCTCACTCCTTCCTTCCTTCCCTCTAAAGAGCAGGCTATTGTTACTAGAACAGTTGAAGACCTGAGCTTTGATCAGGAGTGCTGTAGATGGAGAAGGTTTTGAACCCAGGACCTGCACACTTCCACACCTCAGCTCTAAGCACTTCATTTATTTCTCACGTTCAAGCCACTGAACATTGCTGCTCAGCTGAGGTCCTGCATTTCCAGCTGCCTGGAGAACAAGTCAAGTCAGAAAGTATCCGGAGTCATTTCCACCTGACCACATCTTTACTTCCACTGATCCACTTCTGATTTACCCTGGTATACACCCCATCTCCCAGAGAGAATCACTTCAGCTGAGGTACCAGGAATAAGTTCATGTTGTGGCTCTCATTTGGCTCATGCTCCTTCTTTCGTTATTTAGCGGACTCTCTTGTCCAAGGTGGCTTACAGTGCTGCACAATGAACCTTACGATGATTTACCCATGAATACTCCAGAGTAGGGTGAGTACCTTCACTCAGGGTATCATTGCTGGATGGGGCTGAATGTGAGATCTTAAAGGGAATGGCTCTAAAAACAACACTTCCTGCTGCCCAAAAAAGCACACAGCTGCCGTAGAGGGCATTTCAGAGTTATAACTGTAGGACTGCACATATTCCGTAATTTCATTATTATTTACTTGTTATTATATCATTATGAATTACTTTCATTCTTTAACTACATTTTAATTTTTTCTTCACCATATGGAATTCATCTATTCATATGATTTTTACTCCATTTTACAGTGTGTTAATTGTATGCCTTCCCTTGTACGCAGTTGTTAATTGTATGCCATTTCCTTCTTCCTTAGTGCCCTCCCTTTTCCTTGTATGCCGTGGAAGTTTCTGGAACACCAAGCATCTTTTGTTTAGGAGACCCATGGATGGTCTGTTTTGTGAGCACAAGCAGATAAGGGAGAGTGAGACTATGTAAGCCCAGTAGACAGACTCTGGCCGTGTGGCCATCTGGGATGAGGTAACATCTAGACAGACACGGCAGAACTGCAATAAACCATTTTTGATGCGTATTTGTTCCTCATTATTGAAACTACACAGAACTCGGAGTTGTCTGAAAAGATCGCTTCCGACAGTCAAGATACTAGGAGGAAGCTCACGTTCCGGCTCACACTCTTTATGTTATTAACCGTCATTTATCCAGAAATTGTGCAGATTTCTGGAACTATTGTATGATGGCTTCCGAAGGAAAGCAGATCATCATAATCATAAAAACCTGACACTGACTCCTCAAACGCAATTGATGAACCCAAAACCAGAGATCAACCAGTGTCCACCTCGGTGGTGCACAATTCAGCTGCCTTTAATGTATTTCACTTATTTATGTTTATTTACCCTTTTAACTCCTTTGTCCAAGGTGATTACAGAGTTACATAATCAGCTTTACAGTGATTTACCCATGCATACATGGAAGTGTTCCTCTTGGGTCAGTCTATATACCTTAATCAAAGGCAGTATAGCAAAGTGTCATTGAAACTAAGGACCTTCGGATGGGAAGACCTAAGAACAATAGCATCTACTGCCTCATTAATTATGAGGAAATATTAATATACAAAGAAACAATTTTACAAATACACTGATTCACATGCATTTAATTTTACTCATACATGTATTTCACTGAAAAAGTGAGGTGAAGGACATTTGTGAAAAGGAGAGCTCTGGGACTTGAACCAGCAACCTGCCTGTTATGTCCTTCATCGTTGCACGGCTAACCTCCAAGTGCAATCGATCACCGCGAGTAAAGACTGACCAGGCGTGCAGCTTCGGTACAAATATTCCGTGTGCTCAGTGCCGAGCAAATATCACATTAAACCCTTCAGTGATATTAAATCATCTCTCTGAACATGATTCACCACGACTGCTGGTGCTGAAATGAGTCTCTGCCAAGAACCAGGCGGGAGCTCGGAAATTTCAGTCTTAACCCAACTGGACAAGCTATTCAAACGAGTAAAGTCATTCAAGTCCAGTGTTACGTGGTATTTATGTGCCATGATAAGTTTTCATATTATTTGTTGCCATTATGAGGGTCTTAATCACAACATGCTCACTTGGATTACTTCTCATTTTCTTTCCGGGCATTGGTGGCAAAGCCATGGTGGGAGGTGTCCATGTGCTGTGTTGCAAATAACTGAGTGGCATAATAATAACCTGTCATGTGCTGGGAATACTGAGAATATGAGCAATGGTTAAACAGAAATATTTGGGGAACTACCGGCGACTTGTTTGAACACTTGAGGAAACATGCCCCCTGCCCCAACCCCCTTGTTGCATCTATGAGATAATTACAGAAAATTATTCCCCCGTCTTGTTCAAACCCGGAAACGGACATGCAGTCAAATTTAGTTTTTTTTTATTTTTATTTTTTTTTTTTTGTAGATCATCTCCCTTCGTGGAGTTCAGGCTGATCAATTTTTGCTTAGGGATTTCCTGCACACAGAGCACAGACAGATGTTAATAGCCCGCTAATCTAAGAACGCCAAGTATGGACTCGGAGCCATTGTGAGAGAACAATTGGTGCTGCACACTGTGCGGGAGAGGAAGGAAGGCCTCCAGTCAGAGCCCTAGCTCCACTTCCAAACACTGCAGTTTGACTCCAGTTACAATCCAGAAATACCACATTAATTATGCACAGTCTACAAGAGATAAGGCACACATTGAGCTTCCACTCAATTCAGCCTGTTGGGATCAAAAGGTTCCCCTTCATAATGGATCCCTTTTGAAATAATACACAGTACCAATACAAATAAATAAATTGATAAGCAATAAATAAATAAATAAATAAATAACATAGACAGACAGAAAAAGAAAGAAATGAATGAAAATGCAGGGTTATGTACAAGTAATCTGCAAGCACCTCAGCAGAAATAACACAGGAAAATGACCTTGCATACTATGGTAAAATACATAATGGGCTGACTCCAAGAAACCAATCAGCATGTGCTCCACAACAAGGTACATTAATTCATAACTAGTTAGGCTGGTGTACGATTTCCCCAAACATCCACAAATGTGCCCATAAGGGATGTTAACTTTTTTAAAGGTCATTAAAAATGAGCCACAAGGAATTCAGGTGATTCATATCATGAATATTAATTGGTTTCATAACGGTAAAAACTTAGTTTCTTATGAAATAGCCCTTCTAAAGCTGGCTGGATGCTCCTTGCAACAGCCTGAATCTGAAGAAAATCTGAACAAAAGAGTTTTTGTGAAACAAACAGGAAGAACCTCTCCTGTGTCAATAAAAGCAAACATATTACCACTTTCACTACTGATTCTTTTTCCTTTCAAATGCACAAAATACAACAATATTGTTATTTTAATTTTGCATGTATTGTCTGAACTGCTTGTCCCGTACGGGGTTACAGGGAGCCGGAGTCTAACCGGCAACACAGGGCATAAGGCTGGAGGGGGAGGGGGTACACCCAGGAGGGGACACCAGTCCACCACAAGGCACCCCAAGCGGAACTCGAACCCCAGACCCAGCGGAGAGCAGGACCAGCTCCAACCCACTGCACCACCGCACCCCCCCTCAATTTTGCCCCTCTGAAACCCCAAATACAACTGAGTGTGGACATAAATAGGCAAATGTATTAACACTAGAGCGTATTTTTAATAAGACGAAGATATTCAGAGAAATTCAAGAAAACACATTTGAATTATTGAGATGAACAGGAAATTAACAAAACTGTTTTGCAATTATTGATATGGGATCAAATGGTAAATATTGTTATATATTGGCAAAAATCAGTTTTATCACCATTGCTTGTGACAGGAGCTTATTTGCATTAAATCGACAGCAAATCCATTTCAAAACAAATAATATCCATTAAAAATGAAATAAATGAACTAGTCTATAAGTATGCAAGTAAATAAATAATAAATACAAGCAGGACAAAATTACAAATGGAGTGGGGATTCCAATGGCCGGTCAGACAATCTTGAATTTTGGGCAAAAACAAGTCCGAAACATAAGATTCAAGTTTCTATGACGATTATAGAAGTATAACATTCTGTTCAATTTTGCAAATGCAAGCAGTGTGACTGAGCTCTATTAAAAGGATATTATCACAGAGGGAGGATTTATTGCTGCCACAGATTACTAGAAGGAGTGTAAACAAAATAAATAAATAAATGAATGGAAATATTAGAACAATAACAAAAGAAGAGAAGAATACATATATGTATATATAATATATTATATACACAGTATATTGTACTGCATTATGAATGCCTGCAGCTGAAACTAGGATGCTTTTACGTACAGTATCATGCAAACAAGTGTCAGTGCATTGAGCAACACAGCAGTTACTGCGTTGAATCGCTCTCTTCTTCCAAGAGCCAAATGTGCACTTGGAACTTAAACAAGTCTTTGTTTGCATAACATTTCATTCTTGGGGGGGGGGCAATGGCAAAAGGAGAAAATTCTCAGATTTTTCAAGCAGTCTCACTTTGTTGTGCCTTGTGAGATCTTCGTTCGCGTCCTATGTGTGTAATTAGTGTAGATTTAAAGTGAGTGCAGAACACAGATTCAGAACCAGTTTTTACTTCTCTTCTTCAATTCCCAGTGACAGAGTGGAGTGGAGTGGAGTGGAATGGAATCGATACCTAGAACATATAGCAAATACGGAGGCAGGTGGGGCGCTGGACCGGGCTGCCGGAGGGATTTGGTTTTCAGCCGTTACCTAGCAACTCCACACTGTGCTCACAATGGTATGAGCGGGTATTCAGCAGGCATACGCACCTTGGAGACTCTGCGTACAACCGCAGTCGGAATGAGAAATGAAATAGGGAAGTGGAGCAAAAAAAAGAGGCACGAATGAAAGAAAGGCCTTGAGTGGAACAACGCTCCAAATCCAGGCCTTGCTCTTCCTGAAGACCTGCTAAGCTAATGGCTGCAGCTTCCCATTTTGTGGGCTCCATTAGCACTTCGGCATAAACAAGCAATGTTCCGGAGGCAAGAGAGGCTTTTGTTATTTCAAAAAACACAAAAAGGGGGAAAAAAAAAAAAAAAAAAACACGTTTTAGGAGACGGATGGAGACGTGAGTAAGACTTCACTGCAGGAGATTAAAGGACAAGGGCTCATGAAAAGTCTCAAAAGGTGTTTTAGAGACTCCAAAGACACATTGCATTCACTTCTGTGCACCATATATACAAAATAAAAGCACATTTCCTTTCCAACTTTGGACAACACTGTTCAATATGCCTGAGCATTTAATAATATATATCAGCATATTACAATGTCCAGTACTCTATAGATTTAGGTAATAAAGTTTTTCTTTTCCATGCCAAGGCTGATACTACTACTACTAATAATAATAATAATAATACACACACACACATTTTCCGAACCGCTTGTCCCATATGGGGTCGCGGGGAACTGGAGCCTACCCTGCAACTCAGGGCGTAAGGCTGGAGGGGGAGGGAACACACCCAGGACAGGACGCCAGTCCGTCGCAAGGCACCCCGGGACTCGAACCCCAGACCCACCAGAGAGTAGGACCCGGTCCAACCCACTGCGCCACCGCGCCCCCTCATAATAATAATAATAATAATAATAATAATAGTCTTTGGGAAACATTAATTTTCTGTAACCAGTTTTCAACTTTAAACATCTTAAGTATTTAAGCAGATTGTCAAGATTTAATTCTGAAACCTTTTGCGATGGAGGACTTACAAGGTACAGTGCTTCATAGGATAAACCGCTATGTAATTGGGCATGACGGACATGCAGTACTCAGGGTACGTAAATGCTTCAATGTAGACCGTGTGTGCTACAGGAATGCAGAGATGGACGATACAGGAGCCGGGAATGTACCGTACCCGTACTGGTAAACAAACAGAGAATTAGTGTAGTGGTGCACATTCCACGGAATTACACACTGATATGCTATTTCAGGCTTGATGAAGATATATTTTTTCCCTTCAAAGTATTTAAGGCTGCAGGGTTGGTTTTACCATGCAGAAGGAGCGCTCACAACGATCAAATGAAGAAGAATACAGAGTACCCCTGTGCTGCTCCAAAGGCAAAAAACAAAAAAAAGGTAAATGATTCAGAAGAGCAAAGAGCTGTGTGGTGAGGAAGCGGGAGCTGGATCTATGGAGAGCAGCAGAAAGCCCACGGCAACACCGCGAGACCCTTCTAAGCTGACGAAATATAATAGCGATAGAAAAACGTTGGAATGCAAGTTTAGCTGTGTTGAGTGAGTCAGCTGAGATTGCTTCCCATAACAAATTTCCAGCACATCGCTCACTTCCCTCATGATTCAACAGGCGGCCCGTGGAAAGACCCTTTTTTTTCCCCATTTCCTGCCCAGATACATCAAAATATCGACAATAAGCCTCTTATGAATTTTTGTTATCAGCCCCATAAAATGGATTGATCTTGATATTAGTAACCAGATAATTTTACCTCTCTTTTGATGGGAATTTCATTCTAACCTGACAGCTGGACGATTAACAAGAGGTCAGACACGTGCTTGGTACACAGATAAGGTCTATAAAAGAAGGTAGCTGAACAACCAACATTCCAAGATTCAAACCAAGATTTCTTTTGGGTTCCTATGTTTTTCTCCCCTCCCCCCAGTTTGCATGGCTGGCTGAATTTCACATTAAAAAATACGCATGTGGCTGCAAAGTTGAATTTTTTCTTCTTTTTTATTCAAATTAGTGTTCAAATAACCCTGTGATTCATTGACACATCTGTGTTAATTTCATCAGCTTGAACTTGTGAGTGATACTCACTGTGAAACCACTGTTACAGGTGATGTTCAATTCAATTTATTTTTCTAGAGTGCTCCTCTCACGCAGTGACACAGTGATATTTGCGTGTAAAAGCTGTGTGGCAAATGTACTGCTTCGCTAGATAATTGGACACTGACTCAGCATTTCTGGATTCAATCAGATTTGATCTGAACCTCTTGGACTGGACAGGTGTTGGGGAGACGGGGATGAGAACAGTCTCGATCTCTGGTCCTCCTTTGTCGCTCACTGCAGCACATGTAATTTCTCTACTGTCAAGCAGGGGCTTAGATAAGGGAGTCATAGCAACTAGATGTTTATTGACAGTAAGTAATAAAAGGAATATCCAGTAGTGCAATTTAAAGTACAGGATGATATAATACAGGGAACGAACATTAAAAGAAAAATGGGGGAGCTGGCACCAGCTCTAAACACTATGCTACCAGCTGCCCCCGTGTTAGGGTGGCATGGTTACTCAAATGGTAAGCAGATGGAGGTGTTGGTGTGTATGTGAGAGACATGATCCATATGTGGTAATGTTAATGGTATGTATGGCATTATGGTCTATTCTGTATGTATGTGTGCATGGTTCCACCATGGTTGAAGTACATGGTTAGAGTAAATAGCAGTGCCTACATCTTAGACCTACAGTACACATTTTCAAGCCTAAATACTAAGCTACTGTTTACTGGATACTGCTGAAAGCAGACGGTGTGCTTGGAAGTGCCCTTCTTTCAGATCATCTGGTAAAAGCAGGGTGAAAGGTGCCCTTTAGCAGCAGCATGAGTGACGGGGTCTCTGGATCAAAAGGAGCGATGCTCCAGCATAAAGGTGCCAATGTTCTGGACAAGTAGTAGCGCCTCGAACCCATGACGAAATGCCACCTGTTATCCTTTCGAAGAAGCGAAGGTTCTCGAAGTTACGCTGCAAGACTTTTGGAAGCAACAGGAAACATACACCCACTCATGTACACCACGCGCGCACACACACGCGCACACACTCAAACGCAGTCTGTGAGGCAGATAATGGACCATTTGCACCAGCTGTACCACAGACAAATCAGACACAAGGGATGATGGGAAGGTTCCCCAGGCCATCGCCACCCTGGTGACAGCATCCCCCGCAGAACCTGCCCTGCCACGAGTCCCGTCCCAACATGTGCAGGGATTTAATTGTATCGAGCTCTGCAGTCGAGTGACCCGGTTTAAAGGACTTCGCGCAGTGCTGCCTTCCGCTAACCAGGCACCAGTCCATCCGAGTGGGTGGAAGTGTAAAGGGGGCACAAGGCACAGGACCAGTGCATTGTGGGAATATGCTCATTATGCAACCTGCTGTGCATCACATGACTGTGAGGAGGCAGGACGTGCACCCTAAGAGTGGGCAGACCTGGATCTCTCCAAGCGGTTTTCATATGAACCGAGTCACTGGGCTCAGAGAGACCATGATACCTAACGAATACTTTGCAGGGCTATAGGATTTTAATATAATTTTTTAATTTTATTCTAATTTTACTAAGACCTCAGAAATGATTGTTGGACCCATACTCGAATAACAGCAGCAGCTGTACAATTATTTCCATGAAAACATTAAATGAATTCAAGAGCGCCACAGATTTGTGAGTGATCTTTTACGAGTATTAAACTCTCAGTTCAGCCTATTTCTGATTATCTTCCTCTTACGTGGAGTTTTCAGCCTCTTCCAAAAAGAGGCCGACCAGATGTGATTCCACCAGCACAACAAGACGATGTTATTGATCAGCGACAGAGCATGGCCCCTCTGCAACTACCTGCGATTAATACTTTCACCTCATTTCCATGGTGCATATTTTTAATCGCCCTTCTGCTCAGGATTTATTATGAGATGTTTAAGGGTAAAAACTGCAGCACACTCACAACTAATTCATTTATAAAAACATTCACTAATCCCATGCATCCATCTGGGTGCGTCCCCTCCCCTTCCAGCCTTATGCCCTGTGTTGCCAGGTTACGCTCTGGTTCGCTGCGACCCTGCTTGGGACAAGCTTTTCTCAACATTATGTGTGTGTGTGTAATCCCACACACACGATGAATGACTAAGATCAGCAAGACTCTCCTAATTGCAGGACCACCTCCAGAAAGATCTCCAGCCTTAGTCTAGACACTCACTCCTTATAGTGATCTGCTTTGATGTCCACTTCATTTAAAGTAAAATAAATACACACATTTCAGAACCGCTTGTCCCACACGGGGTCGCGGGGAACCAGAGCCTACCTGGCAACACAGGGCGTAAGGCCGGAGGGGGAGGGGACACACCCAGGATGGGACGCTAGTCCGTCGCAAGGCACCCCAAGCGGGACTCGAACCCCAGACCCACCAGAGAGCAGGACTGCGGTCCAACCAACTGCGCCACCGCACCCCCTAAAATAAATAAATAAATAAATAAATAAATAAAGAAATAAATGATTGCTTTCTTATTTAATTATTTATATTAAGTAATTATAATTATTTATATTGTAAATTTTTCAACAATTACTAAATTATTGTATTGATTTGTTTTTTTTTATTTTTATCTTTGTTTATCGCTCTTAGTAATACACCCAGGCTTAAAATACACATTCTGATGACACAAACATTTTTACACTATCTCTTGCCCTGACTCGGCAATGCATAGGCCTGTCTGGGTAAAAGCTACACAGAACTAATAGATATTTGTGGGGTGTAACAAATAAATAAGCAATATCACCGGTGAATATTTTAAAAAGAGATAAAATAGGCTCAAAGGATAAGCTGACTGGAAGGAGAGGCTAATAATGTAAAGTGAAGTTCGGAGACAATATATTCATGGTTTACCATGTTATTTCCATATATCTGTGGACATATAACTGTGCAGTATAAGCACACCCGGAAAGAAACACAGAAACCAAAGTTTCCGTGAGTGAAGTCGAGAATCTGCTTCAGTCCTCAGTCACAAGCACTTTGTGCTGATATTTAAAGAAGTGATCCATAATTAATATTTAAAAAAATTCGTTTTAAGCTCTAGCATTATATTTTATGTTGGAGAATGAATTAAATATTAGCGTAGGCTTTATTACTTTTGCAAAACCTCCCTGTGATACGTTTAAAGTGAGTTGTTAAATAAAAATGAAAATGTAAAATATTTGGTGTTAATACTCAGAAATGAAAGTGAACATTTTGGACATTACACCAGTTTGATCTTGAATTTATACTCTCTTGCTATTAGCTAACAAGTTGTCTTTTTAGACAGGACCATATTGCATTGGGGCAGCAGGTGGCGTATTGGTTAGAGCCATTGCCATGCAGGCAGAAGGTCCAACAGTACCTTCCGGAATTGTGTGGCAAATGTAATATGGCTTTATGACATTTATGTTTAAATGGTGTGTGTGTACATATATATACTGTATATAACCTCTATATAGACAGTATATATTTATATTTCAGACTGTATGTGTACCTAGAATGATTTAACATTATCTATTTAGCTGACGCTTTACTCCAAATTGCCTTACGGTGTTAAGCTACTTACACTTATTTACCCAATACTAAAGCTGGGTAATTTTACTGGAGCAACACAACGTTAAGTACATTGATCAAGTATACTACAGCAGGAGGTGGGATTTGAACCTGGATCATTCAAGTGTAAAATACCAGCACTTTCCACTATGCCACCTGCTGTGACAAAAAATAGATAAATTTAAAAAAAAAAACAAAACAAGTAAGAGTAATACAGGCCACCTGTGGTGCTACTACTAGTGTACAAAGTGTCGTGTTGTGGATACACTGTCACAAACCAGATCAACAATTGACCAAGTGACGTGAAAACAATTTGGAGGTATAGTGAACAATCACAGTTTCCCACTCACCATCTGTCTGCGCTTTCAAAGCCTCTCGAAAGGAGCGTTCGGCCGGTGAAACGCTCACACTCTCTGAAGGGTCCGGCGCACATGGGCGCTGTGTCAGATCGGCAACAGGTAGCAGCAACACAAATAATGTGAGCGACACGTTTTCTGGCAAGCGCACTCACAAAAAAGAAACAATTTCATTAGTTGAAGGCCAACAGTATACAACATTAAACCAAGAGAGTAACAAGAAGCCTGACTATAATTTCAATATCATTATTTGAATAATAACATTATATACAGAAAATTATGTATATAATATATATATATATATACACACACATTCATATACATATACATGTATATAGGGGGGGCATGGTGGCACAGTGGTGCAGTGGGTTGAACTGGATCCTGCTCTCTGGTGGGTCTGGGGTTCGAGTCCCGCTTGGGGTGCCTTGCAGCGAACTGGCGTCCCGTCCTGGGTGTGTCCCCTCCCCCTCCAGCCTTACGCCCTGTGTTGCCAGGTTAGGCTCTGGCTCCCCGCAGCCCCGTATGGAACAAGCAGTTCAGACAATGTGTGTGTGTGTGTGTGTGTGTGTGTGTGTGTGTGTATATAGATGTATGTATATGTATACATGATTGATCTGGTTGCTTTCATATTCTTTTTTATATATATGTAAGTGTGAATATTTATTTTTATATTAAAGTAACTTATGAACATGTGGTACAAAGCAATTGAAAGCACTCTCAGTTCCAGGAGATAATTAAGGGTGACTACAGTTTGGAGTATCACACATGTTCATATGATACCTATTAACTGAGTGATACATTTTTGAAAATGTTTCGTACTTTATTGCCTGAATTGCAGCGTACCAGAGGGCAGGTGAAACATCTGCAGAGTTTTTACAGGTGGGCCCTCTTTGTGCAGCGATGTGATGGAGTCGCCCCCTGCTGGTCCAACGTGTGCTAGTCAAGCTGTTATTTACTGTACATGTAGAGACAAATATTTTCTCTCTTTTCAGAAAGATACTTTACTCTTCCTTTGATATAATATCGAAAACATAAGTTTTAAAGACAAAGGCATGAACATTGATTCATTAAAAGTATCTGTGTATCTTATGAAGAGCTGTGGAGGTCCAGTGCCTTTCCCAGAAGTGTAAGGCATGAGGCACAAGCAGGGGGCAAAGTGGTTAGCGTTACTGTCTTGCATTCAAAGGATGCAGGTTCAAATCCCACCTACTACTCGCACTCATGAGCAATGATCTCACCCCAAATGGACACAATAAAACTTACTATGCCGTGTAAATAACTAACACAACTAACACAAACTCTCCTTTGGTGAAAAGCATTAGATAAATAAATTCTCAGTAGTACCTGACACATGACTAAATAATACTAAAAACAAATAATTAAATTATTATGAAAATACCATCCATCCGATTTCCAAAACCCGCTTGTTCTGATCAGGGTCGGGGTGATCTGAAACCTATCCCAGAAGCACTGGGTGTAAGGCAGAGGTGGGTACACCCTGGACAGGACACCAGTCCATCGCAGGGTGACCACACACATTTTGACACATTACAAAGAAATTTTAGCAGCACCAATTGACCAGAATTAACATAATTAGAATAATTTGGTGGAAAGCACAGAATAAATATATAAAAACCAACACTACAAATTATTATGAAAATAAATCAAAATTACTGTCTAAAAGGAGAACTAGGCCTGAACAAGTCTGACACACAATCCATCCTTAGTGACACTGGACACTTTAGGATGGTGTAGTTTTTTTTTACTTTAATGAATGGAGTAAATGGACTGGTGTGTTCACCAGCTGTCCAGGTCAGATGGATTACTGTCCTGAGACACTTTTGCAGCATAAACAAACTGCTATTGTTTGTTAAAATGAATAAAACAGAGTTCCGCAAATTCCAAAATGTTTTCAACGCACACTCGCGCACACACACACACCTTGAAACTCTCATTTATTGTTTAATGTTAGCAGACGACAAACACAGGCATGGTGAAAATGGTATTTTCTGTTTATAATCGCTGCCACAGATGTGACTTTTCCGATATTCTCAGCCAATGAGGAGTGGGGGGAGTGGGAGAGGTGTTGATATTTGATATTTATAATTATCTAATCATTGATCGCCTGCCATGTTTATGATTAAATTGGAACTAAATTGCAAAACCAAGCTTTTCCAAGCAAACTTGTGAAATTTAAAAAAACATTTACACACCTCACACACACATTTTCAGAACCGCTGGTCCCTCACAGGGTCACGGGAAACCAGAGCCTACCCGGCAACACAGGGCGCAAGGCCGGAGGGGGAAGGGGACACACCCAGGATGGGACGCCAGTCCGTCGCAAGGTACCCCAAGCGGGACTCGAACCCCAGACCCACCGGAGAGCAGGACTGCGGTCCAACCCACTGCGCCACCGCACCCCCTTTTACACACCTCATTCTATATTTATTCAGTATAGATCCAATTGCTGAATTTAAAAATCACAAACAAACAAACAAATAAGTACTCTGGGTGTCTGGCCTACATTATCTTGCATTAATACACTCATAGTCACTATTAATACCCACTTGTCTATTGCAGGGTCCTGGTGGTCCAGAGCCTCTCCCAGAAGCTGAGGGTGTGAGACAGAGTAGAAGCTGGAGAAGATACCAGTCCATCAGAGGACAATCTTTCTCCCTCTCCCTCTCCCTCTCCCTCTCTCTCTCTCTCTCTCTCACACACACACACACACACACACACACACACACACACACACACACACACACACACAAACACAAACACACAGAGCAAATTAGACACACAAAAGGCAATCTAGAGTCACCAATCCACGTGAAGCACGTCTTAAGATTGTGGGAGGAAACCAGAGAACCCCGAAGGAACACACACAGAGACATGTATAGTGGGAAAAATATGAATTAGTGTCTTGGGTTAGTGACTGAAAGTGTGTGTCTGTGTCAATGAGTGACTGCACAATGTGTGCGCAGACCTGTGTGACCATCCTCTTAAGCCCTAAGCTACCAGTATAGGCTCTGGACCACCTCGACCCCCTTTGACAAGTGGCTAGATGGATGGACAAATTTCAATTTTAGACCGTAATGGTTCAATACCACCGAATGCACTTTCTAAACCTTTGAAAATCATGCATTCGACCACAGTGAAATATGATTTTGTCTTTGAAATACGTAAACCAGCATCACCTTCTAGTGGTCCAATATTATGACAAACAGCATGAGCAAGTCTACAGCTTGTCTTACTCTGTTTTCCCCATTTTGTCCACTTCTTTCACTGTCCCTCTCAAACACTCCACACACACCTCAAGCATGTCAGAGTTCCATGAATTTTTAAACAACAACGCCCCCATCCGGTCTCAAATGATACTACAAGCCCTCTAGTGGATATTTACAGTACAGTATAGAGTACAGTTTCACCACACAAAGTAATTTTTCACCATGCTGCATATTAGAATTACCACGTGTCTGTTTTGTATCTTTGCCTGTATGTTTCTGATGAGTGTAAATATGAACTGCACTATGCTATTATAATGTGGAAAAAGTTCTTTAATTTTAGCTGCTGGAAGCCAGTAAGTTGGACTTAGTAAAGATGTTAAAAATGTTTGCAGATGTTTTGGACTGATTTTATGAGACTATCTATCAGATATGACACTTGAATAATTTGTACATTGTCTGCAAAATATTTAATATATAGATATTTATTTAGTATTTAGACTCATGAGAAACAGCTGTTTTTACAGCACAATTTGCATAAAATCTCAGTACATCCTGTGGACAACCACAAAACCATGACTTTTTTTTTTTTCTTCACCATTTTACAACTATTGAAAACCCAGACAAATTTTACAAGCATATTTTTTGTACAGTTAGAATGCCACTTTACATACATTTACACGGTTTCCCCCTGTTATTCGACCTTAAGTAGATTGTGGAAGCAAGAATTTGACAGACCATCAAGGACACATGCAACATCCAGAGTGGAGAAGACATGGAGCTCTCTTGGGGACACGAGCCGATGACATCTGTACCCTTCGGAGCAGCTACACTGTTCCTAATGGGCTGACAGCTTACATTTAGTCTATCCACTGGACATCCACACTGGGAAAATAACCAAACAAACAAATATACATACATACATACATACATACATACATACATACATAGAAACAAACAAATAAACAATAAATAAATAAATATTTCAGTTAGAAAAAAGTTTCACATTCACATGCTCAGTACCAGATCAAATATTTGGTATTAAAAAAATTAAGCAATGTATTTACAAGGTTCTGTGTAATAAAGCAATTTCCACAAAAGATGATGATAATAATAATAATAATAATAATAATAATAATAATAATAATAATAATAATAATAATAATAATAATAATAATAATTGCTGTCATCATCCATGGTTTCTCCTTCACCAGTAAACATCTGTTTAATTGTGATAAAATGATACTGGAAACGTGAATGCATATAAACAGACATTTAACAGGACAACATATGAAGCTGTGGGATAATTTGAAACAAGACTAATTAATGAGTGGCTATTTATTTTGAATACATTGATTGACCACTCACATTTTTGTAACCACTTTTTTACTCACAATATAAAGCAATTTAATGGATGGCTTTGAAAAAAAGGCAGATATTCTGGGATGCATGTACGATTTATTTTCTACTTCTATTTCAGCACATTTATGAGGAAAACACAAAAGTTAAACCGTCTCCATAAAATGTGGAGAGGAAGAAACATATATGAATATATAAATAATATTGTGTAAACAAATAGTACTCATTGTGCCATTGTCCATTCTACACCTTCTGACGATTTCTTTCTTCACCAACTGTTGATAAAAAAAGAAAACATTAAGTGCACTAACTCTATATGTGTCATTAGAGCCAGATCCAGTTAGAGGTAAACATGTAAAACCTTATAAGCATTTCTTTTCAAATGATACATAGAAGGTAGAACCACCTTCATCCATGTTATTGTAGTGTGTTTGAGAAAAGGCATTGAAAGCATAAAGTCCATGTTGCATAGAAGAATTGAGGATTACTGGAAATGAACCAATGGATTTGGTTGACAAAATCAGGTTGGCACATGTGAAATCAACCCTTCTGTCTTACAACGTTGCGCAAGCAAAACAACTGATAAGGCTGCTCACAAACATACCAAAAATCATACTTGTTCTCTTTTGGAAGATGCAAGTAAGTTGCCACAACATGACATTTTTTCTTTCCCCCTTCTGATGTACTGTTCATTCCTCATAACTCAAAGCACAGATAAAATATTGAAAAATGTACACAGACAAATGCATTAATAGTCACATGCTTTAGCCAGGAGTTGTATTCATAGCCACAAAAACATTTAAAAAACAAAAAAAAAAAACAGCTTAAATCATAAAAGAAAAAGGTTACGGACTGTGACTCAACAGACCAGAACTTCAACCCAATAATTCAAAACCCAACTATAAAGCTCTTATGTTTATTTCTCTGCTGCCTTTTTTTAAGACACAGATAGTTGGTCTATGATTGACAACACTTACAAGTATCTATATATAATACATATTTAATACATATTATATATACGTGTATATATATAATTAAATGTGTGTTATATTTATATATATATATATTTAGTTTTTTTTTTTACAGTAGAGCCCATGTGACAATCATTTGCTATGGTACATTAGATACCACCTTGATTGTTAAAATCAGAACAAATGTAAAATAAAGCCTTTTTCTGACTGCTCAACGCCCGAAAAGTGACACCCAAACGTCAGGTTACCATGACAACTGCAATCGAGGTTGACCCCAGAGAGACAAGAGGCCTCTAAGGATGTGAGTGAATATGCAAACTGAAAGAGCTGGATTATTTCTGCATCCCCCCCCCTTCTTTTTTTAGACTTTTTTGGATCACATCAGCTATTCGTCTACATAAAAAGGGACAGAATATTGTGGTTTTATTGTATTTTTTTCTACAATGATAACCACAATTCACAGTAGCACGTCTAAAAACGAATTAAATAGCATTATATAGTGCAAATGAATTTGGGTAAATAATTTGTGCTCAGTGTTTTGTGTGTGTGTGTGTGTGTGTGTGTGTGTGTGTGTGTGTGTGTTTTTTTTGGAAAATCACCCAAAGTGTATTTACCAGATTGTCTTTTACAGGACATACCTACTATTAACGAAAAGGCTTCTACAATAGAAGTGAATTATGTCTTTATGTCAGTATATTATTTCTAGTTAGTATGTGCGGAGCAGCTCCTTACAGCAGTTATCACTCCTGAGTCGCTTACTCTAGTACTTCCAGTCTGTCCAGTAAGAGCACATACACACTGTACATCTAGACTCTTATATTTTCAACATATTCACTCCATATAAACATATAGTCTACAACAGGGAAGGAGATTAGCAGCAAAATTGTTATTTGTGTCATCAAACACCTGCTGGAAAATTACATCACTGATTCCAGGTAAAGGAATGCTGTGCTGAAACATTTTAAATAGACTGGACATTTTAAAGACAAACATATACATTCCCTGACCATAACTGTTCAAGAAACATATTCCAGCATTCGCAGAATAATAAACACAAGAAACAATGTGTCGGGGCAGCTGTCAGCCATCCTCGGATCTCGGAGAACCTCCCACAGCCGCCAGGTGTCTCTCCACTTATTTATGTTTCTACTTGTGTGTTTTATCGCCCTTTGCAACATGGAAATACATCTGGCTTAGGCTATGTTTCCGCAAGTGGCTGCGTTCGCCAGGGTTCCATTAAATATTATCATTGAAATAAACACCTGAAACATAAAGATGGCTGGCAAACGTGTGGCTGCATGAGGCGCAGCGATGCAGGAGGGTGGAAGGATAAAGCTGCGGGTCAAGCCAGCTAGAAAGGCGCGAAACAATACACTAGCGGTACACACAGGCTCTCTGTGTCCAATGGCGCTGTGTTCATGTGTTTGCGGACTGTGTCGGTGCCAGGACCCTGCGGACTGGCAGCCGGTCACATGGTTTCATTGTTTCCAGCTTCAAAAGACTTGACGCCTGGTGTCCCTCTTGGTGTGCCGCGCACCCGCTCAATGAGACCCCCCTGCAGTTCCTCTCCGCTCTGGGAATTGACAGCGACTGACACGTCCAGCACCCCCGGGGTCCTCGCCGCCTTCTAATTCTCATCCCATTGATCTCCCTCTGCCTCTGTCCTCCTCGCTTCTGCTCTGTTCCACAAACGTCTCACCAGGACCGATGACAGTGAGTCGTTTGGACCGTCAGTTCCCATCCCCCACCCACCTCATGAGGCACGAGGCCACGCCGGACCCCAGCATCCCTGTCGCCCCCCTTTCCCTCCCCAGAGGAACTGAGCAGTGAGACTGTTGCTCGGCAAGGGCGTGAGGCTACCCCCTACTGATTGGCCGGGGCGGAGCCCTAGGGATGGCCCTGAGGGGAGCTTGCCAGCAGCTTGTGCCAGCTGGTGGTCCTCTTCCGCAGGTCTACCTTGTCCAGCCAGACGTAGGCTTCTCCCACCAGTGTCTTCTTCACAAACTTCCCCCCGTTGGACACGAGGAAGAGCTGCGTGAAAAGAACATTTTTTTTGTGTGTGTGTATGTGACCCTTTTTTCCAAAGCGACTAGAGTTAAGCTACTTGCAGTGATTTACCCCTTTATACAGCTGGGTAATTTTTACTGGCGCAATTTACGGTAAGTATGCTTCTCAAGACTACCACAGTAGGAGTTAGCTTTCAAACCTGGGTCCTTTGAGGCTCTAATCACTATGCCTCCTGCTGGCCCACAGACTGAAGTGTAGCACAGCAGGTACGTTTGAAAGGTTTCAGATTCAAATCGTAGTGGGAGTGGGAACTGCGAGAGGGCCAGTGTTGGCCCGACATTTAAACAGAAGCACACAAGGAGCAAGAGATCGCACTCAAGAACACGCACACTTTGATGATTCATTAAAGCTGTTACTGAATCTGTGTCATGATTCATTAACAGCCCGGTGCTCTTGAAGACACTATCAGTACTTGCTGTAAATTATCCAGCAACCTTCTTTTCTGGAGCTTATTAGATAGTCCTATATAATTGCAGTGCTGACATACAGTATTGTAGTCTTTTGACCCTCAGCCCTTCTTCTATTACGCCACTACTTAGTGCTACTCATAAAACAAATAACTAAACAACAGATAAGTAAATTTGTTAAATAAAAACACAAACAAATGAAAGGAATAAACAAACGATCTAATAAAAAACAGACAGATAGATAGATAGATAGATAGATAGATAGATAGATAGATCCCATTTGAGATGTGCTCCTCGTGGTGTTACCTGGAGTGAGTGTCCGGTGGGATTCAGGGTGAAGCGGAAGGTCTCGTTGAAGGATGGCTCGCGGTCGTGCCGACACACCCGGGTCTTCTTCTTGATCAGTTTCTTTTGTGTCGCCACGTTGACCACGTACAGCTTCACGTACAGGTCTGTGGGGTGAGAAGCATTTCAGTAGAGCCCTTGGTCATGTGCAGGAAAAAAAAAAAATGCCCTATGCCACACAAGAACTTGATGGTAAAATACAGATAATATCAAACTGGAACTGCAGAAGAAATGTGGAAGTGAACTGAGACCAAAAGAACAAATCTGCTGAACTGGAACCTTGAACTTCATTCTTTCTCTTTAATGTGCTGTCCCTTGAATACTATGGGAAGGACAACCCTAATCGTAAACCTAAAACTAATGCTAACCCTAACCATGAAACTAATCCTGACCCTAAAGATAAACCTGAAACCAATCCTAAATCTTAAACCTAAAAGTAACCCTGAAACTAGCCCTAACCCTTAACCTAAAGGTAACCATAAAATTAATCCTAACCCTAACCCTAAAAGTAAACCTGAAAAAAGTCTGATCCTAAGCCTAAAAGTAACCATAAAACTAATACTAACCCTGAAACTAAAGGTAACTATAAAACTAATTCTAACCCTTTATCTAAAGGTAACCATAAAACTAATCCTAACCCTAACCCTAAAAGTAACCCTGAAAAGAACTTGACCCTAAACCTGAAGTAACCCTAAAACTAACCCTAATTCTACCCATAAAACTAGTCCTAACCCTAAGCCTAAAAGTAACCCTAGAACTAATCCTAACCCTTAAGATGGAGGCACCTGCCTGGGAGGTGGTCTGGAGACTTGAACTTGAAGGTGATGTTCCTGCATTGCAGTATCTCCACAATGAGTTGCTCCCCCTCTGTCTTGGTCTCTTTCTTCAGGGCAATCTTGATTTCCCCCATCACTTGCGTCTTACCTGACATATACACACACACACACACACACAGACACACACACAGACACAGACACACACACACACACACACACACACACACAGTGGCAGCACAGTTTTTACAAAACCTTGAAATTTACTTTAGTACCAACAGGGGAAACAATAGGGTCTGCTTAATATAGCATCTTTTGTCATGCAGACTACTAGCAATTTAAGAACACAAAATAAATTCCAGGGATTATTTGGCATATTTTCCGAAAATAGAGGTGATAACCAAAGTAGATGTAGGCGACCACTGGCAGTCACACACTCTGGGAGGGGAGGCCCTCTCAGTGAATGCATGCACACTGATCACTGCTGTTATTTAATATTTCTGGATATTTTTGGGGCATTCACAAGTCCGATTTTCTTGTGAACCTTGAGCAAAAATCACTTTATAGACTAGTGAGATACACCAGGAGAAATGATGACTAATTCTACAGTGAGTGAGTCAGATTTTGAGGCTCTGTGGGAAAAGAGCTGTTTGTGTGCAGAATGAAAACTTGCAATGCTATACTGGCAGGTTTTCTTCCACAACGGAATATAATAGATTCAAATAAGCAGTGTTTTCATAGTGACAAGAACAGTAAAATCAATGGCAACATATCGGAAACACCCGCGCTCGTGTACAATGTAGTTCAGGTGTAACACTTCACTCTGCGTTTTACTGCCCCCTGTGGCCATGTTTAAAAATGCAGGCAATAAAAGGTGAGAAAAAGAAGAGAAAAGCTGTCAGTTCATATTGATTTCTTCTCTTTTGGTGAAATCTGGCAGGAAAGAATCCAGTCCTCTGAAAACAGAAATCTGCCACTGATACTAAAATGGTGATAACATTGACTGGTGGCCACCAGCATTATATTTACCTGATACTTTTCGCCGAAGCTACTTAAAATGCTAACCTACGTACAGTTATTCACTCATTTATACAGCTGGGCAATGTTACCAGAGACATTTAGTGCGAGTACCTTGCTCTAGGACACCACAGCTGGAGGAAGGATTCAAACTTGTGACCTTTGCATCCAAAGGGACCAGCTCTAAACATTACACCACCAACTGCCCCAACTGCTACTATGCTACCAGCAAAGCTCTGCTTAGTCTCAGTGCAGTAATACTAGTAACAATGGTCTGTAAAACTCTGTAATCACATTTTATATCATTAAATATTAACATGGATCCTCAGAAGTTTCACTAGGTCTGGTCTGAGAATCTAATTAGTCTCTCTAAATGAGTCTTGACTAAAATACAGGCCTCCACTCTTTAACGAACATGTCAGATACCACCGAATATTTTTAAACATTTTATGCATAATTCAGTAATCAATGCCAGTATTATACTTAAAATTCAGAGAACTGAATAATAATCCTGTCAGTTTCTTAACCTGAATGTACCTGACAATACCGCAGTACGCTGAAATTAATTTTAGTGACGTTTGAGATATCGGCCATTCATATTTCCTATAAGATCATAAAGAATCCATCTTGCGGTGTAACAGGTTGTAGCTGAATCAGATGCAACCTTCTAAAGTAACAGATAGCTCCAAATTGCGGTCGATCGCACACAGATAAGCACTGTGCTCGGGCCAGCAGCTCCTAATGAGCTGACTGGTCGCATCGTAATCCCTTAAAAACCCTAAATGAAAACGAAAGCTGACAGAGCACAAACCGGGCTCTTATGGACAGGGGGGATTGCTGAGCGTACCGTAACCCTCCACAGCGCTTCCATCCGTGCTACAGCTGAGGCTTCGAAAATAATTGGAACATAATCTCAGCATTCAGAGCCACCCACACCATATAACACCATGGCCATAGTTCAACAAGGAGGCTGAACACCAGGTAGCACATCCTCAGGTGACTGACAGAGTTAAGTTACTTATCATGATTCACCCATTTGTACAACTGGGCAATAAAGTGGGAATGGGATATGAACATGGGTGAGCTGGTGACCACACCTGTGATATCGTAATAACCTTCAGCCCTTGACCTATGTATCTGGACGTAATGGTATTCAGTTTCTACTTGTAAGTGCACAATATAACAGTTGACAGGACACAACGATCAGTAAAACAAAGGGTTACGGTCAAGGTGCTCTGAACTTTTGGATGACTGCACCATTAAAGCATAAGGGCCACCGGCGTGTTCTTCTCTCCACTATAAGAGGGCCCAATGGTGAGACAGGGAGGTAGGAGGGACTGTGGAGGCAGTCGTTCCACAGGCACCTAAGGCAGTAGCACCTCCATGGTAAGCAGTGTAATTATGGGTCCAACTGAAGTAAAGTATGGTGTGACTGAAGGGAAGCAATAACCTTCCCCTTCAGAAGCTTATACATATTGAAACATGGTTGTGTGACATTGCATTCACCATCACCACGTTACGATAATGATGCTGCATCAAAAGCACTGATTTAACAGCCAGGATGGTAAACAACATGATTCTCTATGTATTACAGACAATTAGCCAAGTCAGCGAGTTCAGTGCTTCACTGTTCAGCTCCTGTGCACATGGACACAGCAGGGAGATCATTTCCTTAATCAACTCCCCAAACCCCAACAGAGCCATCTGCATGCGCTCACTCTGCCTAATTACAGAACATGGGCCACCTCTTGCGGACCGCCCTTCTTTGCCCCCTGGTCTTATGCGCATTGTCATACAGTGTACAGAGCACAGACATTAACAGCACGTACACAAATTACTGCTCATTCCAAACTGTGCGGGGAGGGTCTCTTACTTGGAAATGTGCTTAAAATTCCCTATTCAGGTTATTTCTGCGGAATGGATGTAATGCTTTCCCGGTGTGTGGGAACTTTCCCAGGAGAAATATCGCTAAATGTTATTTCTTAATAATTGAGTTTCTAATCTTTTATCTATTATCATTAGCATTAGTGAATTGGTGGCAGCAGGTGGCAAAGTGGTTAGAGGTGCTGCTCTTCAACTCGAAGGACCCAGGTTTAAATCTCACCTCTTGCTGCAGTACCCTTTATCAATGTACTCACCTTACAATTACTTTAGCAAAAATTACTCTATCGTAAATCCAGCTGGATAAATTAATGTCAGCATCTTAACATCATAAGTTGAACGCATCAGCTAAATGCAAAATGTTTGCTATTCAAAAAGTACTCAAATGTTGATACTGAAATCATAATACACTGATACTTGTAGATAATACATACCTGTAAACCACTATGTCTGCACCTTATCCCAAGGACCTCACAATTTATAGCATCATCATTACAACTTATAGTGTAAGTTTCAGATATTTGCATGTCTGTATTTGTAATATATTTGAATTTGTATGTGTGTGTGTGTGTGTGTGTGTGTGGAAAAAAATTGGCTTAACATTCAAAGTCACCTCGAAGAAAAAAATTAGCTAAATGATTAAATGTAAAATACGTTTATGGCCTGGTCCACCATGAAGAGAATGTTCTAGGTTCTTCGGTTGGACCTGTTGCATGCTCTTACCTTGATTATCCCCAGGGTCCAGTCCTCGTATTTTATCTGTACCATTAGGGATTGCCTTTCCACTGTTGAAAATTACAAGCAAGCAGCGTTATTTAAAAAGTTCGCTAACAGTCTACAACATGGCATGAAGTTCTACTGTAAACAATAATATCAGTGATATATTGTATATGCCCTTCTGCATGTATAGGCTCAGTCTTGTCCTTGCTGTTATGAAATTAACTCCCTCTGTCTTTCAGAGCTGCTGAATCCCTTTCAGTTTTTAAGGGTCTCAAAACTCATTTGTTGCTGGCTCATTTCCCTACTGTGCTCTTGATAAGGTAATACCTTACCCTCTGCTACTTTTTATGTACTTATTTCCCTCTTCATTTGTCACTTCTATTCGTACTGCTGCTACTGGGAAAATTACACAATGACGATGACTGTATTGAACAAACTTGCTTTCCTTCAATAATGATGTGTCTGTCCTCTGTCTGTTGTGGGATGTGCTCTTGTTTATGGTCACGTTGAAGTCACATTTTAGAAAAGTGTCTTTCAAAGCATACATGTAAATGTAATATCTATGAAAACAATAGCAAGCCACATGAACAGTCTAGAAGTTGTTTTGATCTCTGTAAACAAAATAGGTAAGTGGTCCGGCTATGAATTTTTCTGTTTTCTTTTTTTCACAGCAGTCACAAATAAATCTTAATGTTACTGATGTTGCTGTAGGGGAAGAAAATGCAATTAGAAGCAGACAGGCCTGGGACTCACATCTGAGGTACTTGGAAAATGGCGCTGTCGACTGCATCGGCACCACCCTCCTCCTCCAGGTTCAGGTTGGTGACTGCAGGGACCGTTTTCACGGATGCTTCCGTTGGCCTGTGACCAGGCCTTGCTGCACAAGTAACCAAAATCAGCATAAGGTGAGCGAGCTGAGCCCAAGTGTATTGTCATATATTGTACAGGACCGTCAGTGATGAATAATCAGTTCAGTCTTACATACCGCGACATGAGCACACATGCTCATGCGTGTCACTCATACTAAAGAGGCCCAGAATACCTCCTGTAATTAAAAAAGTTTTTCATTTTCAGCCTGAAACAGGACTTTAAATAATTAAGAAGTACACTAAAGGTGTCTGCAGTCTACAGTTTTTTCTGTGAGATGCACGTCATTTTGGAGAAAAGCATCTGCTAAATGAATAAATGTAAATGTACAGCTATGTCAGAACAACCTTAACCCTAAACCTAACCCTAACTTGTAACTCTAATTTCCAAGTAATTAATAAGCATGCTGACGGTGTCTCCAGCACAAGGGCTGCAGCCATGTGTGTGTAAAGCAAAGTGTACCATTTGTACCATCATGTACCATGTCATCCTACTGCTCTACTCTCATCACACGAACACAAGTCTTTTCAACAAAATATGGGGTTAATATGAGAATGCTATCTTCTTCACTGGCAGGATTTTAAGATCATAAATAGAATAAAGGGAAGAAATCTAATTAAATTCAGAGAATTTGTATATTGCAGGAAGTTTCCTCCATCTGGATTCCAGTTTGGGCTGGAAATACTATGAGGACCAGACGTACTAGAGAATACCTGTCGGCAAAAGGCCTGCAACATTCCACAGGGCAGCTGGTATTGCTACTGCCTTTGGACCCAAAGCTTGCAGGTTTGATTCCCACCTCTAGCAATTGCACCCATGAGCACAAGTAACTAAATGCAGCATAAGGCAAGCAATCTGATCCAAATTTACTTACCCTAAATTGCCCCAGTAAAGTTATCCAGCTGTATAAATGGGTGAATAATTGAAAAAAACTTAGCATTGTAAGTCACTTTAAAAAAAAAGCATCAACTAAATGAAAAAACACAACTTATTTAAAAAGCCAGAAATACAGTATTAGAGGGAGAAGATTATTTACATTTATTTATTTAGCAGACGTTTTTCTCCAAATCAGCTTCCAATGAACTCTATGTAGCATTATGAGCCAACACACCTTAATCACCAAGGTGACTTACACTGCTGGATACACTGCTTACAACGGGTCATCCATACATCAGTGGAACACACTCTCGCTCTGTGACACTCACACACTATGGGGAAACCTGAACAGCATGTCTTTGGACTGTGGGAGGAAACCAGCAATTGTGTTTGGATCGACATCTCGCTAGAACCATGACACTCAATAGCGGCATATAACTTAGTGGCCAGAGTAAAAACAATGTAAAAACCACCAAAAACAGTGCCTTCAGAAACTTTTTTTTCTGTGATACATTTTGTTGAAGACTTTTCAAAACAAAAATAGATTTTAACTGATTTTCCCCCATCAATCAACATACAATACCCCATAATGACAAAATAAAAACCAAGGTTTCAGGGATTTTTTACAAATTTCTTAAAAATAAACTGAAACCCCTCATTCAGACCTTTTATTATTCAATACTTTGTAGGAATTGAATAGCTTGGGGAATCTGTGTTTCGACTGATGGCACAAAAAAGAATGAATTCAATCCATTTTGATGTAAATACAACACAACATAGTGTGGAAACAGTGGAAGGAGGAGTTTCTGAATACTTTCTGAAAACACTGTATGTACTGTCACTGTATGTAAAGACATGATTATATGAAAGCCTGCGTGACAGAGACTTGAGACACCTGTATTTTTGCCATTTAATCACATTTTCAGTGGTTGTTGAATGCAACTGTGCTGTAAAAATTTTTCAAATTTATTTTAGTATGTATTTTATTTTTACTTTAGTGTTGGCAAAAACACAAATAATTTAGTGGTTTATGACTGAAGTAGTGCAATGGTTTATTATCCATAAACTTCTCCTGGTTCACATCCCAGAAGGGACCCTACTGGCATATTCTTAAGAAAGAAGGGACTGTGAAAAATGTCTGGCTGTATCAAATTTATGTATTACTTAGAGGATGTTTTTCAAAAGTTATGACTTACAGCTTAGCCCTTAGCCTTAGTTTTACTGTATGTTACGACAAGTACCATCTCATGGTTCAACAGCACAGCCCTTCTAGTGACTTGAAAGTGCAACCTTGGACACCCGGTGGGAATGAAAGTCTGAAGCAGACTGCTCATGTACTTGCCCGGAGAGGGACAAAAGAGTGTGGTTTTGGAGAAGTGAAAGGACAGAGGAGGCCAGGGAGAGACAAGTGGGCATGCTGTGGAGATGGGGAGGAGGCACTATTTACTTGGCTGGTAGCGGTGCTGCTGGACCGCTGCCTCAGCTGCTGCTATGGCAACGCCTGCATCTTCCAGGTGTGTTTGAGTGACACTGCCTTTGCTCTGGCTGCGGGATGGTCCATGGGAGCGAAGGTGGGTCTCGGAGGACGACTTGGAGCTACCTGGACTGCTATGGGATTTCTCAATTGTGGGCAGCTGCATGTCTGCAAAGGCAATTCCGTAAAAGGTTTATAGCAAGTTATATACGTGTTCACATATACTTCCGTGTTTATTAATTTGTTTATTATAGAACGTGTTAACTCCAACCGCCTGAAACAGATGACTTGGACATACCAAAATGCCAGTTCCTGAACTATTGTGCTGCTTTTAGGAAAGGTTTAAAAATGTTTTCAGACAAACTCTTGCCCTCCTTGTTTATAGGCCCTAAAGCAGCAATGTGAAAAACTAGACGTGGCATTGGACAAAATGAGCAAATGGAAGAAAGAAGCAGACTCTTTGGGATGCCTTTCAAACCATGCTTGCTGCAAGACCTCAGCAAAGAAAGTTATGATCATGGTACTATTGATGTGTCCATTAACTGGAGGAGGGCTGGTTCAGGTAACACAGGTGTTGTTGTGTGACAGGCGTCACTCTTTTCAATTGTTACTGAGATTGTACTAGATCAGTGTCCTAAGTACACATTACATGATGGGCAGAACAGTTTACCAGGGGCAACAAAGAGAGCAAGTCCACAACTTAAGGAAGCATTACATGCTGTGGGCAGATTTATTTACGGTTTTGGGGTGATTCAAAATTATACAGTGCATTAAAACTACAAGTGGTCCTCGACTTATTTGACTTACAACGGGGTTCAGTTCCAATGACCCTATTGCAAATCCCCATACATGAGCCATAATGGTAAATAAACATTTAATATGCATGGATGCTACATTGTATAATAAGATGTGTTTTTCTTGTTTTTGTTTTTTCTCTAATTTCACACATTATTCGTACTACAATAACACAATGTAGTAAAATAATATTAAGTATTATATTTTCATAGTGTGTATTGTTTTCACTTTCATTTCTAATTCTGTCTTCTATTTTTTGTTTTCAGCACCCCCAGAACAGTCACTCTTTCACTTGTTAGCCATTTTAAATAAAAAGTAGCTTCAAGGGAATCACAAGCAACGTTTTCTCATCAAAATTTACCTGCCTTTAGGTGCCCAAACACTGACTGAGACCCAAAAAATAACATATATTGTGCCTTGTGGTGGTGCAGTCAGTCAGTGTTTTCAAATAAGAGATGGAGCAGTGATCCTTAGACCTTACGATCAAACATCTGGGCTCAACGATGACATGAAAAGATTGATTGGTTGGCCTTGGTGGGTACGGGTGGTGGGGGTGAGTCACATATTTCATAACCCGAGGACTCCCTGTAAAGCCTTTAATACAAATCTAAGCATAAAGGCGTTTTCTGAGGAGCTGGCAGTGCAGAGGATGCTGAGTGAGTGTTGCCTCCCTTACCCTTGGAAGGATCGGGGAAGATGCCATGGCTGCGGCTCTTGATGACGGAGGGCTTGGGGGGTTGTGGGATGCCCTGACCCGAACGGGGCCGCCCATGATCAAGGATCTCGCCCTGCTCCTTCAGGGGGAACCAGCGGGGCAGATTGTCCAGCTGCGCCGTGTTGGACAGTTCGATCAGCACCTGGAGGCACCCAGCGCGGAGGGTGGCACCACCAGAAAGATGCTCATGATTTTTTTTCAAAGACTCTATGCTAGTCATAAATTAAAAACAAATTTGAAATAATATCAACATAAATTATGTTGCATATCACTGAGTGACATATTCATTTTAACATATGGGCTCCACAGGCAAGCTTTGTCTGTTCAAAGCACAAGCATCACAGACTACTCACTTCTCCCAGGAAGTCGTTGGAGGAAGATCTGTCGTAATCCCACACGGTTACCTCTAGAGTCTTCTTCTTAAGCTGGGGTTCGAAACAAGGGGACAGTGATTGACAGGTAATCGCAGTAATCATGTAATCAGTAGTGAATGTAATCAGTCATTCTCTGCAGATATCAGCATGACTGAAGCTCCTGGGGAGGCACCTCAATCGTCACTAATTGCTGTTCTGTTTTCAAAAATCGAAGTGATCAAGGAGCAATTAAACTCACGGCTCACTCAGGGCTGAATTACGACTCACCCCAGTGACCTTGACTCATAGTTTTTGCAGTATTTAATCCTACTGGGTCAAAGCAGAAGAAAAACAAACTGATGGACAAACATCAATATTCAAAGTTCTTAGTCTGTTTTTTCTCCTCTTCTAATGAGAGCCGTAAAATAACATCCAGTGCATAAGCTGTGCACATATTGTATTTTGTGCCCCTGGGTTTTAGATGCAAAACAACACGTCGTTCAGCAATGAAGATGAAAATGACCCTGGGCTCATGAAAGTATTAATATATGGCGAGGAGATGATTCAGTACAGTACGTACTTGTTCCAGGTGGATGTTTTTGTAAATGACCGTCTGGTTCCACTCTGGGTTCAGGCTTCTCTGTGAAGATTTGCTTCTTCTCTTATTCTCTGCACTGAAACAAAGACAAACAAAAGACCCAATGTAACGTTTGCATTTATTTATCAGTGTAGCTGTAGTTTTTGTCCAAACCGATTTAATACTCTTCAGCAAGGTATTACTGTAAATTGCTCCAGTAAAATTACCTTGCTGTATAAATGGGTATAAGGTTGTATGTAGTTTAACATTGTAAGTTGTTTTAGAGAAAAGCATCAGCTAAATGAATAAATGTAAATAGATATATATGAGGCTGTTAGCTGCACATATAACATGAAAATGGAATATAATGACTGTGGAAAGTGACCATCTGACTGGCTACTCTGGCGCCCTCAGCTACTGATCATGATGCGTAGTCATCTTTTCTACCAGACTTAGCTCCGTAACATCTGATATTATTTCAAACATAATTCAGCCAGCATTACAGAGGAAAAACAAGAATGGCTTCAGTAAGAAGTCGACAATGAGCATCTACTGCACTGTGCTCTGCGATGGCACGCATGAAATGGGAAAAACAGGAAAGAGCAGGGGAAACATCCATCTCTCTACCTTGCATTCTGGACAACCATGACTTGGCTGAAGTCCACGATGGGTTTGCACAAATTTCCAATTAAAAACAAGAAAACAAACAAAAGCTTTGTGTCAGAAAAGCAAGGGGTAATTTATTTGCAACGACACACCAATCATTACCTCTGTTCCTGTTAATACTGAAAAGGTCATTCGTACTGAATGAGCCTCTTTTTCCCCCATAGCTGCTCACTTTATGAGGACAAAATAGAAAGAAGGAACTGCATTAAAATGAAGGATCTCTAAAATTTACATACAAGAATTTACAGCAGCCCAGAGATCACACATTCTATAAAATCAAGAGAATTAAAAAGAAGTAAATACACAAATGCAGAGACTGTCACATCAAAGTGTAGTCGAGGATAAAATATGTGCAAGATGAAGCAAAAATGCTGCTCACAGCTGTATCCAGAATAAAATCATGTTGTTCAGGGAGATGTTCTGTACACATTAGAAATCCTAATATATGCAACACAGCTGGAAACAGAAACAGATATTTTTCTTCCATTAAAAAAGTCTTCATTCTGCCTTTTTATAAGAGTTTATCATGCCATGTCTGAAGGATGCCCTGTGATACCCACCTTCTCCCTGGTAAGAGGTACACTTTAACAAAGGGGTCCGAGTAGCCGTTGTTGTCTCTGGGGGCCAGGTTTCTCGCTTGTAGCACATGGACGATTAGATTCCCAACGTTTCTGTCATAGTTGAGCTGAAGCTGTGAAGGCACAGTGGAAGAAACAATTAAAGAAATGTTAATGTCTGTCTTTGCAGAATATTTGATCATGTACTGGATGGAGATGAGAAAAAGATAGACAAAATTATTCATCTGCAGTGCCGAAGAGCTGATTGCAGGAGGTTTTCAGGTCTTCTTATTCCAGCTTTGAGAGACAGTTTAAAATGAAACAAAGATCCCTTTATTATACTGTAGCATCATAACATGGTCTGCTCTATGCTGTTGCTGTACATCTTTGACAGTATGACAATAGCCATAGCTGCTAATGCAGTCTCTGTTGCAGGAGCCATAAAATGTTGTTTAGGCCCTTTGACCTGAGAAAGTAATAATCCTTTAACTCGAGTCAGGGCTCAGAGTGCATTATGTGCTGCATAAATATTATATACTGTACCTGGATATCTCCAGTTATTGGATGGGTCTGGATCTTAGCTGCTTCTGCAGGCTGAAAAACACCAGTATAAAGGAAATGGACAACAGCAGTGCGGTTCAGTTGACACATGTGACCCTTTCAAACCCCTTGTAGTCATGTTTAGGTTACACATCTTTACTGTACATCTATAAACCGGAGGGGGCAGGGGAGTCAGCACCGAGGGACACATTTTATTAAACAGCAGCTTCTACAAGGTAAGTGTTTCTGAATAGGTTCATAAACCCTCCTCCAACCTAAATGCTATATACAACAACAACAACAACAATATTAATAGGAAAACCTAGTTAATTCACAAAGTTAAATTAATAAAATGAATGGAGGTCACAGCAGTAAATGGTGTTTTCTGGGATCTTGTACATGACACCACAAGGCACCAATAAATGTATGTAACATGCATAAGCAGGGTGGTGACACTAAGCATACACAAAATGATACATGCACTTGTTCAACAGTTTCATCACCGTTTTATCACTACCCCCTTTAAGACTCTGTAACTCAATTTAAAAAAAAAATAAATAAATTTTTTCTAATTAGGTAGGTAAATCTCTATTTATATAGGTAACTTCTGTATTTGGTATTTGGTGGACTGAAAAAAACATCCAAAGCGCACCCAACAGTAAATCAGAAAGTTAAAGCATCCAAGTGTAAGACTTTTAAAATAAAAATAAAAAATTAATATAAATGTGCCCATTGCTGAAATATGCACAACTCAGGACTGGCATTATAGCTAATGACCACAAACCTTTTTATTAGAGCTACAAAAAGTTGAGTCATGGAATGGATTTGATTTCAAAACGCAGAATGAACTTGGGAAATAAATCTCGCCCGAAGTGAGGCGAGGAGGCTTCGCGATGGCCGCAGTTTATCGAGGTAGTGGCTGCAGGAATGATTTAGGGGATTTTTAATTGTGTTGATTTGGAAGCTGACAATACCCCTCCTCACCCACAGACGGGCAAATCAACAAAAAGGCCCTCCTCCTCATTCCAGACAGCGACAGCCGCACAGCTTCTCAGCCAGCTCATCCATTTGCTCTGCATACTTCATCACTTATAAGGCCCAGAACTCTGGCACAGAACTCAGATCACGGTGCCATATTTTCTTACAGGGCTTCATTAATCTAAAACAAAACTTCGCTCCAACTTAGACTTGGGCAATCCTTAAAAAGAGTAAACATCATATATTTACAGTTGTTAAAATTTAAAGCAGATAATTTATTAAACAGAATGTGGAAAATATAAAATATTCAAACTGAGACACCACTCAAGGGTTTCCCTTTAAACCAGAATATGCCACAAGGGGTGGATTTATAATGAGGCGAAGCAAGGGAACCACCTATGGTCGGCAACATTTGGAGGTTCTAAATTTTGCAGCTGAAATAAAAAAATAAGTAGTATTCTTGGAAAAATGAACAAAAAAATGTTTGCTTGATAATAAAGAGATTTATGAGAAAATTAAACAGCTATCACCTTATATATTATGCAAATATTGTATGATGCATCACCACTCCTTGTCTATGAAATGTTGCAACTTCATGGCTAACACATTCTATGAAATAAACTGCTGCTCTACACAGGCAATAGTTTATATCTATTTGTTGCTTAAAAAAATCTATATTGACTAATGTCAGTTTTCAGTCTATGCTCAGTCATTAAAGTACAGGTTTATGTTCTGTGCATATATAACGTTCAAATATGTGTACACATTGATGTGTTCAATGTAATCTTGAATAATTACATTAAAAAAATTTGATTGATGCATTCAATTTTTCCCCTTCTTTTTTGTCTGTATGTTTTTGTATCTAAAAAAAAAACAACTTTTTGTCATACGTACATATGCATGTCTGCTTTTATTAACTTAGACAGAGGAGTTTAAGGGATGCTGGACTGAATGTTACCTACAGGCTCCAAATAGCCTATGACTGGAACTATACACCACTGGTCCACCTCTTGTATTTTAAATCTCTGGTCTCTGAGCTGATGACTCCATGCTTACAATGTATTTTGTATGTGTCATGCAGTTGCTAGGCAACAGCCTTTGAGACAGGCTGCAGGTGTCTTTAAGAAGTCCGACACATGGGTCAAAGGAGGTCAGGGTCATGTGACTTGCCTTGCTGCTCTGTCGTTTCTTGTTGACAGAAGGGGATCCCGGGTGTCCCGAGCTGTGGACGACACTTGAGGCGGCCAACGTGGCACTCGAATGAACATTGAGTCCTTTTTCCTGGAGGCTGGACGCCACTGCCGAAGGTGCCTGCTGCTGAGAGACCTTCTGCAGTTCAGCGGCGAGCTGGTTCGGGTCCACTCCCGGGGACTTCTGCCTGTCTCCCGCAGGGCCTGCCAAGGAAGCCCCACAATGCAAGCTTTCAGTTTAGAAGCGACAAGGTTGGTCCTCCACACAATGTACAACAAACACAAGGAGTTTGAACCCTTTCAGAAGCATCTCAGAAGGATGCCACTTTGGCTTTAGACCAGTCTTGCGGATTCAACCAAATAGAATGCCTCCATCACCCCATCAGAGTAAGATTCAAGAGTTTATTGTCATGTGTACAGTAAACAGTTCGTTACACCATACAATGAAATTCTTACTCTGTGAATCCTTCCAGCAGCCTATTACATAAATTATAAGGACATAAGGAAAGAAAACACAAGGTGTAAATCACAAATTTACAAAATTACTATTAGTGCAAAATCCAAGAAATTAAGTTATATACATATATAGAGTGTACAGTGCGCAATGTAAACATGGAAGACGTACATGTGCAAAGTCCTGCAGAGGTAGATTGGGTCTATTCGCAGCTGAGGGGGGGGAGTGTGTATTTGTGTACGCAAGGTATGAGGAGGTAGTCTGTGGTCTCTCATGTTATTGGCGTTGTGGATGTGTATGTGTATGTAGGAGGGATGGGGGGTAGTTGACACCTCTCAGGCTCAGAGGGTGAGCTGTGTCTGCCGTGATGGGGGGAGAGGCAGTGGATGGGTGTCGTTCACAAGTCTGATGGCCTGTGGGTAAAAACTGTTTTTCAACCTTGAAGTTCTGGCTTTAACACTCCTGTAGCGTCTGCCTAATGGTAAGGGTGCGAAAAGGCTGTGCTGGGGGTGACTATTGTCCTTGATGATGTTAATGGATCTCCTGATGGTTCTGGCGTGGTATAGGCTCTCCAGTGATGGTAAGGACATTCCAGTGATGGTTTGAGCAGCTTTCACCACTCGCTGTAGCGCCTTACAATCCTGTACTGTCCAGCTTCCAAACCACACTGTGATAGAGCTGGTGAGGACGCTCTCGACTGCACACCTATAGAAGCTTCCGAGGATTCGGCTTGGCATGCCAAATTTCCTCAGCCTTCTCAAGAAGTGCAGATGCTGACGTGATTTCTTGACCAGATGTGTAGTGTTGTGGGACCAGGTGAGATCTTCAGTAATGTGAACACCCAGGAATCTGAAGCTGCTCACTTTCTCCACCACTGTCTGTGACCTTTCATCCAGAGGTTAACAGGCATGCACAACTCGAGCTGCACATGTTGGAACATAGTCACGATGAACAACACAGCTCTGTCGTGACGCTCAGCTGCTTCTGCTGCGAGTAGATAGCACATCATCGGGAAGTGCTCCTCCACTGAAGAGCCATGTGTGGAATGACAATAATTCCCCGAGGCAAAGATGCAGCTTGAGTGCTTTTTTGGCTGGAGACGGCAGGGACAACCAAAGACGGCTCCAGACATTTTACTGGAGACCATAAGGGATCAGTTTTAGCTTCGCCACTGTCCTGGAACACAGCGAAGGTCCTGGCCCACTAATACTGCAAAAGCAACGTTCCAACATTTTCCCCATTAATGCAGCAGGATGGTCTTACTGGGGCAATTGTGGGTAAGTACCCAAATCAAGGCTACTACAGCAGGAGTGGGATCTGAACTCAACAGATCTATTCACTAAGCCAGCTGCTGGTACTTGCAGGATTTGGGTTTGAATCTCTGCTCCTGCTGTTCATTTACATTGATTAATTTAGCTGAACAATTATAAGTATAAACTCCTCAGTTGCTTCTTCTTCATGGTAAAAATAAAAGATTCGAATTTACATTTGGCATACGATTCAAAAGAAAGATCGCCAGGGGTTGCTAAAGCCACGAGTAAAAATAAAGTTAAACTGGGCAGCTATGAGAAGAAAACACTGATATTTGAATCATTTGTATATTTTGACTGTGGTTTGGTCTTTTTTCAGACAGTTCTACTGTGCTGAAAGTTGTTGACACTTATTTATGAATTTATACAGCAGGGCAGCTTTTTAATGGCAAGCACTATGCTCAAGGGTACTACAGCAGGAGGTGAGATCTATACCTGAAACAGAGTCCACAGGAAGCAGCTGTAACCACTGCAGTACTGTGGAACCCTTGAGCAATGTACCTACCCTAAATTTTCCAGTAAAAATTATCCAGCTGTTTAAACAGGTAAATCACTGCAAGTATTGTAAGGAGTGTGTCTTATACAAACACAGTATTGTAAATCGCTTTTGATAAAAATATCAGTCAAATTAAAACGTAATAATTACTATGCTGCACCTACCAGGCTTTGATTGGTCCTGGAGCTCCAGGCACTGTGGATGATCAGGGTCTGAAAGCATGTTCAAATCCCTTCGAGACAGAAGCAGATGTGTCAGTGATGACTGGTACAGTCCATATTTGATACCAAACGATTGGATGTCTTAGCTCTCTTAAGGTGCATTGTTACATAAAACTGGGTCATTCATGTCATACCATTTTATTGATATATTGTACCGCTTATAACTTTCAGCGATTTTTTGCACATGCTGTTTGTAAATACATTTCTAAACTGTTTATGCTGCCTATAACAGCAGCAGCAGTGTTGATATTCATGTTTTTGTTGCATATTTTCCCCATTTCTGACTCACTTAGGTGACTAAATAAGAGGAGAAATGAATGCAAGCGATGGATTGGAGGAGAGGAGTGACTCACAGTCGAACACAGATTTCTGTTTCCCCGCATGGTTGACTCACGATGCCCTGAACTTCTTCATAGGTTTTACCAGTCAGAGAAACTCCATTCCACTCCAGGATCTGCATTCCTGTAAGGTGACAAGAGGAGTATGAATCCAGTTCCTACCTGGGAAGCACCAGGGATTTCACAAAAAGCCATTTCCTTGATATTTTGGAACTTGCCTTCATATCCCACGTGCAGTCCCACGGGCAGAGGACTATATCAAATAGCCGGTAACATTGCTTTTGGGCTACATGCATTTATGTTTACGTTTATTCATTTACATAGATGATGTTCATTCATTCACTCATCGCATACATTTCATATGACGTAAACACAACTGGTGTGTACAGTGCCATTAAAAAGTATTTTCCCCTCACTGATTTTCTATGGTAGAGGGGGCGCGGTGGCGCAGTGGGTTAGCCCACAGTCCTGCTCTCCGGTGGGTCTGGGGTTCGAGTCCCGCTTGGGGTGCCTTGCGACGGACTGGCGTCCCGTCCTGGGTGTGTCCCCTTCCCCCTCCGGCCTTACGCCCTGTGTTACCGGGTAGGCTCCGGTTCCCCGTGACCCCGTATGGGACGAGCGGTTCTGAAAATGTGTGTGTGTGTGTGTGTGTGTGATTTTCTATGTTATTGCAACTTAAAGCAGTCCTGCAAGCAAAAGTGTGCTAAAACTCCTCCACAGCAAAGTAAAGGAGTGATATTGAATTATATGAAGCGATTCATTGCAGTCATTGCAGCTAAAGCTGTCACAGCAAGATAAGCATAAGAGTGCAAATACTTTTCCACAAAAAGCTGTTTGGTTATAACTTTGTTCATGAAATAAAAGAAAAAAGTTAAAAAGTGTTATTTGTTCACTCAGGTACACTTTATCGAATATATGATTTTGTTGGAACACCTGAAACAATAAAGGAAATCAGGAAGAGGCAAGTATTTTTCCATGGCATTGTGAGCACCTCATCTTATTATGAACATGAGCAGGTTGTGGATGGTTATGGAGACAATTTTGAACAAATTACCACTTTTCTCTTGATGTTTCTTGAAGCTCTTCACATCTTATCACGAACGCATCTAATTGCATTTATTCATGTCTTTCTGACACTTCTCTTAGATTTGTTCTGAAAACCATTTGATTTATTTATTTGGTCCCTGATTATATTCCCACTGTACAAACTGAAGTGATTTCCAAGGTTTTCTTAAATAGTTGCGTTTGGGTGCTATAACTTACAGAGGCTTTACTTGGCATAACCTCAGAAATCTGTGTGCCTGATGTTAACAAATGTGAATTCAAACTCAGTCCAGGTTGCCACTTTATTCTGTAGAGCATTTAATTTTTACATCACTCAAGCGATGCTTTATATAATTCCCAGAATTTTCCATGTACAACACGAAAAAGTCTTACAGTTAATCCTTTTTGTGACTTAAAAAAGGTAATTTTCAGCAGGAGGTCCACGAGTAATTATGGCAAGTGGATTTTCATTAAAATACGGTGATTAAAAGAAATTTTCTCACATTCCTACTCATTGTTCTTGAAATTAATGATTTGTAATGAAATTACAGCCTATGAGAGCTCATAAATAAGCCTTTTTAGATTGTATTCAGATGTGTAACTGTGAATGGGCTCAAACGGCCTTGCCTTTTACAACATTTTGATAGTTTTTCGATCACCAAATCTGTGCTCTCGAAAACTTTAAAGTGCCTCTGAGTTCTGAGTTTTTGAGTTTTGAGCATAACTCAGGCTAAGTTTTTCACATCACATCTTTGGCGCCTGGACCTGAAAATGACTGAAGGCATATCTAGGCAAGAGCTTCACAGCCAGAAGTCTGAGAGATCACTGCAAACATCACCTCTTCCCTCGGACCCCCAACACACAGCAAACACCAACCCGGCACACCACTCCATGGCCACCACTTACACAGGTGAAAACGTGTCTTCAGGTATGACTTTTGTTTTTGGAACAGTTCATGAGCTGCATTAACGCAATGGGGAAAATGAACATACTGTATCACAGAGGCTCAAAGACATATCAGTGACACTACTGTAACTCAATGAAACACTAAGAATATACTGTATACACACAGCTTATTTAAGAACAGCTTGACAGAAGTTGACCAGTGATCCAGTTTCAATTGTAAGTTCAGTGTTAAGGAAACCAGATGTTACATCAAATCCTTGGCCTGCCCCCTCAATGTGTGAAAGACAAAAAACAAGGATTTCTTCTCTTGTTCTGTCCCTCAGAACAGGCAGAGCTGCATAGTATTTCAATAGCGTCAAAATCCTTCCCCTCCCAAGTGGGTGCGAGAAACTTACCCTCCACTATCTTTCCGGTCTGTTCTGCGGCACCTCCAGGTACAACACTGGCCACGTACGCTCCCATTTCTCTTGTGTTCCCAGGGATCTCCTTTCCACCCAGCACTCGCAGACCAAGTCCATTGCCTGTTCAGGAAGTGAAATCAAGTAAATGTGGCATTTGGCAAAACAGAGCCTTACAGGTAATTTTATTTATGCAAGTGTTAGGGTTACCGTTAAGGTCACGGTTAGGGTTAGGACTAACTGTAACCATACCCCCAACCTTAACCCTCAATCTAACTCTAAACATAAGAGAGAAAATATACAGTATATACATTAAATTGTTCATTCATCCTCACTAACTGCTTGTCCTGAGCAGGGTGCTACTTACACAGATATTTTGTCCAATCATACCTCACCTTATTTTTTCTATGTCGTAAGTTAAGTCACTTGAACAATTACAAATCAAGTCTTCCTTATTACTCATTGACATGTAAATATGAGAGCTGAGTACTTAACAGATGCAATGTGGACAGCAGCCAGGGAAGCAGAAGTGGAAGAAAATATCCGGATCTATTCAGAGCTTGAATTAGCCTGTTATATGAGGCAGAGCATCCTGCCTCATATGATGTTTTTGCACTGAGAGCTGGCAGAACTCTGCTTCAGAACCTTCTGAACATTCTCACTCCTGTTATATCACCATTTTATCATTGGACAATTCTATGGACAGCACAAAATGTCACATTTTCCCCCCATTTTAAATGTAGTAATAAAGGAGCCCATGGAAATGTGTCAGTCAGTACTATATTATTGATAAGAGGTCATTATATTGCAATAATATCTCTTATAGATGCACCATTTGTACAAATGAAGGCTTCAAAAGGTCAGACTGTGTGGCTATAGGTGTGAAGAAGGTCTCATCGGCATGTGCAATTTGGCTCATTCTTTAATGGAAGCCTACAGACTTCCTTATCTGCAATTTCTTTCTCAGGATGAAGGAAAGCAGGAAACACGCAGATTCTCCTGTCATTGAAAATGTTTTCTTCAAGTAAATGACATGCCATCGGGACACAGTTTGTGAGTGACTGGTATGTGACACATTAGAAGTCACTTTAATTATCCTCCTGTCATTTTAAAAGTAAGCTTATTTTTTCCGCTTCTCAATTTAAACTGACTAGAATTTCTTTGCAACATGACAGCTTCCATTAATTATTTATAGAATGATGAAAGGTACAGAATTCCTGTTCTGTTTTTAAATTGCTGTGCTGCACATGTATTGATGGCTTGTGATGACCAAAGTGTTCCTGAGCCTCTGCTTAAACTTTCACTGTAATTGTGGGAATGCGAGTGTCTGGTCCTTCGTCATCAATGTTTGGCACATAAAACACTCCTTCTGCAGCTCTACACTGCACACGAGAGACATTTCTGAAGAGCTCTTACCTGAAACACTACGGTCTTTTGGATCCCTCTGTATTGTGACTCTAGTATGAGGGAAGGGGTACAGACTGGGCTTGATCTAAGGAAAAATATATTAAAATAAACACCGTTTTTCCTGTTGCACTTCTTGAGGACTGGTAACATGCCTGGTATTACGTTCAGTAAAGTTCCCAGTTTGGCACTGAAATACCACCAGTAGGCAGAGGAAATGAACAAGTGTAACTCTCTTTTTATATATCATTAGAATGGCCTCCTTGCTCACGGAAAGCTACATACACTGTACTGCTGTACAGCTCCATTACCTCTCCATGCTGGCGCATCTGCTTATGAGAAACCAGTTTCCGGTCCAGCAGGAGACCATTGGCACCGCAGGTCTCTCGAGGCTTGTCGAACCAGTCTGTTTCCTCTTGACGCAGGTGATACGCTTCGGGAAACCAAGTGCAAATGTCAGTTGTCTCCGTCAGTTAAAAATGAAAATCTACATAATATGTACAGTATAGTGACACATGACTCTACACACATGCAGCATGTCATTTTACCCGCATAAAAGTCATGCAAAAATAATACTGGAAAGGCTAAGAGGATAAAGAAGGTCAAGCAAACAAGAATAGTGGTGAGGGAATGTAAGATTTCCACTGTTACATCAAATTTACATTGCTATCATTGATAGTTACTGTATACTGACAAGAAAACACTTCCTCTTTCCTAAAAAGACACACATAATTTACCGGGAGCTGAAAATATTAACTGAACCCGATATACAGCAAATATTTAGTAATGGTGCCCATCAAACAAAGACTCATTCATCTTGATTTTTGTGTTTTGGAAGACCTACAAGACAGAATAGCCTCAGAATAATTGTAATTAAAGTTTCAAATTGTATTTCTTCAAAAATTCTTTACAGCTCTAGTGCAAGTTGTAGCAAGATTTATTTCAGTACAAAGCTTACTGATCGCTTATTCATTTCCTTCGAAACCCTACAGCCAGCTAATGTGAAAAGGGGTTCTTCCGCTGCAGAAAATAGAATGCAGCTTGTAGCTTAGCTTGTTGTTAGGGTAAAATAACAATGCAAAATGTGTGAGGTATAGCATCGACTAATGGTTTAGATGGGTTGCCATGGAAACCGCTGAAGGGGTTCTTGAGGATAAGCGCATTTTGCATTCAGATGTGTCTCTCTGCGGAAGCAGGCAGATGCATGGGACTGATGCTATGGAGTGAGTCCCCATTTATACATGGACATGTATTCCAGTGTACCAGAGCTTTCTCACACCACAAGGTGTCTGGTGGAAATATTTTATGCTTATCTGTCACACAAGACCATACATTACTTTGACTCTTACCTTGTACATTCCAGTTTTTTCCCGCTGCTGTGATACAAAGTTGTATTTTAGACATTATAGCACTATCAGTTTAAGCAACCCTGAATAGCTGTACTAGGAAAGCAAATTTATGTGTAGATCTATGAAGCCTGCAATGCGGTGAAACACTGCCTCTCTCACTGATCAGTAATAAGCATTTGGCTTATTAGTCTAATAGTGACCAACAATACTAACGCATCTTAAAATGTAAATAAACTAAAATGAGTGAATAAGCAAAAAACTGACAAAGTGAATATCTTCAATGTTTAGAAAAGCGATTTGGCCTTTACACAGTACAAACTGTAATTTCTCAGTCTACAAATATACCTATATCTCAAAGGTCCAACATGTAATAACCGTGTAATAACTGGAAAAAAAAAAAAAAGGTTTGATTAGGCTGTCATCATATGCTTTTCTAACAATTATAATGTTATTTCACTGAAGCAGAAATAAAAATATTTAGCAAATGTGTATTTTGTAAATATATTCTACCATATTCCAACATATTTTTAAAAAGGGTTCTGCTTCCACAAGGAAACAATAAATAGTTAGATGTCATGCAAACTACAGTCACAGCACAAAGACAATGGCATGCAAATTATTATAGGTTTATTTATGGAGAAACAAACACATATGTTAATAAAACCAACATGCATTTACAATAAACACCACAGGTGTAATCTATGATATATCAATATGTCTCTACTACAGTTCTGAAATGGAAAACTACGGCAGGAAAATAGTACTGTATGCAACATCCAGCCTACACGTTCTCTAAAATATTATATATTTAATATTTAAACTATTATAGTTTAATAGTTTAATCAATCCTATATTGATTTTTTATGGTTATTTACAGAATATCAACCTCGTATTTCTCCAACCACTGATAAGAAGACCCTCTGCAAACCAGGTAATATTATCTGTTATTGTAATACAGACATAAAATATATAGACACATTTTCATCAGTTTATACAATTTATTTGTTTACCATATTACAGTCCTGTAGCTTCATAAAGAATATTCTCTCTCCTTCTCTACAGAGGTGTGTTAAGTAATAAAATATCTTAGAACATTGTCAGTTTATAAGAACGATAAACTTTGATAAAAATAATTCTTAGGAAGCCTTAATGAAGAAAATAACAAAACAAAAGAAAAAGAAAGGATCACAGCCCTCAATATATTGCTGCTTTTATTTTAAAATGTGTAATCTCACTTTTTTCATATTAAACTGCTCATCATCTATTTATACTAGCAAGAGGGTATATACAGGGAAAACTATTGTGACCAGTTCTGCGAGACTTTAAGAAAATGGAACAGAAATCTCTAGACAAATACAACTTTAAAGTTGTGCAGAAAAATGTATTTTTCATTTAAAATCAACCGTTGTCACTCAGACAACCACTACACTAATACAACTAGATAAAATGCATTTCTTAGTGCTTACACTTTAAATTAACTGTCGCAATTAATAATTCCCTGGTGGGCAATTAGCTTTAATTATTTCCTCAAAATGGGACGCCTAATAAAATGTCTGAAATTTGTTGATGTTTTGTCAGGCATTTCATAAATCATTCTGGTTGACAGATCATGCAAAAGAATCTTTATTTTGATATTCACTGCTCTTAAAAAGAGCAATAGTTGGTCTAGATTTCAAAGGACCTCCATAATACTGCACTTTCGAAATGAGTTAATCATACAACCATTTTGCATAAAAGCAAGCAAGTGAAAGAGATGCCAAAAGCAACAGAATTATAAACTGGTGTATTTCAGCTGTACTAATAGTAAAACATAAAGGATTGTGGCATGCAACAGAAGCTCACAACACAGTAAGTAAATCAAAAGAAAAAAGAGTTACATTAAGAAAGAAAAACAAGTAACATACAGAAACATATCCACTGTCAGGTACATGCATCTGACATAAATATACAGACAAAAACTGCATCAGCAGCCTGAGAACCAGTTTACCTTCACTATCAGGCACTACTCCTTGTATGTCATCCATTAGGAAGGCCATGTCGCGGTCATAAGCCCGTGCCCTGGACTCCTCTCGCATATGCTGCTGAACTTCTGGGAGGGAATGGCTTGAGCCAAACTGGTCTCTTAAGTCAGCTGATATGGGTGGGAGAGGCCCGGCGGAAGCCCGAGCCATGCCCATCGGCTGACCGACCGGACTCAGGGGACTCTCTTCCTCAGAGTTCTGTGATACAATTGGAATACGTCCCCTGCTTTGGCTGATGGGGAGATTGGTAGGTTTGGTCCTCAACAGAGAGGTTCCGTCACTCTCCATCCTTAACCTCAGAGAGGAGCTGGATAGGTCCCTTTTAATAGAAAGGTCAAGGCCATAAACAGAGGATGGCCTAGAAGAAGGTCTTGACCGACTACCACTAGGATACGTTGTGTCATCTTGAAGAGAAGATCTCAGGTGTTGGCTTAGATTTAGACTTTGGCCTAGATTAAAAGATTGTGCAATATTAGATCCTAACGTTGAGCCAAGGTATTTTTGTTGCTCAGTTATGCTCTTTCTCAGTCCAAATGTAATATCATCCTGTAGCAGCCTTGCTCTTGAGGCAAGACTACTTACTTGGGGAGTGCTTGGTGTCAAATAGCTACTGTAATCTAGTCCAATGTCTCTGCTTTCTTGGATAGGAGAGAACTTTGTGATTTTAGGATCTATCAGCGATTTCCTGTGCTTTGCCTGTTTCTGGTACAGTACTGAAGCGGGAAGCTGTTTGGCAGCTTGCTTCTCTAGGGTCAGTCTGCCAATACTGTATTTTTCTGCCTTGTGGAAGTGCCTGTAATTGCTATCACTGGGATAGTAGTGATGAAGGCCTGTAAGTGGGTCCAGGCCATCTGCACCCCGACGGAATTCTTGCTTTATCTGCTGCTTTAAAAGCTTCAGCTCATAGGGTTCTTCCATCGCATCTTCCTGGACCTTCATACAAGGATGGAGCCTTAAGGAGGCTTGCAGTGGCCCCAGATAGTCTCTCATTTCAGCTGCACGCAGGAGACGATCAGCCTTAGCTATGTCCTTGTCAGGAATGCTGAAGGTAGAGGACAGTGCAGTCGAGCCCTTCGTGATTTCACCCATGTCGTTAAACAAGAGGTAATTCTTGGGAGTGTGATGATCAATATCTGCATATATCGAGTCAGCTGATACGCTGGACATGGGGCTGCTGGCCACGCTGCCCCTCTCATCCAGACCCATCCGTATGTTTAGGTTGCTGTATTTGCCCCCCAAATGGGGCAAACCATACATGGTGTCTGCAGAAGATGGACCAGTCATGGCTGGTTGATTACGTGTAACCTCATAGTTTGTTGTGATCTTTGGTTCCAAGTCAGACAATGCTGTCTGCCTAGGTTTCTGGTGAATCATTTGAGTCTGAGAAGTATGCTGATAGCCCCGTGGCTGGGAGTGCTGGTGTGAGCCCTGGGGATAGGACGGGGTAGGGACTGACGAATAAATGGACTGGTACGGGGATGTCTGCTGACATTCATAGAAGGATGACTGTTGGTAAAGAGTCTGCTGAGGGGCTTGCGTTGGTGTGGCATACTGGTACTGTGTGTACGGGCTTGTGGGCTGAGTCTGTGGTGGGATGAATTTATTAAGCTCTGACTGTGGAGCAGTTTTTGGCCGCTCTAACCCATGACTATCCCCCCTCTTCTCCCGGATATTGCTGACTTCACTATCCGACATGTAATCTCTCTCCTCTGCAACCCCCTGCAGGTAGTCTCTCTCCCTCTTTTCCCGCTCCTTGAGCAAGGCGTCCCTCCTTCGGTTAATCCCCATTTCCAAATATCTTAGCCTGGCATCGATCTCCTTTTCCTCCTCGTCCAGCTCAGCTTGCTTTTGCCTAAGCTTGGAGGACTCACGCTCGACCAGATCAAGTTCTCTGTCAATGTCTTGCAGGATCTTGACCCGAGCCATGGTGGTGTTCCGGCAGAGGCGACGTCGAGCAGAACCAGTGCTGTAACTGGCCTGGCTGCCAGCTGATTCTTCCTCTTGGGGTGGGTTTGGAAGAGTGCGTTTCACTTTCTTTTGGGTGCCAGAAGGGGTACTGCTCTGTGAGCTTTTGCCCTGAGCAAAACAAAATTCAAGGAGATTAGATTGCTTTAAGTTGTTTTGACAGTAAATGTCACTGATTTCAATATTTAAATCTCTTTGAGTGCAAAGTCAAAAACAATACAAAAAATATTTAACATTAAACTGCCATAGAACTCTCTTCCAGTATTTATAATAAATGTGAGCTATGTGAATGTGAACAAAAGCATGCAGATAAATCTATTTTACATAATGAGAAAATCTTACAGGGAACGATATATACAAATCCCGACAGACTGGAAACTAAAAGCTGCCTTTATATGCACAGGTTTGGACAGGACTAATTTATTCACATTAAGATTCTATAGATCTTTTGAGACTAGATATTTTTCTGCAAGCTCAGCTTTGCCTTTTTACTGTACTTCACACACAGGAAAAATTAGCTTGAAGCTTTAATCAATCAAGCAAAAAAGTAACAATGATGCCAACTGCAGTAAATGCAACAGTAAATGTAATTGCTAAATGTAACAAAGAAGTCTGCTTTAGCAACGTACAACTAAAAACTGACCAAACTATTTTTTCATCTGACAAACTCCATTAATGTACCTTACCACTGTGCATGGAAAGACAAAATAATAACTCTCAATAGTATAAAACATCATAGAGTGGAAATAAAAAGTTTGCACAGACTCTGTAGAAGAAACCCTCAAGGGTTTAATAACCAGCCCCAGGTTTGATTAAAAGTTCAATTAAAGGAGGAAAAGCTAAGCAGTTGTAAAAGAAAACACTGAGCAAAATTGTATCTGTAATTTGAATGTTTTTCTTTTTTTTTTTTCTGATGGCGTTTATAATCAACACTCCATATTGAGTAAAGTCGTACTAAAAACATAGTATCTGGACTTGCCAAAACAATCTGACATCCTTAAGTTGCTCTGAAAACTCAAAGTGTTATAAAAATCATACACATATACTTAATAAGGGTTACATTGGAAAAATCTAAATACGCCTGAAATTAGAGAAAAGACTGGAAATTATTATGTGCACATGTTAAATTAAAGTTAGCAACATGTGGACTAGTTGCCACACTTTTTGGAATTGGCAATGAATTATGCTAAGTGGATTTCTAAAACAAAGGAAAATGTGCAGATTTTGTGCTACTGTGCTGCATTTAGGGTAATATAGTAAATATGAAACTGAAATAACATGTAATTCAAGGGAAGAACACCGGTACTCTTGACCTGACATGAAAACTTAGTAGGGTACATAGAATTCAACATGCATAAGGAAACTGGTCATTTGCAAGTTATTTTAAATATTTAGTCTAGCGTGGCTCTGCAAATCATTTTTTTAACATTATTTTCATCAAATCTGATAAATCACTTTTATAACTGGCTCTTACCAAATAGCCATCAGAGTACGGTAAGTTAGATCCTGATTGCTCATCTCCTGCTGGACTCGATGTCTTGGATTCCAATGTAGGGCGCTGCACACCCTTCACTGCCCGGGGACTTTTTGGAGGAGTTTTCGAAGGTTCCACAGCTGTAATTTTCTGTGGGCTAGAATCTTGGATGGACTTCTCATATGATGCATATTCTAATGCTTTCCTTGGGGACAGGGGAGAGATGGGTGAATAGAGCACTTTGGGGGACTTGGGAGGAGAAGGGGCTACTTGGAGGGAGGAAGAATCTGCTTTCAGGTGTGTAGTGTAGCTTATTTCAAGTGGAGTTGGGCGCTTCTTGTCCCTTTGAGGCGATTTCCTCTCAGAGCTGAAACTGCTTCCTCTGTGAGGCTTTTCTGGGGAAGACAATTCTACCTTTGTGTCCACATGAGCCCTGACTGATGGCCGTTTCAAAGACCCCGATGGGTCTGTCTGTACTGAGATCTCAGCTACCGTCTGTATAGCAATGCTAGACAGCTTAGAAGCCTGCTTTCCTTTCTCTCCATCAACATATCTAGTGGAACGAGACCGGCGCCTGCTCCTGGCAGGGACGTCCCACCCATCTTGATCCTCATCATCTGTCTGAACACTGCTGTCCACGCTCTTCCTGCTCCTCCGTCTCCGTCCTGCATAAGCCCTATCCACTATGTCCTCGCCATCTGTTTGAACCCCACTGTCTATTTTCTTCTGCCCGTCATGCTGCCCTGGCACACTTTGTACTTGGTTGCTGAGCTGTAGACATTCTTGTCCTTTTGATTCCTTACCAGACAGTTCAGATCTGGGCACACTTAGGGTATTTGGGGTGACACCCTGAGTTGTCACTGGGAGCCAGGATTGCTTCTGAGGAAAGTCAAAGCCAGTGAAAACAGAGGTCACTGCAGTATCATCCTGCACTGGCCAGAACTGACCATTTTCACTACCTAAATACTGCTGTTCTTGTGAAATCTGCTCTGAACTAGATAGTGGAGGGACAGTCTCAGAGGGATCATAGCCATATATTTGTCTCATCTTCTGCTCCTCCAGATGTAGCTGCAACTGCTGCTGAAGATGATGGATCTGCTCCAGCTGCAGTTGATGCTGGGCATAAGTCTCCTGTTGCATTATCAGATGGGCCTGCCGCTCTTCTTCTTGCTGGTGCAGGAGCTGCTGCTTCATCGTCTGCAGCTTCTCCAGTTCCTGCTGGACAATAAGCTGCTCCTGCTCACGGAACCTTTGGATCTCCTGTCGCTCCCACTCAATCTCCTCAGCCATGCGCAGCTGCTTCACTTTCTCAAGTTCAAGGAGTTCACGTTCCATTTGGTACTGTTGATCTTTGCTTCCTTCTGGTGCAAGGAGGACTGAAGCAGGCAATGCCTGTAGTGGTGCTGCTATGGTCTCCAGCGATCCATCAATGTATGCACCTGGAATTGCAGTAACTGTAGGAACAACTGCAGGGAAAGGTGAGGAGAGGGTTTCTTTGGAGATGCCAGTTTTTATGTGAAGGTCTTCTTCCATTGCTGGCGTGGCTAAAAAATTATATGACTGTGGATGTACCTGGTTTTGTAGAGTCTGTATGGACTGTATCATACCACTGGAATCCATTCCAGAAAAATCTTTATAGGCTGAACTAAATATTGATACTGGCTGGGTTGTGATTGCATATGTGGACGGAACTGGTGCTGCAACAGAAGAGTACACCACCCCATCTGAGTATTTTAAGACACTGTTAACACCAAAGTGTGCTTCAGCTGCTGGAGATGTCTGGGAATATAGAGAAATGTTCATCCCAGAAAATGGTCCTGCACCTCCAGTTGAGTAGAACGTCACTTCACCTGTAAGCATAAATGCAAAATTATCTGTACTAGACTTTAAACACAAGGCATTTCTGCAACTGCTTACAAAAAGGGAATTTTGTCCATTCAGATGGAAGAAAAGCAAACCAGAGAGCATGCAGAAATGTCCAGCTTTCCCAGTTTAAGAACAGCTTGCAGGCACACACATGCATCTGTGCACAAAAGTATAGAGGAAAAAAGTTAAAAAAGAATGGGAAGCAAATAAACAGCTTTAAAAATGCAGAGAAAAAAGAAAATATCAGCCAGGAATAAGTGGAGGCAGTTCAAAGTTATATTTCAATGAAAGGTCTGCTGCAATGTCCTCATACTGACCTTTGGACATTTTTCCAGATGTTAAATCCACAGCACCCTCTGTTGCTCCATTATGATAATCATAACCATTTTTGCTTTTATAGAAGAACAACCCAGCCTCCGCTAAGTTGGTATCAGACATGGAGGGTTTCAGGCCACTTAAACCTTTTGTGCCATTGAGTCCAACACGACCGTACTGATAATGATCATCTCGGTATCCAAACCGATCTTCAGGCAGTGTAGTAGCTGGTTGCGGTGCTGTGCAGATCCCTGCAAATGGAAGCTTATACACCATGTCACAACACACGGCCCTCCTCCCACCTGTAAGATCCACAGGCTTGCCATCTTCCTCAGCAACAGAGGTGATCACCTGTGAGGTGGACTCCTTGATTGAAGTTACCGTTTGTACTGGTTTTGTGGTAGTAAGGTCGACTGCACCCATTACCCTGGCCTCTACGCGTGTAGAAAAACCATTAGTCATGCTTACTGGAGAATCACTCACAGACGACTTGGGTGCTTCTATGCTTGGAACAACTCCAAAAGAAAGATTAATGGGAGCATCAGCACTAGAATTGCTCATAGGTTTTGAATCTACTGGTCTGTATATTATCTGGGCAACTGGCTCAAATATCTTAGATGTTGTCAGTTGAAGAGGAGTTGAAATAGCAGGTCCCTTTGTCAAAGGTCTGTCCCCAGCACCGTTATATGCTATGGTAGCTGTGCAGGTGACAATAGTTATGCTGTCAGTGACAAACGACAAGGTGGAAGCTGGTGTCTCTGAACTCAGATTGACAATTGAAGACTGCACTGCACTTGACTGACGTCCACTGCTGTCGCTTGAAAATGACTGCCGCCTAGAATCCGGGGAAGATAAATCCATCCCTTTTTCTGTCATGGCAACACTGAGCTTCAAAGTACGAAGATCTACAACATCTCCTGAATAGTGGACTTTGCCATTTTCTTTTGGCTTTAGTTGCACTTTTGTGGTTGCTTCTGATGGAATGCTGGTGGTACCAGTAGCAGGGCTTGGAGCAGAGGCTGGTATTACTCTTTCACAGACAACAGACACTGTTGTTCTTTGGACCTCTGTGGCCAGCACTTCGGTAAAAAGATTAGGCATAGTTGCAGACTGACCAGAGGTGGAAAGCGTGGAATATACATGACTCGTGTTTGAAACAACTGTATCAGGTCTCCAGATTTCTTGACTTTCTATTGACTTTGTATATTGAGTAATTGCAAGGGGAGCTGTTGTGTCAAGCGGTTTTGATAGGGCTATCATAGACTGACTAGTGGATGCCTGAGTAATTATGCTTTCACTGGGACTGCCAGGTTCCGATGGTAATGTGATGACTACATACGTTTCATGTAAAGCGTTTCCAAATCTTGGGGACAAAGGAGACTTGGGTGATGTTGCACTTATGGATGATGGAGTGCTCAGGTTTAGTGTCATGGCTTCAACACTTAGGGGAGCTACAATTGTTAGCTGACTATTTTCAATATTTTGACTTACTATTGTTGGCTGTATGACTACAGGTTTTGGGGAAAGAGAAGGAATAGTCTCCTCTGATTGATAACAGGGTGATACTGTGGGTAAAACCTGTGAGCTGCAGGTCTGGCCCATTGTACTTGGGACTGTAGTTGTAATGGTGGAATGTGCCATTGTAACTGCTGTTGAAACTGGTACCAGTCCAAAAGATGGAGTCACTGATATTGTGCTAGCAGGAGCTATGTCTTTGGGGCAGACAGATGGCTGAGGCTGGGTGGGAGGAGGTAATGGGGTAGGTGGTAAGGAGGGAGCAGGTGCAGTGAAGATTATACCCAACTTTTCGTTAGATGAACCACTGAGCAAAGTTGTGTGGTAAGGGTCTGGCACTGGAACAGAAGTCAATGGTGTATGCATCAGTACAGTGTCAGAGGTAACAGATGGCAAAGTGCTAGGGTGTTGAATGTATTGGGGTACAGCGGGTAAAGGTGAAACACAGACAACTGCGGTAGGCATGGGGCTCAAAATTGAACTAGGAGCAGCAGAAACAGCTGAACAAACCTGACTTGTACCTACAACTGTAAAACATGGAGCAGTTATTCCTACTGAACTTACAGCTACATATTTTGTTGAGTGAGTATTCAAGGAAATATTATCTGTACTAGGCACAGATGAAATCATATGTTCTTGTCCAGATAGCATCATAGGCGACAAAGCAAAATTTGTTGCAGTGGATACGTTGTGTGAGACAACCTCTGGATGAGGAGGAACAGATGGGTTTTCAATAAGTGAGGCTCTTGCTGAGCTGCAATAATCAATGCTGTGTTGTACATCTACAACCACTGACTGTAGCTGTGTAGTCAAAGGAAGCTTTACCGTAGCTGGACAGGCTTGGGCCTGGCTAATAGGGTATATAAATGAAGCTTGAGTTTGAGTGATATCTATAGGAGAAACTGGTTCTAAAGCTGGTGTTAATGATGGAGCTGCTGCAGATTCCAAAAGTGTGACAGGAATTGGAACAGGAGCTACGTGTGAAACTGGAGCTCTACTGAGAGCTTGAGTTGCAACTGCAGCAGATTCTGAAATGGGTGCAGGTGGAGCTGGAAATGATTCTGTCACTGAAGCAAAAGCTGTAGTACCCTTTGCTTGTGGGATTTCACAAACAACTGTTATTTCATTAAGAGCTAAAACCAAACCAGGATCAGGATGTAGGGGAGCTTCAGTGGGAGCAGAAATGTGAGCAGCAGGTTTTGGGACTTCACAAATAATTGATATTGGTTCTGTTCCAGCAGTGGTTAAAACTGAAGTTGGGCTACAAGTAGGGGTAGCAGGACTAACTGTTGTTCCTGAGGTTACAAAAATAGTTGACACTGGCTCCATTTCAGAAGCAGTTAGAACTTGAGTTGCATTGGATGGAGGAGCAGGAGGAGCAGGAGATGCAACTGGAGCAGAAGTTGCATAAAGGTCCTGTGCTTGAAGGGGAGCTGAGATAATCACTGGCTGCGGAACTTCACAAACAACGGATATTGGCTCTGTTTCTGCTGAAATTGGAACAGGTGCCACAACAGAAGCTGACGTTTGTGTCTGAATAGTTTTAGGATGAGGAGTTTCACAGATAACCAGTTCTGGTTCCATTTCCACAGTACCAATAGCTGGTGTAGTTGTAGGGGTATCACTTTCCTTGGCTACTTTCTCCATTTTAAATGCTGTTTCATGAGTTTGTGGAATATCCGGTGATGAAAAGATCTCATCTTCTACATCTTCCTCTCCAGAGGAGCATTGTGTTATTTTCAGGTCAGGTATGGAATGGAGAGTTCTTGTAAGAGGAAAACCTGAAGATACTATTGACTCGGGTTCATAGTCTTTACTACTAACAGTCATCACTGTTGTAGCTTTGTCTTCTATACCATCTCCAGAGGGAATTACTATCACTTCAGGTGAATCATGTAGAAACACTGTTGCCTGGGTTTGGGTTGTTCCTGGTATCAGACTGGTTCTTTCCTGCTTTATTTGTTCTTCACTTGCAGCTATCGTATGTATAATTATATTTTCATCCTTTTCTAATTGAGCTGTGTCACCTGAGGAAATTATTACATAGCAAGTTTCAGTGACAGTAGGTAACACTGTCTGTTGTTGAGGTGTCTCATTTACCAATTGAGATTGTTGTACCTCCTTCTGTTTAAGCAGCTCAGTTCTTTTCTGCATTATATCTTCATACGCCTCATCTGCTGTCCTCAGTCTTTTTACAGGCTCTTGAAATAAAATCTTATCTGATTCTCTGAGTGAATCCATTGTTTTGTTATCTGTGTCCTTCACTACAACTGGATGCTTCTCATCAGGTGGCGAATAGAAAGACACTGATATTGGTGGCTCATACATTTTCTGAAAAGCAAGAAACTTCTCTGCAATAGTGTCAGACCTTTCTGATTCAGACTCAACAGATGGGGAATTTGCAGATGATTTGTGGAGCTCTTCCATTTCTACAGCCTGTCGCAGCTCCTCTGTCGGGGAAGCATCCTCAATGGGAGAAAGGTTACTTGGTGGTGTTATTGGATGTTCTCGTCTCCACTGAGCCCGGAGTTCCTCTTTACCTATCTTTGACTTTCTGCTGGAACTCCTCCTCACCTGGTGCTGTTCATCCACCTCTCGTTGCATGTCTTGCTCCCTAAGGAGTTCTTCTTCTTCTCTCAATTCCTCCTCCTCAGAAGAATCTTCAATAGTTGGGAGCACATGGCCATGCTGCCTGTGCCGTGCCTTTCTCTGTTTACTTTCCTCACCTAGCCTTTTATTGCTTGGACTGCTATCACTGTCCTCATCCATTGAAGACACAGAGGTAGGAGATGTCCCAGGTGTAAAACTGGATCCATGCAAGCTGGATGATCCCTCTCCCCTTGATCTATCTTCAGGGGAATTAGCAAAGCTCTCCATTTCTGGCTCTCCATCTGCTGAAGCTTGTGTAGGGCCTAATATTTTGCACGGTGCAGTGGTTGTACTCTCAGTATCAATCTTAAAATCTTGGATGTCTTCGCCACCAGAAATTTCTTCCTCTTTAATTCTGGCCTTGGGGCTATGTCCATGTAAAATGTCTTCATGGGTGATCGTACCCTTTTTAAAGAGCCGCTTAGATTGCTCCAAGGTGTTTCCCTCCTTGCTCTCATCTTTCCTGGGTTTTTGCTGCTGTATGCAACCACCCACATCATCATGTGTGAATTCCTCATCATCTCCACAGTGCAGACTATCATGGTGATGATCAGTAACAACTTTATTCTCTCCTTGCAGTGGTACTGAGGACTCTTTTTCTTGTCCATCATCCTCAGAATGATGAGGTTGTGTCTGTGGAAAATTTATAGAGGGTGATTTCTTCTTTGCTTGAACTTCTCCAGGCACCTCATCACCTTTGTGGTATGATTCGGGGGATATAGGTAATGTTTTTGGCCTGTGAACATCCTTTTCTAGATTATTAACATCACATATATCTGTACTTGCCTGCACCTCCTCTCTGCTCTCTAACTTGGTCATTTCTAAAGGAGACGGACATGTCTCCAGGGTAGAAGTAGCATTTGGTGCCTGTTCTTCCAACAGCTCCTTCTTCATAGTGGGGTCTTTACTCAGAGAGCTTGATATACAGCTGGGGTCAATAATATCTTGAAGATAGTTTTCAGATGAACCTGAAGAATCTGATTCAACCTTTTCCTCCTGTCAAACAAACCATTTCAAAATTCAGATAGCAACAAAAATAGTTTAATTTTAATATAATTTGCTGTAAATACTCTTGTGTCTCATAAATGCCTATATTCTAAGGAATACTTTTAAAAACATTTTTCTACATTTTCAAAAGATCAAGACACATTTACAGAAGTAGTAATGCATTACCATGCCAGGTGTAAATTATACTGAAACGCAGAAAGAACTTTTTTTCTGTGAAAGTATTACTTACTAAAATTTTAAATTCTACTGAAGACTTCTTTTCTTCTAGTTTTGTAACTTCATAAATGAGTTCCTCTTCCATTGCTTGTACAGTCTTCATCCTTGACAGTCCCTTTGCAGAAGGGCTAGTAGTACTGACTGTCTGACTAGGAGCAGTCACTGGTTCAGGAGGAGTAACAGCTATCTTCACTGGAGCAGAAGTTGGAAGTTGTTGAGGAGCAGCTTCAGATTGTGGAGAAGCAGCAGTAGCACCTTCAGACAGAGGAGCAAATTGCTTTACTTCTCCCTTTACCCCTATTTGAATTATTTCCTCTTCTGTTTCTTCCATAGCCTTCATCCTTAATACTGCCATTGCTGGAGGACTTGTAATATTAACTGACTGAGGGTGAGCAGCGGCATGTTCAGGAACAATACCCTCTCCCTTCACTAGAGGAGAAGGTGAAGCAGGTTTAAGATTAACAGCATCTAATTCAACAGGAATAACAACAGCCTCAGGAGGAAGAGTAAGCTCAGAATGAGTAGCGACAATTTCAGTAGGAGAAGCTTCAGGTTCTAACAAGCCAGAAACAGCTTCTGAAGAAGAAGTTGACCGAAGAATAGTGGCAACAGTCTCAAGTGGAATAGCTTCAGGCTGTGGGTGAGGAACAATAACTTCAGTGAGAAGAGTGGACGGAAGAGCAGTGGTACCTTCAGGGACAACTGTAGATTCAGGAGGCTCAGGAGGCACCGCTTTCAGTTCTTCAGAAGAAGATACTATTTCACATGAAGGAATAGTTTCCACTTCATCGGTAGCAGTAAGCTCTTGAAGTACGGGTTCTATAGGCGCATCAATTGTTTCAGGATGGGGAGTATGTTCAGGAGGAGCAGAATCATCTTGAGGAGCAGCAACAGCCTTCAGAAGTACAGTTCCAGACTCTGCAGGGGTACTTGCTGCTTCAGCAGGAGGAGTAAGCTCAGGAGGAGCAAAACCATCTACAGGGGTAGCAACAGACTCAAGAAGCACAACTGCAGATTTTGTAGGAGCAGCTGATGCTTCAAAAGACGGTGTAGGCCCAGAAGAAATATCCTCTTTACGGGCAGCAGCAGGCTCAAGTTCAGCTTCAGCATGTATAGGAGCAGCAACAGTTTCAGGATTAAGGTTATCTTCAGCAGTCAAATCTTGTGAAGAAGGAATAATCAACTCTGGAGGACTGACTTGTAAAGGAACAGAAACAGCTTCTGTACGATGTGTGAGTGAAGGTGGAATACTATCATCTGGGGCACCAACAGACTCAGAAGGTAAGGCATCAGATTCCATAGAGGTTGTAGTTTCAAGAGGAGGACTATCCCTGGAAACAGGTGTAACTTCTGGAGAAGGAATAATTACCTGAGGAGGACTACCTTCTAATTCTGGAGGAACATGATCAGATTCAGTAGTATGTGTATAATCAGGAGAAATGGCTGTGTCTTTAAAAACAGTTGTAGGCTCAGGTGGAGTGACTTCATCTGTGACAGCTTCAGAAGAACAGCTATGTTCTTGAAGAAAAACACCAGTTTCAGCTGAAGGAGAAATAGCAGGGATTGCCTCAGAACTTGCAGTGACTGTCTTCAAACCCTCAGCAGAATCTACAGGAGGGGCAACATTAGAGTCAGATTGAGTAACAAACTCAAGATGTGCAGGCTGATCCAGAGATGGAGGCTGGGGAGGAACATCAACAGCTTCAAAAGGAATTGTGGGTTTGGGCAGAGAAAAGGCAGATTCAGAAGTATTTGTTGAGTCCAGGCAGGCAGCTTCAGAATCAAGAGCATCAACAGAAATTCCCACAGGAACAGAAGCAGGATCAGTATAAGAAGCATCACTTTCTTCTTTAGGTAGAGAATTAAGAGCAGGAACAGTTGTCTTATCTTGTCTAGCAGTAACTTCAGACGAAATTGTAGGTTCTGGAGCAACAGTCATGTCTGCAGATGGAGGTGCAGGTTCAGGAGCAGCACCCTTTTCAAGAGCAGCAGGAAGGGTTTCAGAAGAGGCAAATCCAGGAGCAATGCCAGGACAAGATATAGACTCAGCTGGACTACCAGCAGCTTCATGAGGAGTAGCAAGCTTAGAAGAAGCAGTGGCAGGTGCCTTCTCTGCTGTTGCCTCCATCTTTTGTTTGGGTTTTGTAGGGACAGTTTCCATAGTTACTGATGCTGTTGCTTGTGTCGTATCCATCACAGGGGTATGCTGACTTTTGGGTACTTGTACTGTAGGCTGCTGACCCGCTGGCTTTGATGGGGGAGCCACTGTTGTTGGAACCCTCTCCATGTCTCCAAGCTGCCCTGCTAAAGCACGTTGCGTCTGGCAATTTAAACATAGCCATTCATTCTGCAAAAAAGAACAGAAGAAGATGGAGGAGCTATTAGCACCAGCTCAACAAAATATAGTTTTATTGTTGTGTATATGTCTGACTTAATCACTTTTATAATGTTAGCTAAGAAATAAAAATTACATTACATTACATTTATTCATTTTGCAGACACTTTTCTCCAAAGCGACATACACCTCAGCAAAAATACAATTTGTGCATTACATTAAGAGAAAGAGACATGGGTGCAGATATGTGATTCTTAAGTAGACCTAGTTTGCTACTAGCCTTTTGATGCACCGATGTTCATCGATTGAGTAGGTGCATAAAATGCAGGATAGATGAATCCTGATGACCTACCAATTTTTTTTTTTTAAAGAATAAGGTACACAAACAAACAATCACATACAACTCCGGAGTAGCAGCTGTGTAAAGGCCTATCTGGAGAAGATCATGAAGTTACGGTGCATGAACTTTTACACCACACATGAGCTGGAGAGCTCATAACATAAAAAATTATGTTGGTTAACAATGAAATTAATAGAAGTCGAAAAAATATGAACATGACCACCCTTGATTTAAATGTTTTCCTAATCCCGCAGCACTCATTTTTACAACAAACACACTTTTATCCAAGAATCCCCTGTCTAAAGGAATGTGGAAGACCTGACCTCCACGCAGAATTCTCAGACTTGGATCCATTTACAGACATTTTATTAGGAATGGTAATAACTGCGGTCTTTTCAATATACTTTTAAATGTACTTTTTGAAAGCGATAATAATGATAATAATTTCATGGTAATTTAGTCCTAGCTGTACAGTGTTATGGAGTTTAGCTCCGTTCTGTATTTCATTGCTAAAGGTTCCGGATGAATCTGAATAGGTTGAATGAAAGCCATTTCCCATCAAGCTATTACAGCAGGCGGCAGGTCATCAGTAATGAAAATGAATATTGTAAGTCTTTTAAAATTGTGAACACTCAAACATTTGCACAAGCTACACAAAGCTACAGACAAAAATAAATACATGATTTTTTAACCATTACAGAAACACCATTGTCTACTGACTTTGGCATCTCACAATATTAGGTTTGTATGGTAAATTACAATTACATTTATACATTTACTGCTTTTACTGTATTAACTCAAGGAAAGTATCTCAGTCAAGGGTACTTCAGTAGGAGTAAGGATTAGATCCCAGGTTTTTAGATTGCAAAATGATGGCTCTAACCACTATGCTAAACTCAGCTCCAAAAGTGAATGCAGAATAAATTCCTCAGTACTGTACTACATTTATTTCTAGGGAATCTCTGAGTCATCCGTACAGCTGCACAGAACAGTACTGCTTGCACATTCTGAAAGGAAAGCAGCATTAAAAGAACTCAAATCCAACTGACTCGGCGATACTTTATGCACATGGTCCAATTTTACTGTGATTCTCTTCTGCTGACTGCGAAAGTTCATATATGCCAACAGATGGCCAGAGCTGTGCACGCGAGAGTCACTGGTGAGCTGGTCCTGCCCACCATGGCCATGCCACATGCTGCATCATGGTCATGAAAAGGGTAGGCCAGGGCAGATTCTGTGTCCGGACGGCATCAGCGAGCAGCATCCCTGCAGCACATGTGCACACCGAGCCCTGTGATGTAACCGTCCTGCTGCTTACAGTTTCGCAGCAAGAATTAATCCAAACCGTGGAGAAGCCTAGGATGCCACTTGTCCCAGGGCTAAAATGGGTTGCGTGTGACTGGCATTCATTGCCATGACGCAGCAGAGCAACACATTTGCAGACATGTAGGTGGCAATCGGGAGGAGGGCTAAAAACCAGAGTTTTAGTGTCAGGAAGTTTATTAGAGACATCAGCCTTGCGACATCATCATAAGCATAATAATCCTCACGATCATTATAAGGAGGCCAGACACATTGATTGAGCTATAAAATCATGCGGCATAATGGCATTTTAAAAATTGTTATCTATTCACAGTTGTGCCGAGCAGAGCTGATTACCATCTTAAGTCTCACTCATGATCTTTCTAGTAGTTCCTCAGCGTTCTCGTCACCCTAATTTCTCATTGTGTGACCTTGCCTATAAACAGCTACTCTGACCTTTATTTAAAATTTTTTACCTTTTCTTCAGTCCCATTTGTTGTATTTAGAGTATTTTTTGTCTTTGGTTAATATTATATTAGTTACAGCTCAAAATTTCTTCATAGACTGTTTTTTGTTATCGTGTTACCTTTCAGAAGTTTTGCTTTATAGAAAAAATAATAAATGGGATTGAAAAAAGTCAGCTAAATAAGTAATAAAAATATTGTCAGTGACCATCTTCAAGGCAAATGTCAACTTCAGTGCTGATACCCCAGGATGTTTGATCCAGAAGGTTATACTTCTACAGTTTCTCACTCAAATATAACACTGCTTTGACACTGTTGGCTCAGACCACTCATAACCAGGGCAGTACATAAGTAGTGGACATCCTGTCCTGGGTGAGTCCTCTCCCCCTTCGGTCTTGTGCCCTGTGTAAAGCTCCGTCTCGCCGAGACCCTGCTTGGGAAAAGCAGTTGATGACGAGGGATGGATGGATGACTAGTGGACAAATAAAGATTAAAGCGACTACTTATATAACAAACACGCAGTACAATTGGAATCCACTACAAATTACAAACTTAACATCTGTCAGTTTGTGTGGATTTATACTATTATTTGGCAAAAAATAAATAAATAAATAACAGAATTTTCAAAAGACATGGAAAAATGTATTTTACAGAGAATTCTTGTTTATTTATAAAAAAAAACATGTACTATTTATCTTTGTGGGGGTGCGGTGGCGCAGTGGGTTGGACCGCAGTCCTGTTCTCTGGGGGGTTTGGGGTTCAAGTCCCACTTGGGGTGCCTTGCGGCGGACTGGCGTCCCGTCCTGGGTGTGTCCCCTTCCCCCTCCAGCCTTACGCCCTGTGTTGCCGGGTAGGCTCCGGTTCCCCGTGACCCCGTAAGGGACAAGCGGTTCTGAAAATGTGTGTGTGTGTGTGTGTGTGTGTGTGTGTGTGTGTGTGTGTGTGTGTTTATCTTTGTACACTGCAAATGGAAACCAAAGGGTCAGTGGTAATGTGAAGGGAACATAACAGAAAATTAGGTGAGACAACAATAAGGAATCTCTGTACATTAATTCTGTTGCACAGAGGCGAAGGTAGGAGAATATTCTGCACTTTCTGCCCTTTAATTTTCGCCCTTCTTTTACACAACAAATACTGAAGGGAAAATAATGATGAGCAATTATTTCTGAAATTTACACAAATTTGAGCAGAAAAAACTAATTATTCATATGTGGAAAACAAGCACCACTCTTCAGAATAGCTTGGAGACTGAATTCATTTGAAAAGAAGAAAAAATTATGAGACCCTGTTTATTTAAATGCCCAAGTATACCTAGTGGCAAAGAAACTATAGGCTACATTTGTTGAATACAATAATGTTTAGTTTTTACGCTCTACGTTTCTGGTAAAGGGAAACATTATTTAATGCGAATCTTTTTTTTGCATAAGAAGACAGCAACATGATCATACTCTGATATCACACAGACCATTAATATGCTAATTTAATTCTAATGAAGTCCTCTAAATCCATTAGTGTCTAACAAATTGTAGACAATTCTGTTTCCCATATCCAGTGGAATTAAAACTGAAAGAGAGGGAAGAGTCAGCTAAACTAAATAAAACAAGTATGTATGATTTTTTTTCTCATTTTTTCTATAACAAACATAAGCCTATACTAACTATTATTTCATATAAAGCCACATTAATAAATGTATTTTAATTAGCGCAACATCAATAATTAAAATTATACATTTATGTGAGTCTAAGTTTGGCATTTGCTATGATCAAAAGATTTATAAAATTATTACTCGGCAGAAACAAACGAAAAAAAAAAATAAAACAAAAAACGCTTTTGTTAGATGTTGCATCTCCCGGAACTTTGCAGATTCTGATTCCGGAAGACATGCCACTGTGCCAGCAACTCGCATTAAATCTAAAGATATACGAGGGTGCTTTGCTCGACATACATGACAGAAGGAGGCGCAAAAGGCTGAATCGGCAATTCTGAGTGATCATCAGAGCATGAACACAAACCAGAACAGCACTCTCACTCCCTTTACTACAGCTTCAGTATACAAGCATTACTTCTGGCAGGATGTATTTCAGTATTGATATGAAAAAAATATTTGCTTAACCAAATTTCTAGCTCAATTCCTTATCTACAAATCTGTGCAAGTTTGACAGAATGTATACACTGTATACGTCTAATTTGGTGTTAGTGTAAGCATGACACCACTGTTTACCAGGAACCATGGAATGTATGCAGCACTACAAGCTGACACATGAGCCAGTCACCACAGGCTAAAGTATGAATCACTCACTCATCCTGTGAGTCGATTGATCAAACGTGTGGAAAGGGCTACATGGATGAGGCTGGACAGCTCTAACCTTCTGTGGTGTCGCCTATTTTCAAAGCATATTGACAGTGGAAACTGGATCATATAGCAGTGCCTATTTATGGCACATTCCATTTTACTGTAATCAGTGAACTGTCTCAATGTGCATGTCTATAGTACTACAGAAAGTTTTAAAGAAAGGCTGTCTAAAAATAGGGTTCATTTATATATTAGTGGGGGGGGGGCGCGGTGGCACAGTGGGTTGGACCGGGTCCTGCTCTCCAGTGGGTCTGCGGTTCAGGTCCCGCTTGGGGTGCCTGGCAACGGACTGGCGTCCCGTCCTGGGTGTGTCCCCTCCCCTTCTAGCCTTATGCCCTGAGTTGCCAGGTTAGGCTTTGGTTCCCAGCGACCCCGTATGGGACAAGCGGTTCAGAAAATGTGTGTGTGTGTGTGTGTATATTAGTGCTCACACACGGAAATTCATTCACATGAACAAGGAATTATTCTGTGTTGTCAAAAAGATTAAAATACAAAAAAGTAATTGTTGAACGGGGGTGCGGTGGCGCAGTGGGTTGGACCGGGTCCTGCTCTCCGGTGGGTCTGTGGTTCGAGTCCCGCTTGGGGTGCCTTGCGACAGACTGGCGTCCCATCCTGGGTGTGTCCCCTCCCCCTCCGGCCTTACGCCCTGTGTTACCGGGTAGGCTCCGGTTCCCCGTGACCCCGTATGGGACAAGCGGTTCTGAAAATGTGTGTGTGTGTGTGTGTAATTGTTGAATTTCTTGAACAGTAAAATACTGAGAATCACATAGATGAAATGTTCTGCAGACTTTTTCAAACACTGCTGTGGACAGCTTGGCATTCTTAAGGTTATATCACACTCTCCGACCGCATAATTCCTTCCTACATTTTACAGCAGTAAAGTTTGGCACGGCTCTACTTAAACCACGGAAAGCTTATGAACCTGAACTTGAAAGAAGTGTTTTTGGTTTTTATCCAAACTTTCCCAATTAACTTATCAGGGGGTAAATCATGAATTACAGTTATTCATTTAGCAGACAGACTTTCATCAGCCTACACATCTTATTCACTAAGGTGACTTACATTGCTAGATACACTACTTACAAAGGATCACTCATCCATACATCAGTGGAACACACTCTCTCTGTGTCTCACACACTATGGGGAACCAGAACAGCATATCTTTGGGAACAAACAAGAGCACCTGGAGGAAACCCACGCAGACACAGTGAGAACATGCAAACTCCACACAAACCAAGCGGAGATTGAACCGACTTCCTCTTACACCCCTCAGGCGCTGTGCCACCATGCCACCCATATCTAACTAGCAAGAGAACAACTCTTGAACATGTACTTGCTCATCCACAGTGAAGTCACGGCCATGGAACAGGGTTGGAATTAATGGACCACTGTCAGCTGCTGGCCTCTCAACATTAATGATGGCCAGTTGCTGCCTATTGAGGATGAGAAGCAGCTGGTCCAATGATTCATTTTGCTTTGTCCATTGTAAAAAAAAAAAAAAAAAAAAACACCTTTATTTTTCTTGGTGCAAACTGTCATTCTTACCCTATCTATCTATGTGGTCATCTATTTCACAAATAGCAGCGCAAGGCAAATATTTGGATAATTCAAAAATATTGTTTTGTCTCCTTATTTGTGAAATGGTCATGAAGACAGCTATTCGATATTGTCTCTTCTATTTTCTTCTGAAGTGGCTAACATCAGGCTCATTGAACAAAACACAACTTAAAAGTGCAATTGCAGAAGATAAGAGGTCATCAGCAAAACTGATGGTTACCATTCTTCAGCCACAGCAAAAGAAGTAGAATTGGACTGCAAATGGAATGGCATTTGAACGTCTCAGTGAACTTGTCAGTGAAGTGAGTGTTGCTTAGAAAAGCCAGGATATGGAAAGGTATAACTGGTTTCCAACGAAACTCATTATGGAACATGTTGAGCAATGCCAGCAGACAGCGACTGGTGAAGGGTGATCCATTAAGTCTTTTAACAGTTCACAGGACAAAGTGACTCACAACTGTGGCTTCAATTCCATATAAATCCGTGGAACTGACAAAATCTGATCAAAACATGACCGTGTTCTACACTGCAGGTCAGGTGAGAATTCAGACAGGTTCCACTTCATTTTATACACAGTAAGTAGTTAGAATACACACACATTTTCAGAACCGCTTGTCCCATACGGGGTCACGGGGAACCGGAGCCTAACCCGGCAACTCAGGGCGTAAGGCCAGAGGGAGAGGGGACACACCCAGGACGGGACGCCAGTCCATCGCAAGGCACCCCAAGCGGGACTCGAACCCCAGACCCACGGGAGAGCAGGACTGTGGTCCAACCCACTGCGCCACCGCACCCCCACTCGTAGTTAAAATAATAAATACAAAACCAAAATAATAAATAATAGAACAATAAAGCCACGCCGTTAACCTTATTAACAGCAAAATGTGAATTATTGTTTGTTTTAGCATTGTAGAAGAATAAGTATTTGTTAATTGGTGATATAAGTCAGAAAAGAAGGATACTGCAAATGGACACAAGACAAACAAGACAAATGATGCTCATAAAACTCACCAACACTGTATCTGATCAAATCTGAAAAGCACATTAAATAAAATTGCAGACAGAACTTAGTTTTGCACAATTTGGGCTGGTACCATAATCAATTTCCTGCCCGCTGTTTTAGGCAATAGCCCATATATACTTTCCCCATAAATCAGCCCATATGATAATGGAGGAACATCTCCACCCTCTAATTTGTAATAAGAGCCTTTGGCTCAATTCCAATGGGGGCTCAAATTGTTGAAGTGATAAACATAAACAGTGAGGGATAAATGTCAAAAAAAAAACTTTGATGGAGTACTGCCAAGGCCTTGTTTCAAGGTGAAGGTGTGCCTCTTGATGAGTCCTCTGGCAGGAAATATTCCACAGCCCCACTTAGAAACACTATCACACAAAGCCCACTTAGTCTGATGAGTAAAGCAACTGCGTTTGGTGTCATTTTTTCGCAGCATACAGAAACGTTACGCTATATAAAATTCTCAAACAATGTCTTTCCATATTCGAAAAAAAAAAAAAAAAAAACAAATCAACTGCCTCGCAAAGAGATTAATCAAAGACAGATATTTCCATCAGTCTTTCGTATTTTTGACTGGCATAAATTCAGCGATGTCCTTTTTTGGAAAGGGTCAGCTCTTTGCAGCACTCCACTCACACATCCTTAAGAAGAGTTACAAAGAACGCATGGACTCCTGGCAAAGGAACAAAGAGCTGGGGAAAAACACAGCTGAAGCATTGCCAGAGAAATAATCTATTATACCGTTCTCAGCTCTGTTTAGAACTTTTCTTCTCCAGCAGAGCGGTAGTGCTGCATACAACACCGAATACTTCCTGGGAACGAAGGATGCGGCCACACAGTTAAAGGCTCTTTCAATAACCCACAGAAACTAACAATCATGACAGCAGTTTTTAAGTAGGAGACGGAACATTTTGCACAGTAAAAATGTGACAGTTCACATCCCGGCCACTTCAACATAATGGTCACTCATCCAAATTCACGTTTATGGAGACACATCAGTGTCAGTGCTTTATGTTGACTACAGTAACACAGTGAGCAAACACACAGTCTACACTGCAAAGCATTATTGGAAAGCTGATTGAATCGTCACGCTGCACAAACATGTGACTTTGGAGATAAGCGCCTGCTAAATGAAGAAATGTCATTGTAAATATTAATATGACCCCTGAATGCAGAAAAACGTGAAGAACAAAGATACAGGTATGAGGATGCAGTAAAGCTCGTACATTTGCTTAAGCGTCATAGATTCTGTAAGAAAAAGACATGTATGCTTTCCAAGCAAACGGTGTGAACATTGGTCCTATGCTACTCTAGTCTGCACATTACAAAACGTGGTTACCAAACACACACACACACACACTTTGTTCACTTACTGCATTATCATGGGGTATTTCATCTTAATGCATCTTATGATTCTTCACCAACCACAATGAACCTCTAGCACAAGCAGTTGAAAGGAAACAGAAAGATGCCACATTCATCTTCTTTAAGATATCCGGCTAAAAAGCATTTAAAATGTGACAAGGTCTGCTTTCAGGGCTTACTGGGAAATATCACAATGCCAACACACACACTCAGAAGCAATGGCGACACAGCCATTGAACAGACGGACTTGCCGACAGTATTGTGTGGACAGCACACCAAGCTTTTTGAAAACCCTGTGGCTGCTAGACGTCAGAGAACAACGTGTGTCTTATGGTCAGCAGCCCTACTCCGGAAACACAAAACAAAGACGTTAAATCGTAGTAACTACATAACCGTCTCTGCTGTAGTAAACGATGGCATTTAAATCCATCCATTGTTACTCGGCTCAGTTCTGGCCATTTTTATCCAACCCGCCCTAGAGATGGAATTCCACCGCTTGACGCAGAGCGCTGGGTGACTGGCCACGGATACCGTACTTAGTGGTTGGGATTATGTGAGTTATTCCATCATCACAGCAAGGCCTGGTGGGGCTAAACTCCAAATCCAACACCAGGAACAGAGTTTTCCATCCTGTGCTTTTTGTGACTCTGAGGATAAACCTTATGGATTATGATTCTTATTAGCTGCAATAACCACATGGACAATGTGAACTTTATTTCCAATAAACCAATCAGCTGAAGGAGGCCCGTGCTTTGTAATGAACAGAGCTACGTGGTGGCAGAAGTGTGATAGCCTTTTGCAGGTCTCTGCTCTGTGTCTCATGGAGTCCACTGGGGGCATTCACTTATCACATGAGAGGATCAGCCAGGGATCATTTCAATCATGGGCTTTAACAGCTACCACCCACCCGGTTACGACACAGGGTCAGGGAATACCCTCGGCCCAGGACCAGATGGTCAAAGGGAAAACACTCAATCTGTCCCATTAGGTTCTAATCTGCCTCTCCTTGTGCTTCTTTGTTCCTCATGCAGCTGCTTTGTGTCGCACTCCATAATGCTGTTGCACAACTTCACTCACGTAAACGCTGCTGTGTTTCTTTGCATGGAACTCCACACGTCAACCATTATGTAATACAGCCTTCGCACCACAGCGAGCACAACTAAACTTGTCTACCTTAGCTAAGCACATACGAGATTAAGTTTTTTACTTTTTTTTAGTATATTGCTACAAAAAAGTTCTCCCGGTTCCCGAAGACTGCTGATGTAGCTTCAGTGTCACACAAGTCTGCTTTTACTGCTGTTTTGCAGGCAGTTGTCAGAACAACATTTAGATACAGTATAAGAGCAGGGGAATGCCTATGTTCATAGACTGATCTTCACAGATTCCAACACAACATTTTAAATCCAAGACGGTGATTTACAAATCAAGCCTCTCTGGATTCCTTTACTTCTGCAGCAGGCTTCCTTTACAGGCTTCCTTCCCAATATGCCAGTCGCTCCAAATGAGCCCACCTCAGCCCTTCAGTAAAAAGGCATGTTCCTCTGAGCACTGGCCGGATTACAAGCCACTATAACTCAGTGTATGAAGTGTGAAGGGCAGGGATTGACCATGGCTGTCAGGTTTTTCACAGGACCACTCCCGCTGAATGCCAGCTGAGCGAGCTGTGGGCTCTCCGAGCCAAAAACCCAGGGCCTGTCAGCCGCCATTGACCCCCGTGCCAGCAGAGCCACTGGAAGTGACAGAGCAACTCTGAGGGCTGTTTACTTACTGGAGAGAAGACAAAAAAAGGAAATATGCCCTCCTTTCTAAATTGCTCCAAAAACATGGCCCACACTTTAATCCCTAGTATTGTTCATATTCCCAAACTACTCTTCACTTATTCAGCATTTTACTGATGAATGTTTATCCTCTATTTGTGAAGACTGCATCATTTTTATAGTGATGAAGACTTCAGTACAAATTGTACATTTTTAGGACCACAAACAATGACATGAAACTTTTATCTCTGTCATTTTTATTAACCTCTGAGCATTTGGATAGAAAAAAGCTTAAGCTGAGGAAGTTGAGGAAGTTTAAGAAATGTGCGCAACACACAGGGTATTGTTCAGAGGTCCTGCTTTTACACCCAAAAGACCCAGGTTCAATTCACACCACCTAGCGCTAAGTATTTACCAAAAATTGTTCTATTAGAGAGGGGGTGTGGTGGTGCAGTGGTGCAGTGGGTTGGACCACAGTCCTGCTTTCTGGTGGGTCTGGGGTTCGAGTCCTGCTTGGGGTGCCTTGTGACAGACTGGCGTCCCGTCCTGGGTGTGTCCCCTCCGGCCTTACGCCCTGTGTTACCAGGTAGGCTCCGATTCCCTGTAACCCCGTATGGGACAAGCGGTTCTGAAAATATGTGTGTGTGTGTTCTATTAGAAATTACCGTGTCATATCAATGGACAGGTCATTGTAAGGAGCTTAGCACTGCATGTTACTTTAGAGGAAAGCATCATGGAATTAATTAATATATGGAAGTTATTATAAATTTAATCTCAAATCATAGTTTTAGCGTGAAAGATGAAGCCCTGTGACTGGAATCTCTTCGTTCAATTTCACAGAATGGAAAAGTTACCCTGGAAAATGCTGAGCTGCAACAGAAACTCCGGAGCTCAATAAATAGGTCAATCCAGGCCGGCAAATCTAAATGTTCTCATTTCTGAATAGCGAGGCATAACCGCGGGTGACAGGGTGAATTTTCCTATCCGCTGTGGTGTTGTTCTGCCCATTCCTCTTATGTAAGGCAGATGCAGGGGTCAGAGGGTGGAATGCACAGTAGTCTCCAGCAATCTGATTGAGCAGCAGGGTAATATTTTACATCAGTGTATCTCAGGGACCTGGTCCACTCCTTCTAAAAAACACTGGGTGATGAGGGTCTGATCACTGTCCATCTAAGTTAACAATGTTGTTACCACTTTTTTAAATGGACAGGGCCAGATGGGAATAACTATCATTTGGGGTTGAGCAATGAAAGCAAAATGAGCCAAAAGACAACAATTGTCACTATTTGTTATGCTGCTTCAAGGAATTTATTCTTTGTGTCAACACCTAAACTAATAGGTGCTCAGTGTGGATGTGAGTTAGAGGAAAAGAAGCTCAACTTGAACTCAAAAAAAAAGAAATGGGTTCAGCAGGGAACAGAGTGAAAAGTGGTTCAGCCTGGGTACCTGGGGAACAGCAATAAAATCACACTGAGAGGTGTTTAGTTTTATTTCCATATTACAAAGCACATACTCAGAAAGTGCTGTTGGACAATTGATGGGTTGAGTCGAACCTTGTAAGTCATTGTGAGCCTTTTGCCACCTCTTCCGTTTCTATGAGGATGCAGTGATCACCACGTTCGACTCATGTAATCCCCTTCTTTCACTACCTCCTACAAAAACAACTCGTGGGCCCTGCAGATGAACATGAGTAAAGAAACGTTTTGAAAAAGCAATGCAATTGACAGTGGCCTCTTTGTATAGGATTTTCAGCGTTCTCATGCAGGAAGTGCTTACATTAATTGATTCATTTATCTAACCTTGTTGGCATCTCCACTGAAAGAAATATCTCATCCGGTTTAAGAAAATGAACCTTGTTTAAGTACGTCTAATTTGATCAACTGTCTTCCAATTACGAAGCCCTGCAGCGTTCAAGAGGGGCACTTTGCGCACGTGGGCGTTTTGCTGAATCATTACGTTCTTAATCTGCAGTTAATTGGAGCCGCACTGTGGTGTAAACATGCGGTGGGATGGCATCCCCCTTTGCGTCATTGTGCGCTCAGCTAAGCTCTCCCACAAACAGATGAATGGGCAGGTCCCTGACATCAAGCTGGGGAGTGCAGAGATGGGAAATTACAAGTCTAGTTGGACACATTTACCCGCTCTGGCTAATGATGCTCAGCAAATAACAATTCACTTCCATGACCCTTCATTAAGTTTGAACATGTACGCCAACTTTTGCAAGGAGCGTTGCGTTCCGGATACGCCGCGTTAACGTTAGGATAGCACTGCCAAACAAAGTCTGACTCAACCAGCAGATATGTAAAGCGAAATCATTCCCAGAAGCTTCTTATCACATTTATAGCCGGGAGGGAGATAAGGAGGCCGTGTCTCCGCTCACCGAATGCCGAATTGTTGGGAGACGGTTTCAGCAGATATGCATCCCCTTGCAATTCTGCAATGTGTTAAAAGAGTTTGCAGAAGAGCAGAAAATGGGCAACCCTCGTACTTTGATGTTAAGTGCCTTTACAGGGACAATATCAAGCAGCTCATGGTCATTGGAATCTGATGGGTTCAAGGATCTCTCTGAGTGAGAGTGAAATACGTGTATCTGGAAATTTCTGTGCCAGGACTTGGGGTGTTAAGCACCTTTTGTTTTTTTCTTTCATGCTAAAAGTCACACCCCCGACACTGTTTTGGGAACAGGACCTGGATGATTTAATCCCTTCAGAGGAATGTACCTGAAATAGCCTGTGGATGGGGGGTGGGGGAGTGAGTGGGGATTATACAGTCTCCACCCTGCCATGCAGCGCATGGGCGACACGTGATAACAACATAATGAGCTTAAAAGCGTCACCGCTGCCCTCTGCTGCGATCTGGATGAGACATGTACCTCGACGCAATCACTGAAACAAGCCATTCTAACTTATTCACCCTGAAAATCTTCATGTATCTATATAGAGGGGAAAGAAAATATTCTTATCAAAATGAAGCACCGAGATGTTATCAATCTCCAGATACATCTCAATGAATGTCAGACCTTAAATTTCAACATATCACAGACTGTCCAGGCAAGCCCACAGCATGCTGATATGATCCACAGCATCAATAACCTTAATTCAATCGGATCCGCATACATCTTTGTATTTAGGAAGAGTCTGGGAATATCCAGGTATTTTGGATCACTGATGCCCCAGGGGAGGTAAACCACCTTAAATGCAACCTTTTAGGGTAAATGTTTGACACACTTAGAGTTCTCACTATTGTCACACTGAGGAAAAAGAACTGATGAGGTCAAATTTACATTTATTTATTTAGCAGACACACTTTTCTCCAAAGCAACTTCCAATGAACTCTTTATAGTGTTATGAGCCCACACACCTTATTCACCGCAGTGACTTACACTGCTAGATACACTACTTACAATGGGTCATCCCTACAACAGTGGAACACACTCTCTCTGTCACTCACACACTATGGGGGAACCTGAACAGCATGTCTTTGGACTGTGGGAAGAAACCAGAGCACCTAGAGAAAACCCACGCAGACACAGGAAAAACATGCAAACTCCACACAAACTGAGTGGGGATCGAATCCACGTCCTCTCGCACCACCCAGGCGCTGTGAGACAGCAGCGCTACTCGCTATGCCACCCAAATTACAAGAATCATGTCACGCTTTTCCTGCAAGCAGGGCCTTGACAAGAGACATGCGCCGAATGTTACCTTGATGCTCAGGCCAGAAAAGCTGAATGGGTTAGAGGGTGCAGGGAACAGATCAGTCAAAGGCCTCTCCCTCCTCCGTCACAAATGATGACGTAATAACTTATTAGGCTGTGGCAAGAACTCCTGACAGACTAACTACTGGATATCCAAGGCAGAACCTAACATTCAATTCAGTTTGTTTTTATACACTTCACATCAGAGTGGCACAAAGTGGCAAACAAACAAAGTCCCTTGGAATGATCCAGCGTTACAAGATGACATAAGCAACACTTATAATTAACTATGCTGTCAGGCAGCAGATAGCTGAGGAAAGGAAAACAAATAAAATCTCCCCAACTGCTACAAGGAGAGAAATAAACCCGTAGTGGTGCAAGTACCAGTGGCTGCCCATTCCCCTGGGCCTACAAATATGGAGATCTGTGTAGATATGCCTAATGTTTAAAAGAGCTGTACAACTCTCAAGACTGAGCTACTGTCTATGGAAGCTAAATTTGTTGCCCAGTCTCAAAATAGACATGGACAATACTCAGTAGAGAAAGTAAATGAAATTAAAGATAAGTGCAACTATAACTGTTACTTCACAACACCAAGATTTTAGAGAAAGAAACGTGCATTACTGGAATGTAAAAATACTGAATATCTCTGTGCTTTGTAGTTTTAGCCAAAGCCAATGTTGATTGTCCTGCAAGTCCCCTAGACCAGTCAACACACTGACCCAATCTTATTTCAACCCTATGATTATCATCTACAAAAACAAATAAAACATTTGGCTTCCGTAGTTAAGTAATTAAGTTCTCTCACCTCACGGAGATGAGGCATGGGATTAAATCCACAGAGTTTGCACACTGTGTTCTTGCATTCGGTACAGTTGTTGTAGTTTGGTGGGTCCTTGGAGCCAATGTTGAGCTCCACTTTGCAGAGTGGGCAGTTGGACTGGGACACTTTGGAAGACAGAGCTGTGGTCTCTGCTCCTTTGGGAGGCTCAGTCGTAGGTTTCTCTGGTTTTTCTGATACGAGCTTCTTCTCCTGGGATGGTGCACCCTTACTCTGCTGAGGGCTTGCAGGTGCCTTTGGGGAGGGCTGAGCTGGGTTCTCATCCTGGACCGCCGAGGTGATCAGGTTGGATGCTGAGCTGAATATTGAGGAGCCAAACCCAAACATCTTCCCAGACACAGAATCAACAGGCTGGGGAGCAGAGGCCTGAGGTTTGGCTGCTTCAGTCAAACCAGCAAAGCCAAACAGTTTCCCAGTGACTGACTCTGTGCCTTGCTGTGGAGCACTAGGCTGTGGTTTAGCCACCTCGGCCAAACCACCAAATCCAAACAACTTCCCAGTCACTGACTCTGCGGCCGGCTGTGGGCCAGTGGGCTGAGGTTTGGGTGGTTCCGTGAAACCTCCGAACCCAAACAACTTCCCAGTGACTGACTCTGCAGCTGACTGAGGGTCGGTAGACTGAGGTTTGGTCACCTCTGTCAAACCTCCAAAGCTTAAACCAAAGAAACTGGACTCCTGCTTGGCAGGCTGAGCCTGTGGGACTGGGGTGGATTTGGCAGAAGCAGGACCCGTGCCACCCTTTGGCATCTGTTGTTGAGGTCTTCCCGGGTCTTGCAACGGACGTCCTGTTTTGGGATCTAATTTTGGCGATCCGCTTGGGGCTTGTTGTGATGTAGGCTGACCTGTTGGTTGTTTGCTAAGTGTGGCTTGAATAGGTTTCTCAACTTGTGGTTCCCCTGATTTGGCTTGGTCTTGTGCAGGAGAAGCAGGGCTTCTTTGTACAGTTAGTGGATTTGTTGATTGCCCAGCATCACTGATGGACTCTTGTTTGGTCAGTTGTGAGGGCTTCCTGCCCTCAGTGGGCTTACCTGTCCCAGGCTTGGAAGTCTGCTCTATTAATGGGGCTTTCTTGGTTTGAGGGGAACTTGGTGCTGAATCCTGGCCTGGGGCTTTCTTGGTTTGAGGAGAGCTAGGTGCAGAAGCCTGCCCAGGTCCTTGCTTTGTTTGCAGCGGACCTGGTGTCGGGACTTGCTTGGGGACCTGCTTGGCAGACTGAGGCTGGGGCTTCACCATAGGTGGTCCAAGAGGGTCCGTGCCACCAAGAGCTCGCTGCATCTGACAGTTCAGGCAGAGCCACTCCTTTACCTGCAACAGTTTCCCACAGTTAAATATCAGACAAGCAACTGTGATCGTGGCACTTAACCCAAGTTAAAAGGATACAGTTGGCTAATTAATGAACAAACAGACAAATGCCATAGTTTTCCAGGTGAAGTCCCATAAGGGGCTTGGTTGCTGAAGAGAATTAGGGGCTTAACCTGAATTTCTCCTGTAAAAATATTCCCTCTGTGCAAGTAGGTAAAATATTACACTGCTTTGCTCAACTATGATGGTTAAGCAAACATTGTAACATTTCTGTTTCATAAGCAGGTATTAAAAACATTTTAATAAAATGTGATTCTCGTGGATACGTTGTAGTAATTGTATTATTTCTTATCAGCTGGACAGCTTAACTGTGGTTATTATGAATTCATGATCTCATTATGTCTGCAGTGACCAGAGAGCAGTGATAGGATTAGTAAATCTGGGAAAATCACATTTCAGTTACCCAGTGCAGAATGTGCTTTCCGGACTGGTGTTCTGGACTGGAAACCATTTTCCCATGTGAAAACTATTCCATTACCTTTTCATGTAACTAACAGTCTAAGTAATTAACAAAATGGAAACAGACATCAACATATATTGCAGTTTTTGTATTTCACATGTCGATTTAGATAATGCTAAATGTTCTCTGCAGTATAAACTTGAGGGTCAGCAGTTACATCTGAAGAGCTGCCCATTAGTTGCCATTGCAAGAGAGCGCACTGCATGAAGCAGGGCAATTCAATCATAAATACACCACCGAGTGCCTCTGTGAAATATCTGGAGAACTCAGCTGCAGTTCTTATTCTAAAACATACCCTGCTTTCAACAACTTTAACCCTAATTGAAGTCAAAGCGAAGCAGCCAGTCATTTGCAGAAATGTAATTCACGGATCCCGCCATCCCCATTTGTGAAAAAACACTATTTTTATACCACTATAAAACCACTTGCCATTTGAAGAACAGTTAGTATTGGTGGATCAAACCCCAGGGCACTGAGTCCATAATTTTAGTGAGGACAGTGAAAGACTGTGACCCATATAATGCAGCTTCCTCCCGTCATCGCACTGGTACCGTAAGTGACGGATGTGCGTGATATTAGTGTGTATCCCACGTGGCAGATTTCTATCTGATGCACCTCCATTCCCCTCTTCTTTACATCACTGTAAGGCAGTGGCTATGGCTCAAAGGCATTAACTCTTGTTCAGTTGACCAGTTCACTTTAAGATTACATTGCAAAGCACATAAGAAGCTCTGTGGGATTTCTGTGGTAAACTTGGTTGGAAAATGTACCGAATCAAAGGAAATTCTACTGATTGGCTGCTTTCTTTTCAAATAGGAAGAACAATAGTACTGGACACCATTATGTCCCACAAAAGTGGAGGTACACAAAACTACTGGAAATCCAGATACACGAAAGCTTCTCTTACCGTGGAGTCGGGGGGGCTGAAGCCACACAGGCTGCACACCACACTCTTACACTGTGTGCAGGTGCTGTAGTTTGGCTGCTCCTTGGTGTGCGTGTTCAACTCAGTCGTCTTGCAAAGGGGGCACAGTGATTTCAGCCCCTGGGACTGCGGGGGCGCGGCATTGCCAGGGCCCTGGGTTGGTGGCCTTGCCGACTGAGCCCCAGGCCCAGGCAGTTGTGGTCCACCTTTAGCAGGCCCTTGTTGCGGTTGCCCCCCTGATTTTGGCACACTCGGGGACTGTGGCCCCGGTGAGCCCTGCTTTTGGGGCGCCGGTTTTACGGAGGCTTGCGGAGGGGGTCCTCTTTGCTGCGGGGATCCTTGACCTTGCTTGGGTGGGCCCTGCTGTTGTGACGGCCTGCTGGCCTGTTGCTGAGGGGCTTTGCCGGGCGTAGACGCCTTCCCTCCCCGCTGCTGCGGCACTTTCTGCTTTTTCACTCCTTCTTCCTCCTCCTCTGAAGAAGAAGACAGAGAGGATGATGCCGCCTCCTCCTCTGCAGCTTCATCCCCAAATAGGCTGAATTTATTCACCGCAGATGACATTGCGCTGAGGGGGTTGGCCCCACTCAGGAAATTAGAAGAAAACATGCTTCTCCTGGGCTCCTCTCTCCCTCTCAGTCTGGATCGAGACTCTAAAAGGCTGATGGAAGAAGGACTCCTCCCAGGAGGGGTCTGTCTGGCTGCTGGGCCTGTCCCAAAGGCATCGATTGTCCGGCTCTTGCTGATACCAGAGGTCCCCTGTGTAGTAGGTGGGTTTCCTGGATCCTGGGGTGGCTGCTCTGCATCTACATGCACTCTCCTGGGGGAAAGAAAGAGAAATATTTTGTTAAGTTCTTGATAACCTATCTGTGTCCAGGGTGCAGTTTAGTAAAGGCTGTGGAATTAGAAAATAGAAAGGTTATCATCATTTCATCATCTCCATCCAACCTGCTGAGAATTACTACAGATATGTATCAATGTCTCAAATTTGTAAAGGACATAAACGTGATGAATAAAGAGAGCCCTGTTGTGCAGAAAAGAATAAAAAAATCCGAATTTATATCATGGAATGGGATTTAGAGCATCACGACATGACTGTGAGAGGGGCACGTTAAATGGAGAATATTACAAAATAAACCATGTTTCTTAGATACCTACATAAATGCACAAACACATATATACACACATAAATGTGCATATCTATATATTTTATTTATTTATTTTATTTTTCCTTTAAGTGCTTCCCCATCACAAGGGTTATTATTGTTAACTAATATTTATTCGACTCCATGCACCTAGGTCACTTACCACCTTAATCACTTTTACACTTATTTACTCATTTAGACGATGCGGTTTTAATTACTACTTCAATTTGGGCTATCTAGTTTCATCAAGAGTACTAGACCAGGAGTGGGACTGGAAGCAACAATCTTCAGACTGCAGGGCGCAGCTCCCATCATTACACCTTGTACTGTCATACTGGAATGTTCTATACATATGAAATAATCACATGTATGCAAACATCTATGGATGGTCTGGTATGTGCAGTACTCTTAAAGGCCCAGTGGGTTGTGAGTTTGCATCCACATAGGCCAATACTGCACTTTGTCAGCACTGGTTGAGCTAGACACCGATTCCCAGAAGCAGCTAACACGTATGACTGCAGATTTGTGGCGTAGAACTATCCAGACACTCGCATTCGTTACACTGGACTAGAACCCTTTCCACCGACACACACTGTACAACCTGTGGCCTGTGATTATACACAAGACAGCGAAGACCCCTTGCTTCAGCACCACGGACAGAGACATGAGCTCAGAAGAGGCGCTGGCCACTTCTGATACACACCCCACTCCCAGAACAAGACAGCAATATAATGGACAACAGAGGAAATTCACGCAATATGGTGCTACTGAAGGCAGAGCTCTGCGTATATGAATAGCTACATGATATCTTCACAGTATATAAGAATGAACTGACATGACCGGGAGCAGCAAAGGTGGTGGCACAGCCTGCTACCAGAAGAAGCAGCGTGTAGAAAGCGATGCTACATAGAACTGGAAGTTCGCAGTAAAACGCAAGACACTTGTAGACGCATGGAAAATTAATTCTTTACAGCACTACGGGGACAGAATGAGCAAGAGTCCATGATTTGTTCCGCTGCTGACCGGCAGCACCATTTTTTTGCCAGTAAACACCTCCTGGATCATTCATGGCTTTCCGTGCCAAGAAGAGCCACGCGATGGGACACACTGCACATGCACGCGGAAGCACATGGGGGGGTTCACACGGCATGCGCGCGTTCGCAGCATGAAGGATGGAGGAGAAAACTGAGAGCGGCATCCCTGTTGTTGTTCTCGGAAGGAAACACCCCTCCGGCGCCGCACCGGGAAGCACGGCACGCGCACTCACTCTGTCGCCCGTCGCCGCGCGCACGGACAGTCACGCACCCCGGCTGCATTCCCACAAACGCGTGGCTGCGGTGGCACCTGGACCCGCGTGCTCTCGTGACGGGGCTAATGGCTGCAAATGCAGACATGAAAAGGGTGCACGCGAGGAGGTGCCGAAGACGGGCTGCGGAACCCACGAGCACGACAGAAAGCGCAGCATCACCGTGCCTGTGCGCTGGAGCGTCTCGCGCCGCTCCGGGAGGCTCCGCGCGCGCCCTTGACATCCCCGCGACCGGCGGCCGCTTCCTGTCCTCGGCGCGCGGGTCCCTTCCCGCCTCCGTCCCTGCAGGTGCGTCGCCGTCGCCGGGATCCGCTCCCCCCGGTAATGCGGGGAGACCCCCCTCCCCGCCCTCCGCACTCGCCTCGTTCCCCATGCCAGCTCCCCCCCCCGTCCACTCCCCGCCCCCTTCCCGTCTTTTGTCGAGAAGGACGATCGACGGACGTGCCCTCTACCGCCGCCTCCGCACGAGCGGCATCGCGCGTTGCTCCGCTCTCTCCCTCGCTCACGACGATCGCCGCTTCCTGATGCGGACGGAGGTGATGGAGTTCTCCGCACGAGCCTTCCCAGCGCTACAGCGCGCGCTCCCCCCTCCCCGCAGCCCGACTCCCGCCAACGCGCATGTTCCGCCCCAGACAGGTGATCGGCGCGCGCTCGGGGAAGCGGCATTTAAAGGGACCAGAAGGCGCTATGACACCCCTTCGGCAGGGGGCAGTCCATGTGCTCACTGCAGCACCTGGTGCTACGTGCTCTACATTTACTGGATGGCCAGGTGGTGGTGGTGGTGGTGTCTTGAAGGTTGCTGGTTCGAATCACACTTGTGCTGTAAGGACCTTGATGATCACAGTATTTACCCTAAACGGATACACTTAGAATAAACTGTTGTATAAATGGGTAAATCACAGTAAAGATACCGAACACAATGTAAGTCACCCTGGGTGAACACCGTAAGGGTTAAATATAATTTAGCTGATACTTTTCTATAAGGTGACTTACAGTGTTAGGTAATCAACTTTAATTTACCTTGATCTTGGGTGCAAACGTGGGAATGGGATTTGAACAGAAGACCTTCTCATGTCAAGGGAACATCTGGATACTATACTTTCTGCTGCCCAATATATGTTCTGCACCTCCCACAAAGGCGAGATTTACACTAATTGCTGAGTCTTCAGTAGTCCTCAGCTAAGACACCAGGTGGCTCTTTGGTAGCTCGTGTGGTTCCTCTGATGTGGCTCACTCTCTTTATCAGTAGTAGCACTCGCACGCACACACACACATGCACACACGCACGCACGCACGCACACACACACACACACACACACACACACACACACACACACACACACACACACACAGAGTGTGATGCCCATTACAGCCAAAACATGAACATGTTTCTGGAACTTCAGTTCCAGCGAAGTTCAGTGGTCGTACCAAAGCTTCTCCGTACCGACAGATTCATCTTTTGGACAGCAGGTAGTGCACATGTGAGGACTGTTCTAATTTGAGGTTTCTGGGATCAAATCCCACTTCTTCTGTAGTTCCCTTGAAAGGTACATATTTGAACTATTATAGTAAGAATACCCTGCTGTACTGATAGGGAAATCAGTGTAAAGTTGATTATCTGACATTGTGAGCCACCCTGAGATAGAGATCGACAAAATATAATGGACTATGCAATATTTCCCGTATTTCTTTGATCCCATTTACGCGACTGAGCAACGTCCAAGGTTAGCTTTGCCTAGTGGATCCTCCTTGGCTCCTCCTGCTCACTGTAAACCAGACGGTAGAGTAACTGAGATGATACCTCAAAGGAGGGCCCAGGCGCCTCCCATAGGCTCTTCGCTGTGCTTGGGAGACGCAGAGACGACCGTCACCTGATCCAGGGAGAACTCTGAGGACACACGAAGCAGAGCAATGGAGGTTTACTATAAGGGTCAATGCAGATGTGGCATTTGATTAAGAAAGCATACATGGAAGTGCATGTTAAGATGACCTGACACCTGTTATAATGCTGCTTCAAACGGAACGGTGTTTAGGCTCTCTCGACAGATGTCACTTGTTGCTAAATTGCCATCTACAAGCTGCCAAGAAAGTCCAGGTCAAGTTTTGGGCCATGGAACTGGTTGCCAAAGCAACAAACCTCCAAGCCCCTAAATGTATTGTGAGCTGGAGAGGTAGAGCTATGACATAGGGCAAGGTAGACTTTAAAGGACATGTCTTCGTTGCCACCCTATGCCAATTCAGCATCATGGAGACAAGCTGCTCATGATTTTTTTCTTTTTTTTAATTAAAATTAAGACATTAGACATGTCTCTATACCAGGGCACCCAAAAGTGCTATGTTTATGGAAACTCATTAATATATTTGCATCTTCACAATGGAATCTGAAAGTAACAACAGTGCTTATACCTGTACATGTCAGTGTTTTCACTGTGTTCAAAGTATTCAACCCAGGACTGAACGGCACAGCCACGTGCAATGAGAAGACAAGAGATTGCTACATTGGATGACTTCCAGACACCTGTTACATGCAATTACCACTGGCATTTCGGCAGCTCATTAAAAAGTGATCCAACCAATCCCTATTAAGTGATCACTAAAAGATCCTCTGAGTTCGGCAGGCTAGGATCTGCAGCAGAATGCATACCCTCAAAGGTCCACCTGTAATTACAGCCTACATGATATAGAATGAAGGTGAAAGACAATATTTTACTAATGTGTTACTCTAAGTATGCATTTATGCATTCATGTACTCTATGCATAATGATAGGCAACATATTACACTGGTTTGTGTGCATGTGTTGCTCTAGGGATTGTCCAGCTACATATTTTATGAACTTTCATTTTACAAGATCTTAGCCTCAGAACATTTCTTACGTTTTTAACAGTTTGAATTTAGTTTTTTGGGAGGCCCAGAGAGAGACGAGTCTTGGTTATGTACAGTTACCACATGTGCTTAGCACTGGTAGCCTGCACTGTCTGTCAGTTACGTAACTGACAGTGATGCGACTTTGTTTGTTAGAACTAAGAAAGAAGATAATAGTCTCTGCCCCTTTGGGAAAACTGAAAGACGTCACACTGGCACCCCTGAAATGGACCCACAGCCAAGGAAAGGATTACTCTTCAGCAGGCAGCTCAATTAATGAAAACCGAACGAGGCATTAAGAGGGCAAGTTGGCTCGGGAAGTCTTTCATATGAGGGCCGGATCATACAAAGCGGCTAATCATAGTTGATGAGCAACACCGATGGCTTACTGCATCAAGCGGACATCCTGCTAGTGTGAAAAAGAAGCTCCGTCATCACCAATCAAACAATTAAGGTATTTGAAAAGAGATTATTTCACAATCAGAGATTAAAAAGCAGTGCATGGCAGGATCAGTGTGAGACATTCATTCCTGAAATTTTGCAGGAGGCATCATTGCACAATGGACAAATCATTAAGGCTAAAGTTGGTCCTCAGCTTATGACTGGGTTTTGTTCCAATGATCTTGTCAAAAGTTGATACTGTCATAAGTTGCAAACCCTTTTATATTGTATGACACCAGTCATAAGAACATGTATGAACAACAGACATGCACGAATGCTACATTCGCTACATATTAGGGCTTTGTTATATTTTTCCCACTAATTTCACACATTATACGTGTTCAAATAATAGCGATAAAGAACAATATTAATATAAATATAGTATAGCATTATAATTATGTTTTCATGCAATCCTATTATGTTCACTTTCATTCCTATACCTGATTTATTTTGTTTTTTCTTTAGTGTAGCACCAGAATGCTCATGGTTGTACTCGCCAGCCATTGTTAATAAATATAACTTGAATGAAATCACAAATGAAACGTTCCGTAAAGAAGTTAACATTTTTGTAAATGAAATGCAACAGCTGATAGACACACTGGCTGAGTCAATAAGAAACACGGTGCCTTGCGGCAGTGTAGCCGGTCAGCGTGATCATAGAGCGGTTGGAGCGTTAGACGTTACGACCAAACAGTGGGACTCAGAAATAATACAATATAGTCGAGGGGTCATCGTAAGTCTGAGTTGTCGTGGGTCACATATGTCACACGTCGAAGACAACATGTAGTAATTCTTTGGAATATTGGAAGGAAACAAGTACTAGGGCTCAGGGAAGCATTCAGGTTGTTATGCTCAAGTTGCACTGACTGACGGTTATTTTTGAAAAACAGACCCCCCCACCTCCCACTGCCTCCTAGGTATTATCAAGTAGCAAATTTCCCTCCCAGGCTCCTCAAAAAAGATAATTCTTGGACTGATCAGTACTAGATCCAGTTGTAGAAAGTGAAGGATCCGATAGCCCCTCCCTGCCCACGCTGGACGTGGCGACAGGCATCACCCGGCGTTACATCACAAGGACAGCGAGAGGCCGAGGGCCCTGGTGAGGCTGCCAGATACAATTTTAGAGCCCTTGCAGCAGAGCATTATCGTGCTCTCAATCCAGGGATAAATGCTGTAGCTTTAGACTGCGGGCTCCGCTACACTCAGCCATTGAGAAACTAAGTGAGATTTCCTGCTTCAGCGAAGCAAATTGCAGTGCAACAATTTACTGTCCTTAAAACTGAAAAGGAATACACACATATTCTCAGTCTTATTTACCTCTGCTCCAGCAATCTACCATTAACAGTTTCATTAGGATCTTTATCATATAAAAAAGACCATGCTCCTCACTTATAAATGTAATAACCCCGGAAAAAAATAAAATAAATAAAATTTAAAATGCATATATACACGACACACACGACTCTTTAAAATCCTTTCTGAGTATTTCTTATATATCCTATACCCTTTAGTATGTATTTTTATTACACTTCTCTAATTATAAATGCCTCATGTCAAATCATTTTAAAAATGCTGTGTTAAAATTGATCTTTAAATTTATATTGAATTCTATCCATAAATTGTCCATGAGCCAGTGGGTACAATGACGATATGAATGAAACACGCTTTTCTTACACACTTTTTCATAAGAAGCATAAAAAGAATGAAAGAACATGTATTATTACTTGTTGTTGTTGTTGTTCGCCTGTTTATATATAACATCTGTTATTTATTCTAAAGACCCTTTTACTGCAAGCTCCAGAGGTGGTCAAACATAGGTGACATTGATCTTACTATTGATGTTGCCGCTGATCTGGTTATTGATATTGATATGAACCTCTGAGAACACACCTGTTGCGGAGTGTAATGAATACAGTAACCTGATCCAGCGCACTGTTCCACCTTCATTAAATTTATATAACACACCTGTGGAAAAAAAGGTGTGCTCAAAGTGCGTGTGCGTGGAGGTGAAGTCGACTCTACACACGACACTCCGCTTGTCTGTGTTTCCAGCAAAACTTTATAGGCGCATCTCACAGAGAACTGTAACCCACCGTCACAAGGGTCATTTACAGAGAGCACTGTAGCTTTAAGGCCGTGCCTTGTAACCTAAAGGTCAGCAGTTTGAATCCTGCTCCTGTTATAGTACCCTTGATTAAGGTAGACACCCTGAATTGAAACAGTAAAAATACCATGCTGCATAAAAGACAAGATCATTGTGAAGTCGGTTATGTATCCTGGAGAGAAGCATCAGGAAAACTACAACAACTATAATAATAATAATACTAGTGACACATGCCAGAGCTCGCCTCCACATTAACACTCCTGTTTCAGACATCACTGGCAGAAGTTTACTTCGTATTAAAGTAAAACTGTAGGACTTCATACCTTAGATGTTTGCTTCAGTTTGGTTGAGTCCGCACCCCGTGCTTGCGCTGCTCTCATTCACGTTGCCGTTTGAAGACAGTACTGTATAGCAGCACTGGAGATGCGTGCGTGTATACCTTTCTGAGCGCTGTCCGGTGCTGAATGCCCAGCTAAAAATACCCGCCAAGGGACGCAAGGTCTCTCTTCACACTGGGATCCTCCGCCTCCTCCTCTCCATGTGATTCAGCTCTTAATCTGCTTTAGACAGACGGACGAATACAGGGTTTGGAGGAAGTCCTGGAGCAGGACCTGTGGCGACTCCTCTTTGGACTCCTATGGGGACTGATGTAGAGACTCCGTGAATGGACTTCTATAGGGACTGTTTGTCCTTGCTGGTTTGCAATGGTGAAATAAAACATCGGACTTTCTGTAGAGTATCTATTGTACACCAAGTGATGTGCGAACACTTTTTGGTCACGAACATGGGTTTCAGCAACATGCAAGTTTGTGTTTCTCGGTGGGAGGAGTCATAGTGTTTGTTTGCATTGGTCCTATCTAGATGTTTTAAGAATCGTGTAAAAGAATAGATGCGCGGTTCATTCATTTATTCTTCATCCATGTAACTGCTTGTCCAATGCGAAAGCACAGGGTTCAAGACAAGACAGATTACACCCTGGACAGAGCACCAGTCCACTGCAGAGTTAGACATACATTTAATCACAAAGTCACACTTAACTGGTAAGTTAATTTCTTGAATTCTTCTTCATATTACAGGATAAAGATTTATAAGTTTTGGATTTGGAGGTTACAGGGTTTTTTTACATGATTTCCATGATGCATTTGAGGGGGACAACACATATTGCTGAAAGACTAGGTAACATCAGGGTAAAGGACTGGAAAAGGACAAGACCGAACATCAGTGACAGGTAAGAATTTCTGTATAATAGTTATGTTCATATGCATACCTATTATCAAACCTATTATTTGGATAGAAAACCACCACAACTGCAGTTTCTTTTGATCGTCAGGTGCTTATTAAAAATCATCATTGTAAAATCAGCATGACTCAAAGTTTGGTTAAGAGTGTATAAATACACTAAATAGTTTTTTCTTCAAAATATGGATCCCACAACACCTTAAAGTACTTTAGAGCATGAAGAAGTTCATTGTGGGTAAGAGTTAATTATAGTGCAGGACACACTGTGGACAGTATCCTTTATCTAATGGGATTACAGTTTACATTTGTCTTCACAAGCAGGCAGGCCTACACTTGGTACGTACACCTCGGTCATGACTGATCATTGCTGTCATCATCATTTATCATACCATCGCGCATTTTCACAAGGCAAAGCAATTAGACTGTAAACATACAGCATCACATGAACTTGACCTTTTCATTGGTGCACTGAGTGTAGCTTTTACTGCCTCTGCTTTGAACTGGATTACCCTCCGGAAGGTCAGGGGTGTCAACATTTTAAAGTGCTTTATTATATTCCATGAAGTTCTTGAAGTAAAACCTGTTTAGAACAAATTACAAACAAAATGAAGAGTACAAATATTTTACTTTGCCAAAGTTTCTTTGCATTAAAAAATAAAAATAAAATAAATAAAAATGAATATATTGAGGTGTGTATACTGTATGGAAGGGTTTTTGTTTGCTTCTTTCCAGACCATAGTTACCTCTGCACTATGCAACAGAAAAAACTTCAGGGAAGCCCTGCTGCGATGCACATGTCCTTTGTACATAACCTGGAATGTTATCAGTTTCATGTGAATCCGTTATAAAGGATGTCCACACTTATGCAACCAAGGCAATGAAGGTATTTTGTTTTTGTTTTCCCTGACAATGATGAATTTGACTTTCATTTAAATATTGGGAGGTAGAAGATCAGGGGGTGTGGTGGTGCAGTGGGTTGGCCTGGGAACTGCTCTCTGGTAGGTCTGGGGTTTGAGTCCTGCTTGGGGTGCCTTGTGATGGACTGGCATCCTGCCCTGGGTGTGTCCCCTCCACCCTTTCCCCCTGTGTTGCTGGGTTAGGCTCCGGCTCCCTGAAACCCCATATGGGACAAGTGGATTCAGATGGTGGGTGGGTGAGTGTGTGTGTGTGTGTGTGTGTGTGTGTTACAGGATTATGTTAAAGATAGAAGAGATGTATCTTACATGTACATTTATTCAATTAGCAGAATCTCAAAGAAAATCTTGATGTGAACCATTGCATCAACCAAAATTTGAATCTCTGTAAGGATGTGGAGACTTTTCATATCTAGAAGCCTGGAAGGAACCAGAGGAGGATATTAGACCAAAGTATTGATTTTTATTCCCAATACTTCATACCAAGGACCACAAACACGAGGTAATGGCTCGGTTTTAATGCCACACCATTGACACCCTGGCCTCGTTGTGAAAAGAACAACGGCTGTTTCTGCAGTGCCTCCCTCAGAAGTCATGATAAGGGCATGCTAATAGAAGCTGATGGGTGAAATTAGAACAGATTTCCTCATCCACATCTTCCATTCGAAATAATGCAGCACCAAGGTCTAGACAAGATGCCTTATATAATTTAAGAGGTGTAAAACAAGATGGGCTGGAGAATAACTTGGACAAGATGCCTTACTGCATTTTTGGTCACTGTCCGGCGCTGACATTTTGCTTACTCCACCATGTAGAGTACACCTTTCCTTGGGATGAGGATAAAGTTAGAGAGAAGCAAAGAAGTGGAAATTGCCCTTTAGGTTATATTTCGATACACTGGGCTATATAATGATATACTTGAGCAATCCCAGGGTAAGAAGTCATTGCACACGTTAGGTCTGGAGCTCCGAAGAGTTTTGTGGTTGCAGGACACTGTTACATCATCTTTACTACCATCTGGAAAGACTGATCCTTGAGTGGAGCGGACAAATGTGCACTGCCAAAAGTAGGAGAAACTTGAGTTAGGAGAGTTTGAGCTAAAGAAGCAAAAAAAAAAAAAAAAATGCAGCAAGACAAGGAAAGCAGGAAAGCTGACAACTGTCCACCAGCAGAGTGGGGAACATGAACCTCTCAGGCATTAACTGCCATTAACTCCTGGTGTGGCTTTCATATTGGGAAGTTATACCTCAATATCACCTTCACTCGCACCTGGGACACCTCGGAGCCCGGATCACCGGGGCTGCGGCGTCATCTCCAAAGCGGATCGAGTCGCAGGTTAAATATTTATGATGCGCAAGTCTAATGGTACATGGCAGCTGCTTCTCCTGCCACGGGGGCGATAGGGCTGGGAAAGAGAGTTCACCTTCTAACCGAGCCTGGCATCGGTTACTGCTCTCCTCAAGGGTCATAACCATGAGGAAGCATCGGTGAGATCCACAGGTTACAGATATGAGGCAGCTGTTGAAATCAGGAGTCTGTTGAGTCAGTGGGATTAAATAGATGTTTTGTGAAACATATATTTTGCTGTGAAAAGCAGACCATATTCACACTGAAGTTACAAAAGTGTAATTTATCACTGTGCAAGTACTGTATTAACACTGAAGCGCTTTGACAAGGACAGAGTACATTACAGGACCTTTCGTCTCCTGAACGAAAAGCAGCGACTTTTTCATTGCAGTTACTCTCAGTAATCCAGTCTCTCTTTTTAAATACCTCTGATGTTCATACATAACCACAACCATCTGACCTTCATATTATTTTGCTACAGCTGGTATTTACACACACACACATTGCCTGAAACCGCTTATCCCATGCGGGGTTGCGGGGAGCTGGAGCCTAACCCGGCAACACAGGGCGTAAGGGACACACCCAGGACGGGACGCCAGTCCGTCGCAAGGCACCCCAAGCGGGACTTGAACTCCAGACACACCGGAGAGCAGGACCTGGTCAAGCCCGCTGCACCACCACTTCCCCCTATAGCTGGTATTTAGGATTTTTAACAAAAGCAAAGCCATAGAGCAATCTTGAATGATTTCACTTAGTCTGCGATAAAGTTGGGTGGGGTGGGTTTGACCGGTGCCTTGCTGTGTAGGGGGTCTGGGGTTCAAGTCCTGCTTGGGGTGCCCAGCAGCTCCATGTTTTTCCCTGCATTTCTCTCCCCTAATGTGCAGAGAAAGGACCTGGCAACCCACCTCTGTCCCTCCCTTAGATTACCTTAAAAACCATGTGAGTGGTTGCTATGGGTCACCTTTCTTCAGTGAAGCTCCCTGGAACATGTGTGTCCACCCTTGTGAATGAGTCAGAAGGCGGTAGTATGCATTCTGGCTTGCGAAGTGGCCGGGCAGATGAGCAGCGTGCTGATCACAAGGAGTCTGGGAGAGAAGCACATTGCTCACCTTGGCGTTGCTCATGCAACCGTCAGTGCACTCTGACCTCCTGTGGCTTGTCAGTTTTCATCCTGGCATCAGTTTGTAGCTGGCTGGAGGGAGCAGTTTGACAGAGACACCCCTTTTACTTTCATGCACTGTGCTCTTTACTCTAGTACAGCCTGCCATTTGTGCCGGAGCGAAAGGAACGTCAGCATCTCCTTGCTTAGTCAACACTTTTATTGGAAACATCAACAGTTTTCATATTGCAACCCACCGTAATCCAGATTAAGATCCTTCCTTAGTAATACAAACTTACTGAATACTCTCAAAACACCCTCTCCACATTCTCCACGGCAGCGTTTGGCATTAAGAAACGAAATGGGCAACAATTCGTGAATTTACCCACAACCGAAATGCTTACAGAAAGAAGACCCTTTATTCTTTCATTCGTCATGCATCGTGCAGCTCAGACTCTAAAGGTGTGTGTGGGATGATGGTGTTACATAACGGATCTTAGATGTGTACATGGCACCAGACGGGAGCTTCCTGCTTAAACTCTCATCTCACCTTTTCTCTTTACTAATAGTAAAGGCAGCGGCATAGTGACCAAAGTGGGGTCCACGATGCTCCAATAAAGACTGATCAAAAGCAATGAAAGGGTTACCAAGAACTCCTACGAGGGACACTGTGAAGAGCACCTTTTGGTAAATATTTATTTGTGTCCAAAGGTAAAATGCTTAAGGCAAGGCATTCTGGGAAGTCGCCCATTAAACATCTGCTCAGAGCTTCAGAGTTCACAAGTTTCCACATGAGTAGAACATCTTTGCTCGAGCAACTCAGACCATCGCAAGTGCAAGCCAACCATGCTCACAGAGGAGTTTAAGAACAAAACGTTTCAGTGCAAACATGTAAATACAAGATAATCGAGCCAACTGGCAAACTGCTTCAAAAGGGTTGAATTGTCTTCAATAAATACCACGTAGTAAATCCTGACTTTACCAGAGTCAGTAAAGCAGAGTCTGAGCGACTGTAGGAAGCTGCAGGGGAAGGGCCAGAGGATGCTGTTGTAAATCACATCATGCATATTCAGGATTGTTTTGACAGTGTGTATTAGTCATTGCTTAGCTCCCTAGCCACATTGTTAGGTAAGAGCAGTGGGGGGAAAAGTCAACAATGAAGCCTGCTAGAAAAACACCTTCCATCGAATACCATCACACCGCTGACCTGAGGCTGCTGTCTAAAAACAAACTTGGACAATTTACAATGATTCATTCAGCTGATGATGGTTTTCTCTTACAAGGTTAATTTACTTGCAATTATTCACCTATTTATACAACTTGGTAATTTTACTGGACCAAACAGAGTAAGGACCTTACTCAAGGGTATGACAGCAAGAGGCAGGATCTCAACCTGGGACCTCGGAGTACAAACACAGAAGCTCCAGCCACCACACCACCTACTGCCTCCATGTTATTCCATAATATTAGAATAAAATTAAATAAGTCTCATGCCAACACTTTCACTGAGCCTATTTAGCTTATGAGTGTGAATATGTCTATCCTACAGCACGTCACACATCTATTTGAATAATTTAAAGAAGCAGCTGATATAAGAAGATGTGCCCACACTATGGCCCTGTCCGTACACAGGGGTTCTGAGAGTATAAAGTATACCGTTTTGGAATGTCAAGTCCTTACGCACTTCCCGTCACCTCCCTTAGGAATGTCCACAGATGAGACAGCATTGATCTGTCCACTTTGGGTCAAAGGACAAGTCACCAGCAAATTAACTCTTGCAGTTTTTTGGGACCTCGGTCATCTGCAGTACCCTTCAGGAGCCCCGGGTGTGCCTTGGGAGTCTGGGGCGGTCACCTCGCGGTCTCCCCTGCCTTTCCAGAGCTGAGGAATATTTCCACCTGGGCTGGATGGACTGCAGCCTCTTCCTTTTGCGCTCAGAGCACCACACCTTCTCACAGTACTCCTCCACTCCATGAAAGGTGCCCGAGTCCAGGAGTTGGTGAAGTTCCTTGAACCACACTTTGGAGTCCTTGGGGCTCTGTGGAGGGACTGAGAGCAAACAGAGCCTCCCGTGTCGGTCGCTGGTGGCACGATGGGACAGTTCCCCGACACGCTCCTCCTGCAGCACCTCCAGCACGTGTGTGGCCAGCACGTGGACAAATCCGCGCTCCACGGTAAGGCAGCGGTAAGTCCCGGCATCAGTCTTGCGGAGGTGCAAGAAGAGGAGGCCATGCGCAGTCTTGATGACCCGGTCGTCAGTCACGACCTGAGGACAGTGAAGGACAGATGGTGATTCACCTCCATTCACTTGTCTGTGGCTCCGCTGCGAAGGTTCAAATCCTGCTCAGCCTGTGCGGAGTTGCTTCTTCCCACCATGTTCATGAGGCACTCTGGTTTCCTCCCACAGTCCAAAGACCTGTTTCAGGTTAACTGGTCACTATAAACTGCCTTCAGTGTGTGTGTGAGATTGAATGCATGCATGTGTGACTACCCTGTGATGGACTGGCGACTCGTCCAAGGTGTGACTATTATTTGACTGTCACCCTGTGATGACCGCTGGACCATCTGGGACTCTGACTTGGACAAGTGGTTAACAATACCGAAAGAGTGATCTATCACGCTATCATAATGTTTCTCCACTGACACCCTCATATATAAATAAGCTTTTAAATACGATGATTTTAATTCACTTAATTCATTTACTTATTAGCTTATTTATCTATTTCATCACTGTATGTATGCATGCACACTGTATGTTATATGTGTGTGTATGTGGTATATTGCATGCTGCTGCAACCAAGTGGATTCATAAAGTTTAATTCCTTTATTCATTCACTGACTGTCATGTTAGTCTGCATTTTCGGTATCATTTGTGCCATAGAGGTACATTTGCTGCATCTGTAGGCGAAACCACAACACGCATCACACGTTTCCCTCCAAGGAACGATCTTGGCTTCCCTGAAACACACGATCACACGCGGTAGTCCTACCTCATCCTTGGATGAACCGCTGCGTTTGAACCAGAGCACCTGGGCCTGCGGCGACCTGGGGCTGCACTCCAGCAGCGTGCTGTTGCTCTCCACGCCGAACGCCAGCCTCTCATCGGCTTTCTCCCAGTGTTCCCCTGTGGAGATGAACGGGTTGCTTGCCATGGCAACGGGTGGGATCCATTACCCACAATGCAGAAGACGGTGTAGCACGAAATGCCTTGGGGGGGGGGGGTCCCTCAAACTGCACAGTGCAACTGTCTACCTACCGCTGTCAGCTGACTGAACATGCTCCACCGTTTCTGCGCTCTTTATGAACTTCAAGCGCACTCTACAGATGGTTTCCTACATTCATCATAGCATCATTACAGAGGCAATTTAACCACCAAGAGCACAGATCATGTCAGATGTGCACGAGTGAACAGTGGCAAGAACAGCAGTGCCGATTCACCCTCAACACATTACAGTGCCAGGGTGCCCGATGACCTGAAACCCTACTATGATGGCCATCCAGGAGCTACTGGATCTGAACATCGGCTCTATCTTGATATCAAAAAGACGAAAAAGAAATTTAGGCTCTGACATGACGGCCATAAAACATGGGGATTTGCTGACCTGATTTCATTGACTTTTTTTGGCTTTTTGCCAACACCACGGTCCCTATAACTGTAAATATAACATCTACATGCGGCTGTCAGATTCATAATATGTGCTTTAAATACATGCCTTTGATATGCAGCCCGCTGCACTGCTGAATGGCATTTCCGTGACGAATGTCCTGCCTTCGGAAGCGCCTGTAAAATGCAAGGAATAATAATAATAATAAAAATAGGAATAATAATAATGACTCACAGAAAAGTGCATGAATAAAAATACGGCTCTGTTTCATCATCTTTAAGTATAAAGCATTCTATCAATCTTCGTAAAAGTTTCAGCCAGGATAATTGAAAGGAGGTGTTGTTTTGAAAAATTAAATCATCCCGTCAGATCTCATTTGCCACCTTCCTGTGAAGCGATGCCACAGGTCCAACTCACTGATTTTTCACAACTTTCTATTTCACATGTGAAGTATTTGAGAGCAAAGCCATTTTCTGTTTTATATCCTGCTGTTTTCCTAATACAATGAAGTACTAAGAGACAATAAGCCATGACTCAGCATTTTATGGACAGACCTCAGGAGAAGGCTGGACTAAGACGCTATGCCTACACACTCTCACACACACACACACACATTGTCTGAAACCGCTTATCCTGAGCGGGGTCGCGGCGAGCTAGAGCCTAACCCAGCAACAGAGGGCATAAAACCGGGGTGGGGAGGGGACACGCCCAGGACGGGATGCCAGTCCGACACAAGGCACCCCAAGCGGGACTGGAACCCCAGACGCACCAGAGAGCAGGATTCAGCCAAATCCGCTGAGCCACCGCGCCACCACACCCCCTCTGCTATGCAAACACACACACATTTTCAGAACCGCTTCTCCCATACGGGGTCGCGGGGGAACCGAAGCCTACCCGGCAACACAGGGCGTAAGGCCGGAGGGGGAGGGGACACACCCAGGACGGGACGCCAGTCCGTCGCAAGGCACCCCAAGCGGGACTTGAACCCCAGACCCACTGGAGAGCAGGACTGTGGTCCAACCCACTGCGCCACCGCTCCCCCTGCCATGCAAACATTCCAAGTTTATTTGTTGTATATGTAGAAATATATAACATACAACAGCCTCACCCCACCTTACAAAGGTGACACATTCCGGACAACCCCAATGTGAGGTCAATTCTCATCGGTGAAGGACAGAGCTAGCATTAGTTAAATGTATGCGTTCCTGAACCCCAAAACTAAGTCTTGCTAAAATACCACCAAACTCCCATTAAAACAGACATGTTTACTTCAATAATTAACATCAGTTACCATAAGAGAGCATAACACGGCAGATGCCTTCATCAATTACTCTGTTTTACCGCACTGCTGCCTGCACACACTTGTTTGCTCTTTAGTAACTTTTAGGTACTGTGCGCTTAAATTGGACAAATTTACAGTTCATAAATTTCAGAAACAAGTGCAGGATGTGACAATGACTGGGAATGAAGCTGATTCAGTTGGTCAACTTCAGCTGATCTAGGTCCACAAGTAATTGCCCCAATCAAAATACCCTGCTGCGTACACAGGGTATAAAGGCTGTTAGGTGTCAAAGCCCTTTTAGATGAAAGGCTCTGGGGGGAAAAAGGTGCAGCTCAGCTTTGTCTCACCTTTTGGAGTTCAGCCCGCTGGGGTAGTACCTAGAGCAGGTGAGCCCATCCCAAGCGCAGTAGGGGTCCCGAGCCAAGCAGCAGTCTGCACACGCAGGCCCATACAGGTCACACTGATGAAGTCTCACCTGGGACACCCCGAACTCCGACCCAACGTACAGCTGTTGCTGGGGGTGCAGAACGAGTGCAGAAGTGACATGCTACCCAGTGGAGGTTCCAGGTACAGTGCTACAAGCACACATTTTGAATAGAAACACGGAGACAGCTAACGGCACGGCTGACCGATGGGTTGCTGATACCTCACATCAGGCCCCCCAGAACATTAGTAAAGTTGGTAATATGTTGTATAGCGACCATAAATACGAGAAACTGTTCTAAATTCTATTTACCACATTAGAGAGTGTTTGTGTGGTAAATGATGACTACAGGATTAAAGAGCTCCTGCTGAGTGTGATCACCTAGCAGTCATCTGGAGACGGGGCTACTGGAACTTGAATTCAATAATCTGATAATTGTGACTATTTATCAAGAAAGGGGATGATCGCAGTCCATACCTACCCTTTTAGAAGAGATTAGGATTTCTGTAATGGGGACTGGAACCTGGAAAAGACAACACAATGAAAAATCTATAAGGACATGACCTGGGGCGACAAGTGGCACAGTGGCGTAGTGCTCAGAGCCACTGAGTTGGAGAAAAGCATCAAATAATAAAAAAAAACAAATGCAAAGACAATAAATCCTGTTTTTAAATCAATTTAATTATTGTCAGGACAGTTGGTAGTTTAGTGGTTAAAACTGCTGCCTTTGGACCCAAAGGTTTGAATCCCACCTCCACGCTAAAGTACCCTTAAACAAGGTATTTACTCCAAACTGCTCCAGTAAAATTTCCCAGCCATATAAATGGGTAAATAACAGTTTAACATTATAAGTTACTTTGGGGAAAAGCATCAGCTAAGGGAGTGAATGCAACCTATAGGGCTGTGAAAAAGTATTTATCTATTATTGTGCAGTTTTGACACTGAACAGTTTCACCTCTTTTAATGAAATCTAAGATTAGATAAGCTACACAAAACACATGTTTTTCTATTATTTAATTCCTTTAATGAACAAAGTCATCATCAACCGGCACCGTATGAAAAAGGAATAAGCCCCTTACACTGGTGGTGGTTGTGCCACCTTTAGCTGCAATGACCGCAACCAAACACTTCCTATAATGGAGTATCAGCCCTTTATTTGCTTGTGGATGAGCTTTGGTCCGACTTCTAATGTGCAACAACAGGGGAAATGAGGAAGGAGGACTTTTTCCATGGCACTCTACACACCAGTTACTGAAGTTTATCTCATGAAATCCATGTAATGAGTCAACAACCCCGAGACTCCACTGGAACACGCAGCAAAAAGCACTGACCTTGAAAACTTGCAGTTCTTCCAGGAGAACTTCCTCCATGGTGTCTGTCTCCTTGTTGTAGATCGTGATAACTTTGAGGACAACGGAACTGTCTGAAAAGCGCCAAACCACAATGAAAATGCACAAACGAGACGGATTTTAATGTGTTATTGTGGACAGCTGCTCAGCTGAACCACATTTTCAGCAGCAGCTTCAGCAACCCCTGGCGATCTTCATTCTGCAATATATACAACGTGTAAATTCCTACTTTTACTTGTGCCATGAAGTGACTGAGAAGTTTGCGTACGTGCAAAGTCGCTCTAGGAACAATGGTAAAGCACGATGCCAAATAATTCACTTAAGTCTTGAAGCCCAAGCCAGTTTCGCAACATAAAACTGGGCTTGAATTCAAAGATTTTCGTAGCAATATGGAAGCCTGAACGTTCTGAGCGGATTAATTAACTTTTGCGTCTCGACGGCTTTGTCGGCTGCTCCTGAGTCCTTCTACCAAAGAGCCATCTAATCATATTTGGACAGCCAGTCCTTCTCAAAGTTCAATCAAAGTAATCTGACTATAGCTCATCGACATCATGCACAGGACAAAGTCATAAAAACTGGAAGAAACCCACAACTTCTGATCATAAATAAGAAATAACCTTGCAGCTGGCTGCAGCGGACGGCCCCGCCCCCTCACCTGTCCCGAGGAAGAGCACGTCGTAGTGACCGTCCTCGGCCTCCACCCTGTCCACGGCGATCTGCGTGAGCCTCCTCTCTCCGTCTGTCTGGAGCAGGACGGGCCGTCGGTGCAGGGGAAGGACGGGCTGGAACATGGTGGGGTGGTCTCGCACGAACCGCAGGGCCTCGTCCGGGAAATCCCTGGAGCTGGAGAAGGTGCCACCGTTCACCCTGCTGGCACACTGGGGGGGCGGGGAGTGGGGGGCAGTGAGCCTGTCACTATTACTGTGATTAATCTTCTATCGCTGTCACAATAGGTCAACACAAATATGCCCGTCTGTACTTTAAATGTCTGGTGTGTAGCCAGCAGGTGGCGTAGCGGTTAGAGCTGCCACCTTCTTCTCCAAGGACCCTGAATGGAATCCCACCTCCTGCTGTGGTACCATTGATCAAGGTTCTTACGTTGAATTGCTCCAGGTACAATTACCTCACTGTATAACCATGAAAAATCAGAGTAAGTAGCTTAACACACAAAGTTGGCTAGAGAAATGCATAAATGAATAAATATACTTGAAAAACTTCCATGAGTATAACATTTAGAAACACAAAGGTAAAGAGATTATGAAGTCACAGGGCTCTTCTTAGGACCTGATCTTAAAGCCTTTTAGCCCACGTTGTTCCTTAACCACTGTAGTATCAGGTCCGCTGTGCTGTACTATAGTACCGTACCGCATTAATGAGAAAAATTAAAGTGCAGAATGCCTTGCATTATACATTCACTCTGGCAGCGCTCTCCCCAGCGAGCGAAACAACGTTCGTTTTGTTTCTAGGACTTGAAAACACGACCACCAAGCCAGGAGTGCAGAACTTTGAGCAGGGCACCACCCGCCGGCCTGTCCAAAGCAATGATCGTCAGCGCGGCCGGGCTGTCGGGGCCCTGAGCCGAGCTCATTTGTTCTCCTTGAGGAGGCAGACGGCGGTTCGGCTCCAGGTGTTCCGTCTCTCGCTCGGTCATGTCGGCTCCCGCGCCGCTGAGACCGCGCCTCACCGCCGTCACGCACACGCATCTGCTCCTCGCTGGTCGCTCCATCCGCAATCCTCCAGCTCAAAACAGAGCGACGCCTTGAGCTCAGCCGAGGAGCGAGAAAACCGCGCAGCGCAGGACATGCCGAGTTACTCGCTGCCCTCGGTGGTACTCTCAAGATACGAGTTCTCGTAGAACTACCTGAACTCACTCAGCAGATGCTTCACTACAAAGCAATAAATAAGAGTGCATTTTACTAACAGACACGCAAAGATGCAGACGTGATGCTCAAAGTCATCACACAGTCCAGTACCACTGTTTTTGCCCACATACGTGACATGAGTAGCTGCAAAGACAACAGTGCAACACTTAATGCTTTTTTTCTTTATTTAGTTTGTTGGGCTAAACAGAGGGCAGAAGGCTGCCACAGTGCCTGCCTTGCAAACTGCGGGGCAGCTGGTAGGGTAGTTGTGAGAGCTGCTGCCTTTGGACCCAAAGGTTGCAGGTTTGAATCCCGCCTCGTGTTGTAGTATCCTGTAGCAAAGTACTTGCCCTGAATAGAAACAAAATTACCCACTGGTATAAACGGGTAAATAACTGTAATCATCTTAACACTCTGACTCACTGTGGAGAAAAAAGTGCCCACTAAATAAATAAATATAAATAATCTGTTCCAGTGTAGCACAATAAAAAGTTATGAGAAAAAAATCATAAGCCTTGATTTTCCCAGAAGCAAAATTCAGGTAAATTAAGGTTAATTCCTCAATTCAGACATGTGTGTGTATCGAAGTGAAAGAACACACAGTAAAAGTGTGTTCTGCTCAGCTGTCATCCTGTTCCTCCGGCCTGTTTCTGGGCTCTCGCTGGGTCTCTGCACTGATGAAGGATAGATTTCCGCCCTTAAAAGTGCACTGGCTCATCGATCAGAGGAAAGTGGATCTTGGCAGAAGCTGAGCTTAGTCTCTGACGGGCCGGGGATTCGATAACCACCCCCACCCCAGCCACTGTTTAAAAAGTAAAATCCACTGTGAGATGAACAGATCCTCTCTTTCCTGCTGCCTTGCAGAGCTGATAAACTGCGATTGTCACTTTGTTCGGCGGCGGACTCACAGATCCAGGACGGGGGAATGGGACTCTCCCAGTGAACGGGCTCCAGCGGTGCTCGGGCCCCTCCCGATGGGAGTACGGCCCGCTGAAAACAGCCCGGATGTCATCCATGCCGTACACGCACACGGCATACCCTCGGAACACGTTGCTATAACAGAGACGGTTGCCGGGGTGGGGGAAGCAAAAGGAGGAACTGTAAACATGGGACGCATTTGAAGTCTGTACAAGGAGATGTGCAGCGCAGAACCACGGATGTTGCTGGGCGTAAACAACATCAGTTAACTAGAACCCACTAACGGGGCTCGGGAGGGGAAAGGCTGCCAGCCCCATGACCTCTGACCTCTTACACGCACGCACAGCCCCTTTTACAATGAGGCCAAGTCAGACAATCGCCTTAGGGTGCCGAAATTTGGGGACACCGAAATCTATTGAAGCAAAGCAACTAAAATCGAAAAAACAAATTGTAATCCTTGAAAAAAAATCATTGCTTAATAATAAAGAAACGGATTCATTAGAAATGTTAAGACGTTCCATCTGATATGTCACGTGAACATGGTGTGACGCATCGCCGCCCCACGTCTTTGATATGACGTAATTTTGCTGGTAGCATTTTTCACGAAACAAACTGTCACTCATATCTGTTTATTTCCTCAGCAAACGTCATTGTAGAGAATACATCTCGTTTTTGGTCCGTTTTTTATTGTTGGAGTATAAAGTTGTGTTCTGTGCATATATAACGTTCACATACTCGTGACAAAAAATTATGTAAAAAGTAACATTCGAATTTCATCGTATTTGTGACCTGTATGTACCTCTGTCTAAAATAAAAATAATATTTGCCTTACATACACAGTATGTATTCGCACCTTTATTAATTTCGTGACACAAGTCCTGTGTGCATGAGAGCTGATGACAGAGCTGACGGAAATATCGAAACCCCCATTAATCTGTGGTGTCCAGGGTGAGAATTATGCATTGACAACACACTTTACTACTGGAAAGCACAAAGAACCTACTGTACATGTGCTCAAGTGTATCTGTATCATCACGTGGCATTTTGGACTTTATTATTTCAAATGATTATTTCCTCACTTTGACAGTAGCGTATGCAAATCATATATATATATGATTTGCATATATATGTATATACATAGTTTAACACCATTTTTAAAACATGTAAAATTATGATGAAAAGACATATTTACAATAAAACACACAACGAACATGAAAAGATATCAATAAAGTCCCATAAGTATGGGTTCAAACTGGCTTTTACCCAGCATGGCCATTTACAAAATATTCATACATTCACATATCGTTTCATTCACTGCACACATGTTTTTTTTCTGAGCAAGATGCAGGATGTGAAATGAACATATGGACAAAATCTGACCTTGTTGTGCCGAAGAGGCCAAATATCTCAGGGTCCTTTTCGTCCTTCTTTGTGAGCACAAATACGTCCTCTGGAACACATGTGATCTACATGTTGTCATGAGGATATGATCAAACTCTCACAGTCTGTCAGCAGTTACACTTTTATAAGTGCCGTACATTTTTTCTCCAACACTAATGTTTCAATGAAAGAATCAATCAAATCAATTAATCAATCAATCAATCAATATAAAGGTAAATATATTACATATACACAGACGTATACACTAACCTATCTACATACACTAATACAATATGTAACATGCACACTAAATAATATCATCAAAATGAATGTTTTTATGTTCCATGTAAAAATAGTGTATTTACCCAGCTCATCAAAGTGTGTATCAATCCCACTGGGTCCCGGGACCGAGCAGATCAAGCGTGTCTTGAGGAAGGAGGTCCACTTGTTGACCAGCATCCTCCGACCACCAACGTCATTCTGCGAAGCAGAAAACCCAGAGGAAGAGGCAACTTTTCCAGACAAAACCACATTTCATGGTAATTTAAAGGAACAATTAGTACATTTGCGCAACTGAGTCCAAGTGTCCGAATCGAGGCCTTCTTTGGTTTTACTGATGGCGACTCGATGACTCGGCTCTCCTTACAGCACACACTCTCCCGATCCTGGCGTAAACAGCACTGTTCCCACTTTCCGCGTCCGGCACTTTCTCGGTGAAGAAGAAATATACTTTATCATCGTCCTCGTCGTCATTGTCCGGAATAACGGCAGATCCAACAAACTTCGGCTCTGGAAAAAACAGGGAAAGAAGAAAGGCCAGACAGTGACATCATTCCAAACATAGAAGATCTTACAGAAGTGAAAATTATATTTAGTCATAAGGGACTTGGGCAGAGAAGTGTCAAAGATGAATACTCTTTTTTTTTTTTTTTTTTTTTTTTTTTTTAAAAAAAAAAACAGACTGAAAAGAGAAAGTAGCGTGAAGATTTTTTGCACACGAGGGAGGACTCCCTTTACTGAGGCCCAAATGTAATTTTACTTTTAAAACAACACCGCGGGAAGAGATGACGAACGGGTGCAAAGGGTTAATTACTTTTCGCACTATTGACAACTGGAACCCACACTGCGCGCACGCGCACGCACGCGACACGGCTCCAGCGGGACCCTCGCCACACACCAAATCACTGCGAGCTCTGGACGCAGCTGTGCCACGTGTCACTCAGCGAGTCTCCCGCCGTGCCTCACCATGGAGCAGTGACGGTGAGGAGGTGCTGAAGATGCCGCTCCTTTGAGGCTCTCGGGTTTATAGGAGAACTCTTCACTTTTGAGACGCCCATGTGCTCATAGCTAGAATAATATTTCCACCGATCCACAAACTGACACGCATTCCATTAATTCTTTTTCCTGACCCTTTTTCTTCAAAGTGTCTCAGAATACTGAGCTACTTATAGTTGTTTACTCTTTTATACAGCTGAGTAATTTCACCAGAGCAATTTTAAGGTAAGTACCTTGTTAAAGCGTATTACACTTGGAGGTGGGATTCAAACCTGCAACCTTTGGGTCCAAAAGTAGCAACTTGAACCACTACACCACTTCTTGGCCCACCCTGAGATGTGGCAAGTGAAGATGATATGAAAGCATTAAGAGACACACACACACACACACACACACACACAGTCTGAACCGCTTGTCCCATACAGGGCGTAAGGCTGGAGGGGGCACACCCAGGATGGGATGCCAGTCCATCACAAGGCACCCCAAGCGGGACTCGAACCCCAGACCCACCGTAGCACAGGACCTGGTCCAACCCGCTGCGCCCCCCGACACACAAACTACAGAACTGAAATACTGAGATGAAATAATATTTAAAAAAAAAAAAAAAAAAAAAAAAATCTCTTTATGGGTGTCTACGAGCAGCTAGAGGTCTAGTAAAGGTGGCGAAACTGGAGGGGCCCGTTTTAAATACGGATGCTGCATTTTGACGCTTTGACGACGGAAGCCGAGCCAAAACGTGGTAAAGCGTAGAGCTGCGGAAGCGCTGTTGGAGCGGTTCATTGTGGCACATTGCGAGTGCTCACCATTCAGCTGCTGCTTGTCGTTCCTCTCAGTCCTGGTGTAGCTGCTGTTGCCCAGGCGACAGAGAAGGCTATCGTTCTCCCAGTAGTCGGTGTAAAGTGCCACATACAGCTCTCCTCCTAAAGACATGAAAGAAAAACGAAGAAATCAAAACTCATTTCTGTGAGCCACCCGACATGTGACACAGAATGGCCTGCAGGTGGCGCACTGGTTAAAGCTGTCACCTTACAGTGAGACTTTGCTCCGCAGCAGGATCTTGATCAGGGTACTTACCATGAACTGATACAGTAAAACTTACTATGCTGTACAAATAGCTAAATTATTCAAAGTAGCTCAGTGTACAAGTAAAACACTGAAGGTCGACTTGGACAAGGGGCTTGATGAATAGATAAATATTATAATAATAATATTTAATAATATAATAATAATAATAAGCTCATGACAAAAGGTCCAAAACAGACTTTTTACAAGTATGTTGAAAAGTTTTAAAAGAAGTTTTATTAGCTTAACTAGGTGCCCTATTACCAGGAGAGGGCAGCCTATGACTAAAAGAACAATTCTGAGCAGCACAAGGAAGTATGGGTATTGAACTGAATTGAAGACATATTATTTACACAATTTTTTTGTGTTAACCAAAATGCCTTTAAGGAAAAAAATTTTTTTCTTATGCTCTGGAGACATAGTCCCAGAACAAAAGCAACACAAGAGAAGCAAGTATATTGAATAGGAAAGGGTGATAAGTACTGGAAAGGGTGGAGACACAAGAGCCATTGGGGTCGAAGGGACTCCTTCCCCGTCCGTTCTCCACGTGATCAGCCTCCAGCCGCAACACTTTGTCCTGAGGAAGAAGACAGTTGTTTTCTCCTTTACAACTTTCTTTTATTTGTACTGCTTGCCAGATAAATAAGGAACAACATATGAGTTGTTTGTATTAATAGTTTAAAGTTCCCGAAAGAGAACAAATGAGACGCATGTCTGGAGACACCCTGGACACTGGATCTCCCAAGTCCTGCATAAGTTACCAATTTAAAACAAATTACTTTTATTACACAGTATGCACACCTGAGAAATAACATGGGTGTGAGAGGAAATGAGAAAGCACTATTTCCCCAACATTACATTCCCAGAAGCAGAAATACACCTACACAACACATTCGCAACATTTCAACAATCAAATTTTTATTCTTCAGCACTGAGGGGGTTCTGCACTAGAATATTTCCAGGGTAAGATCTTCATATCTTGCTGTTTTCCTACCTTAACCCTTGTAACTTCCTGTAACATCACTGTCCCCAACCTCCCCCACGCTCCGCCCCCCATGCCCATGGCATAGGTAGCAATGATAGACTCAAGAGCCTCGTGATACATTGAAGCAGAAGGACTGCTTAATGGGGTTTTGTGTCCAACACATCCACGTAGCTCTTTACACAAAACAAAGACCATCTGCACTCACGTCAAGAAGAATTTAGTTGTTCATTATCGTGGTCAGCAGGCTCAGATGACCACAGTGCAATGAGCAATGCCTTGTTATCTGCTTGAGGTGGATAACAAGAAGTGGACGGTCATCTTCTGACGCTTAACAGTATATGCCTGACCTCAGTGGGTGGTGCGGTGCGGTGAGGGATGGTCTGTTTGACGTGAAACAATGACAAATTGGCTGTAACATCCACGAGGTGCACATGTCCGCTCTCTTGCAGCCTGCAAGTGCCTCCATCGCTTATATCCCTGCTGAATGTGGGTTGTAGGATGTCTTGCCTTCTCACCTGTGATTCAGGTGGACGCCCATTGCTTCCTCATACACTTGCTGGAAATTTGCTTTATTTGTGCATACAGTTCTTTATTTTACAAGGCAAAATGAGCCAACATGTCTCTCCAGCTCTCCTGCACGAATCCGCAGAGATGTAAGAGAGCTGCGTTTTGCCTTGCTTTTACCGCTCTGTGCAGTTTATCCCATTGTAAAATTGCCCAGGAGTACTCAAACTGTTTACTTGTTCTGTAAAATATGCTTTCTGTGGGTGTAAAGTGCGGCATATCGGGCTACAAGTGATTTTAAGTGATTCACATTTTGTATGTTTTGAATGATACAGTTTTATCTAACCATAACACTACAGTAGCCTATTATTATTATTATTATTATTATTATGTACAATACACAAAGAAACAAAGAAATTTGCTATTTTATTAATTCATTTATTGATCGATTGACTGGGGGGGGGACTTCCAAGATGAAAACTACAGAATGCAGATGTAAATTCACTTGATCACCACATCAGATTCATGTGGCAGCGCTTATAGGGGGATATTCTTCGTGGCCTCTCACTTAGGCCGAGGTCTCTCGGAAACCCGGCAATTACTGTCATTCTTCTCTGGTCCCTGATGCAGTGTCTGGCCAGATTAAAAAAGTTGCAGTGCCCACTAAAATAAACTCCCTTCTCCGGAAGTATAGAGAGAGGTAAAGGCCGATGTCTCGCGTTGGAATTTGCTTGAGGAACGAGGTATCACAGCAACGAGAGAATCCCCATAAGGCCACCGATTACATGCAGAAATGGACATGTTTTAATTTATTCATTTATTTATGTTTTTATTTGAACATAGCCCTGCAGAATAACAGAGTGCAGAACTGTTTCACAGACAGCGCACAAAAGAGCTGTCTAGAGGTTGAGCGAGTGTTCATTTTTGTTCCCATTCAGAGAGTTCCTGAAACACACATTCATGTTGCAACAGATGCTTTCGAATAAGTTTTGAAAGAGGACGGCAAGTTCAGGCCAAACCAGTAGTAATTCTCAAATAACACACTCAGGGCTGTTTTAAATACAATGCTGGTGCTTTACACGCAGCCAGTTAAGCCACACTGCTTTTTTTAAAGTTTATATTGCTTGGAAACTGCTTTGAGTGCCTTCCAGCAAGTCATCATATGTGTTACGGTGTTACTGAGGGAGACAGAGGACCTTAATTCCAAAAAAAGATGAGAGGTGGCAAACACACACACACACACTCTTTTTACATGTACTGGAACTGGAATCTGTGTGCATGTTGTATTGTGTTGACAAGATCACATTCTTATTATAATCCATAATCTGTAATTGTATAATATTATACATGACAACGTCATTTAGTTGATGCTAATGTGAACTAATTTATAATATTCCGTTTATATATCAAGTTAGATACAATTATTCGCGCATTTTTTTTTCAACTGGGTAATTTTTACTGAAACAATTCAGCATAAGCACCTTGTTCAAGGGCACTACTATTAGTGTACAGATCTTAACCTGCGTCCTTCATTTGGAAGGTCACACTTTTAATCACGGTGCTACTCCTTGAAGTGTAGTAACTGAATAAACAAATAAAAAACTGGACAACAAACGGTTATTAGGCTCTTCAGGACAATTGTCTTGTCTTGTAAGGGCTAGTCAAAAAGGATTAACAATTATTACGTTACTGCGGATACTTCGACTAACCCTTGTATTCACTTTTTATTACATTATTATTAACTTTTTTATTACAGTATTCATCATATGGCAGTCACTCATGTCATTTATTGTTTTACTCCATTGTCGGTTAAGGCTCATGATTTAGTTGAAACCAAAATATTTTACCTGGGTTGCTCCAGTAAGTCTCATTGGACAAAGATCTCGAGGAGCGACGCTCACCTCTGGCCACCGGCCGACACGGACGAAGGCACACACGGGGTCGAACGCCCCCGTGCCACAAGCTAGCAGGTGGGTCTTGTTGTAGTGGTGAAGGAGCTTGATGTAATTGGCACATTCAGCCTGCCGAGTGAAAAAGCAGGGTGAACGTAACAGAGTGACCATATGAGGCACGTAATGAAGTTCTCAACAAACTTAAATCTTCGTTTTCCATGAAAGTGAAAGAGGCAGTATAAAAAAAGTGAATGAATTACGCACCCTTGGACGGACACGCACGCCGCACTTACTTGTTCTCGGCCTTTCATTAGACATTCTTCAACCTGCGTGTCGGTGCTCGGCCAAAACGCCTGCAAAGTAATTATATAAAAAGGGCTGCTGAGAGCGCTGCTACGATCTTCCTGCAGACAGCGCAGTCCTTTGAAGGAAATGTGTACCACAGTATTGTTTTTTTTTTCCTCTTCGACTCCACAAGCTGAACATCCTTATATGAATAAGCTGGGAGCGAAGTGCTTAGAGCTGCAGCTTTTGCGCCCGAAGCTCGCAGGTTCCAATTCACCTCCAGCTGTTGTGTGTTTGAGCAAGGTACTGTACTTACCCCACATTGTTCCAGTGAAAATTACCCTGCTGTACGAATGGGCTAGTATAAGTCAGTGAACGGTGTAAGTCCCTTTGGAGAAAAGCGTCAACTAAATTAATAAATGTGAATAAGTAACTGCTTCTGTTTAAACCGAACTCCTCGCCACTAACGTCCTATTATGATATAATGCGATGCAACTATAAATTGTAACCAAACCTCTCATTTTCTTTGTCATCAGTCTTAGCAGACGTCTCACAGTTATCGTACAGCCATAGGTGGAGATAAAGTCCTAAACGGAGTATTTTGCACACAGTGCCAAGCTAAAATCAAACTTGAGTTTAGCCACCCCTCATAACACCATGCAGTAATGTTCTGATTCCCGGGACACAAGTTCACTTCTCTTTACACCAGTTGAAGCAATCTAACAAGCTCAGCATATTTTTATCAAGAAACAGGTCTTAATAAAAAGGAATCTCTGCATAATTTATTTCACTGTTGTACTTTCGGAATTCACCGATGAATGAAAAACTGAAAGAGACCCCCCCCGGCACTAAACAGCACCGTTCCCTACAAGTGTAACAGAAGACACGACACACTGGCACACACCAGGCCGCAGCGGGGATTTCTCGAACCTGAGCTCGTACCTCTCTGTGATCCACACTGACGCGGTCCAGGCTCAGTGAGTACAGAACGTCTCGGCCTCCGATGAAGAGCCTCTCCTGGTACTCGTCCAGCAGCATGGAGCGCAGACCCAGGGGACCCAGGGAACCGTGAAAGAACCAGGTTCTGTTCAGATGCCACAGCTCTGCGGGACACAAGAAGACACCACAGGTCTGAAATGCATTTGAAGAGGAATATATATTTCAAGTTATTTCTTTGCTTATTAGCATAAATGGGTCATCGACAGTCACTCTCTTGTTTTCTTGGTTCCTGCTCGGGTTTCGCTTTGTTCAGTCCAGCAGCAATGTGTTTGTGATTCTTGAACCAACATGTTATTTGAGAGAAGTGACAGCAGCCAAATGCTAAATTCCATCCCAGCCCAAGTCCCTCACCGCACACCGAGGTTCCACTCTGACTGCGGCCGAGTCCCCCCCCACCGTCGAAACCCCACCGCTCTACTTTTCTTCAAGTAATAGAAGCCAAGTCTATGCAAAGTCCATCCAAGTGCATACTTTGGGATGACATCGTAATGAACTGCCAGTCAAATGGGGGGCATCTGCGACAAGCACGGCGCAGACCTAACATCCTCAATCCATCATGTTGTACCTTGACAGAAGAATCCATGATATGAACTGTATCAATGAAATACCCCAGTGTAAACATGGGAAAACCTAGTAAATGCTTTCATTAAGTGTTTTTACATTTAATCATTTAGCAGACACTTACCTCCAATACAAAACACTGTTATTATTACCTAATAATTAATTAACGCCTTTTGTCCAACGTCACTTAGATGCCAGATGCGTGACTGATTAAACTACCGGCAATCATTAACCCCTTTGTCAAGCAGAGCAATGCGACACACACTCATTCACTCATACAATGACACACTGGGGCAATTCAGAGTCACCAGTTCATGCGAAATGCATGCCTTTGGAGTGTGGAAAGAAACCAGAGCACCTGGGAGAAACCCATACAAAGACGAGGACAACATGCAAACTCCCCACAGACTGAGCCGGATTCAAACCCATGTCTGAAAATGCCAGATAATAATAATAATAATAATAATAATAATAATAATAATAATGATAATAATAATAAGGAATGCTACTAGTAGATTTTACGGAACGGTCCTGGCGATGAAAACCAGATCCTCTGGACCAACCGGGTTGCAGGGAGAACGTATCTTTGGCCCAGTGAATGCAGCCCCGTGAACACTGCAGGGGTCCCACACCAGCATTGCCACCTCCAGCTTTGAATAATAAGCAAACGCCCTGCAGAAGAGATTGTATATTTTTAACCCACAGTGTGTCGAAATATAAGCTAATAAAAATATACCATTTTGTTTTTAATAGAGCGTAATAATGCATATCCCTAATACCTCATTAGAAATAATCTTCAGTCCAGGAGGCCCCACCAACATGGGGCAAATCGGGGCCAGCAGTTGCTCCAGCTGAGCCTGGCTGGAGGCGCTGGCTATACTGAGCTCCTGTGTGGCAGAGGGCAAAGAGCAAAGGAGAAACCCAACTCCTCATCATCCGCATGGCTTGTCATGATCCGCCGGCCCAGGATCGCCCCACGCACACTTGCCCGTCCACCACACATGTGGAACAGCTCTCCGTTTCTTCCTGGGGCAAACGGGTGCCCTGGCGTGCGAGCAGAGGTCCCTGGCCTGGGGCAGGTTGTCTGCCAAGCGCCGGGCACAATCAGACGACCTATTAACCCAGGCAGGAAGGCACTTCTGCATTTCAAAAGAGGCCCTTTGGCGGAGATCGGAGGAGTGGATGGGGAATAAAGTCTGGGGAGAATCGATGATTACAGGGCCGGATATTCATCTTTACAGAGGTGCTATCAGCGCTCTCCTTTTATCTGGCAGGATGAGGGTTTTTTTATCGCACCGTTTTGTTTATTTATACTTCAGTGGTGCAAACATGCTTCCCGCAGTGGTAGGGAGGGTTTACATGCAGCCTTTCTGAGAATGAATACATGTGTTGAGACACATATAAAGCCGACATACTATTTACAGTCTTCACAGCACGCTGCAGAAGGAGACAAGAGCCTGTCAAACCACAGGCAAACTCACTGCGTGGACCGAAGCTCTTCCGTTTCCTCTCGCGTAACCCTTCTTGTGTCTTTGGAGGAAGGCGGAGAAAGACCTTCAGACACACCTGAACAATCATGTTTTGCTGTCATTGAAACCCTCCATAACAGCATGAAGGTTCCCATGTCTTCATAAGCAAGCCCATTTTCGTAGGGTATCAAAATATTCCTTTAATACATGTAAGACTCATCAGGTGTCTACATTTATTCATGTCGCAGACACAGTGTTTGTGTAAACAATGACTTGTAGGCGTGTTTGGTGAAGGATCTGAGCGCAGAGTTTATTTACAATTGTGACCAGTGCTCATGGATATCGAAAACTGGTGAACAAGTGATACCGGGATAGTGATGACACACATAATGGCTGGGACTTGGATGAAACAGGAGGAGACATGGAGGCTCTTTGGTGATTCTTCAGAGGTCCTTTATCTCCTAGAAACCCAAAATGCACCATCATCCTTTTCCTATGGATGGGGTTTAAACTGACCGGGGCTCTCAATGAGCTCTTACTCAACTGCTGTGGTGCCTCTCATACTTGCTTTTCATATGTGCTCCAGAGTAGCACACATGAAGTGAAGAAACACATGGCCCCTGACAGTTTCATCCACAGTTACCATCAAGGTGTCAGGCAAAGGATTGTTGCTCTGGATGAGGGATCACAGCTTAAAACCCCATAAAAATGAGGAATCCCCTTGTTTAAATTTAAGAGATAGTCGTGCTCGGTCTGGTTGCCCCACCTCACACTAAGGCGGATCTGGTGAATGTAAGATTGCTGCTGTTGCACCAGGCGCTCCGTTTACGGTTCATGTGCGCTCATGCGACCCCACGGGCGAGGAGGTCCATTTTACAACCTCTGCTGCTCGTACCTGAACGTCTTCGCATCTGGCAGAAATTCCATTTCCGTCTTCCAGCGACCGCGGCGGCTATGAAGTGGTGTGTCACAGAATGTTTCATGGCTTCGAAAGGGACACCGAGCTCTTTAAAGCGTGGTAAACAAGGTGGTGGAAGCAAGGACCCCAACCATTACTGTGAATCGAGGGCCACACATGTAAAAATCATAGTAACGTACTAAATCCGAAACGTTTACACCAAAAAAATTATTTGCGCTTCGCATTTTGCTTAGGTGTGGTTTGTGTCTGTTGTTCAATAAAAATTCTTTAATTCATGCTATACTGTACATGAATAATTTTCCAGATGTTCTTGCAGGCCGCATTTTGTGAACCAGAGGGGCCGCATGTAGCCCTCAGGGGGCACGTTGGACACAACTGATTTAAGTCATTCCCTGAGACGGACTGGCATCCCGTCTAGGGCAAGCCTGCCTTAGCCTGTGCTTCTGGGATAGGCTGCAGACCACCACGACCCTGACATGGACAAGCGGTTAAGAATAGCGAGTGACTGTTTTAAGTCTGGTTCAATTTTTGGGGAAATACACTCAGTGACACTCATACACCTATCATACTATAGTACTGTTATATGGTCAGTGACTGAACGTAGTATATTCTTGCACATTCTCCTGCAGCAGTGTATTGTGAACTATGGTAAATGACGTATAGATAATAAGAAAGTGAAAGCAAGTCCAGCGGGACCGGCTCCTTTCACAACAGTGCCGTGCAGTGATTTTCACATTTAAACAGCCAGCCAAAGGACACCCCCACCCCAAACCCCACAGCCATTCTGACCTGAGTTAAGAGCCAAAACAAACAGTGTCTGTGAGCCCTGCTGTGTCTCCATACAGCGATGCCACATATTAGCACAAGAATTAACTCCGCCAAGGTTGCGCATTTGACCTTCTCGAGCCGTAGGGCTAAATCATCCGGTCAATGGCAGTCGAAGTGTGCGGATCTACAGAAAGGCCCAAACGGCTGAATGGACAAGGAGAAGGGTCAGAAAGAAAGGCATCGCTTCTGATTTACACTGAAAACCCGAACCACATGTGCACCCTTTGAAGTGTTAAAAACGCAGCGCCAACTCCATTGTTACGCATCAGGAGCGACCAAGTGGAGCGCATAGTCAGCATTCAGGGTGATGTCCCCTACGCTAATGGAGAAGGGCAGCAAAGGTGGTTTTCATTACACATTCAAAGACTGCTAAGAATTAACTATGAGTCCCTGGATGAAAACATGAGAAAATACGGAGTCACATTAATCTGTTTATTTGACACTTTTCTTCAAAGTACCTGAAATCGCACAGGACTTACGACAATTTACCCATCTGAATGGCCCTGAAAAATTTTTACGCAACATGGTAATTAAGCATGGCAAGTTCGTGGTAAGTAAATTGACTAAAGGTTCTAGAGCAGGAGGTGGGACTCACTCCTGGGCTTTTCTCGCCGCAGCTTTAACCACTACGCCACCTGCTGTCCCATGGGTCTGCCTGGGTCGGCCTTCTCACTCTGCACTCAGACACCAAACAGCATCAGCATGGTGCCTAGTTACCAAGAACTACCTGTGTAAGTGAGAGTAAAGGGCGTGGCCCACCCTGGTACGGTCAGATACCTCACACCCTACCCACCAAAGATCTCAGCACCACCCAGGTCAGCCTGCTGTGTTTACCCTCTACATCTCCGCTTGACAGGGGAAGGCCTGGGGAACCTCATTGCCCGGGAACCCTGACTCATTCTGGGGCTGGTTTTTAAATCCTAGAGGAGTTCAGACCCCTGGGTCTTACACCTCGCTGCCAAATACCCAGAATGCTCTGCTTCAAGTAGAGAGTTGCTCTTCAAAAATGACACCCCATGTCGCTGTCCGCTGCGGCACAGGATGGCGCCGGCGGTGAGCAGAGTGAGGACAAATATTTCCATCGCATGCCTCACGCTGCCTTGGACACCGTGCTTCTTTTATTAAGTTATTTGCTTTGCTTTATGGACTGCGGAGACATCTGGGACCATTGAGAAACACGGACTGGGAAGATGAGTGCTTAACAGGAGTTTGAAAAAACAGTGGTGAGATGCGCCCCCAGGCAAGGAAGTCAAAGTTCACGGGGGGGGGGGGGGGATGCCAATTAAAGTTTGTTTAATGGTAAAAACAGAAAAGAAAAAAAACTACAACGAAACACATTCGGCGCACATACCATAATTTTAAATGTAATTATCCTTCACGGTCATGCTACGCTGATCTCTGAAAGGGTGACGATAGATCTTCTAAAACCGTCATTGTGGGTGTCCATGGTGGGTGTCCATGAGATATGCCAGCAAAACCACCATGTCCTCCAGAACAAAGGAGGGGAAAAAAAAAACCCACATTATTATTCTGGCTTTATAATCCGTGGGCTGTTTGTTTATGTAAAATCATTTTCGAGAATTTCTAACCGGAGGCGGCTGAAGGCAAAAAACAGGAAAGTTACAAAAAAAAAGAAAAAAAACGATTCAATGTCGACAAAAGCAGCAAAGAGATTTTTTAAAATTATTTTTATCTTCTAAAAATATCCAGTATACACTATAGTGTACTACCTTTTTATTTTTTCTGTTAACTTTCATGTGACGGACAAAGAGATGATGTAAAGGTATCCCATGCAGATACGTAGAACATGATGTTAAAATCAGTCAATCAAAGTTACTACACAGTAGCGCGTAATTTCAGTGAATAAAGGACAATAGGAAGAAAATGTGACCTTGGCCTGTCGCTACCAGTCGAGTGCGATTAATTTATAGCGCACTTACAATATGTACCTATGTTATCTTACGGCCTACGGGCCATAACTTACGGACTCTGTGAAGCACAGTTTTATACCATACTAACTTCAACAGATCCCAAGCTGGATGCGATAAAGGAAAAGTCCAGAGTTACCCAGAGCTCAGAAAAGTGATGCAAATACAGTTGCTTCCAAAATGTATGTGGACACGTATATTGGCCTTTCCTCCCCAAGAACCGCTCAGAATCGAATGTTTTTCTCACTCTGAGTGCCCAACATGAGCACTAACTTGTTTTTCCAGAAACAATAAAGGTTTTGACTAATGTGTTTCTCATTTCCTCTGCTGAATATTTATGCACAAACTATACACTGACTAAGTATTTTGAGAGTTCCGTCTGTAATGTTCACTTTGGGAAGCGATATCTTGAATAGCTTCCTCTGTTCTTTTTACTGTCATATTTCAAGGCTGAATTATTCATTCTTTGTAGCCAAAGGAATTCCTTCCCGACCGAACACGTGCCAAGCAGCGGCTTTCTTGCTTTTCGCTTCCTGCATTACCAGTGACGAGCTTTATTTTTCCAACTCTATATTTATGCACTGTAGACTATGACTTGTGTTTTTCAGTCCAGTAATGACTTGGGTGTGGTACAACGCGGTACCACCAGCGCATGTCCTTTTACACAGCTCATAGTTATTTAGTGAGTGAAACAAAGACTCGGAGCACTGAGATTTCACAAACGTGCCCAACGTGGGGCTATTAAGGAAATACATTGTAGAAATGCCACAAATACGTGACGTTAAGTGTTCCCTCTCTTTCAGTGCACCGTAGAAAATCTATTACAAGCAGAAACAGGTCTATTATATTACAAAACAGGGTCCTGCACCTGCTTTACAGTTTTAAGAATCACTGCTAGTTTGTGTCTCAGGAGGTTAAATGATGCAGAACAACACTGATTTTGTTCTGGAGAAATAGGTACAACCTAATGGCAACCCTAGTTTACCTATGAAACAACCCACTAAGGGTTTTCTTCTTCTTTTTTGAATAATCTTTGGGATTGTTTTCATAGGGAATATTTCTGATAAACCATGGTCATATCTGCTTTCTGATGAAATATGTGCAGAAGAGATGTGGATAAATATTTTAAATATTAAGATAGATTCCTTAAATTCTTTTCCCCTTGGCTTTATGTCAGAGGCATATTTGCATGATAGTATTGCATATCACTTGCGTTCTGTAAAATATGAGCCACAACTGCTATGAATTAAAAGACACAATATTCCTGTTTTCCCAACACCCTCCTTGCATTTTCCATTTCATTGCATACATGAAAGCCATAATGTAGGACTATAAATAAATAAATAAATAAATAAATAAATGAATAAATAAAGAAAGAAATTGGGGGGGGGACGTTTTAAGTGGCAGGCTGGTATTGGAGGCTCAGTTATGGGTCAACAAAATGGTAAATTATGACATGCTTCTTATTAAACTGTATGTACAGTACTGTGTATAAGTTTTAGGCAGTTGGGGAAAAAAGCTGTAAAGTGAGAATGCTTCCAAAAATAAAGCTCTTAACTAATAAACTTCCTACAAAGCTTATTAACCATCCATCGTCAATAACTGCCTGATGTGGCGGACTTGGCCGGGTCCTGCTCTCTGGCGGGCTCGGAGTTCAAGTCCTGCTTGGGGTGCCTTGCGATGGACTGGCACCCCGTTCTGGGAGCGTCTCCTCCCCATCCAGCCTTGCACCCTGTGTTGCCGGGTTAGGCTCTGGTTCACCGCGATTCCGCTTGGGATAAGTGGTTTCAGACAATGTGTGTGTGTGTGTGTGTGTGTGTGTGTGTGTGTGTATACTTTCTTTCTTTAACAACATACAGTATTATTAGAGTAAGGGTTTTGTAACTTTTTGCAAAAGGAATGCTTGGAAATCTAAAATATGCTCTTTCCCATTGACACTAATGCATAAGACATTAAATAACCGTCTCAAACAAAAATTTCTGTGAAACATCTAAGTTCCTAAGACTTTTGCACAGTACTGTATGACATGCTGCTTACTGTACTTCCTTATTTAATCTTGCAAGTTATATGAGCTATTATTCAAAAATAAAGTGAAAGACTTCTGTTCTGGAACATATTGCATGTCCATCACTGGGTCACAATTTACAGACACATCCCATGAGCGACACTATAGTAAAAGGTCCAGCGTACAGCGCTAGAACAGTGAAGCACAATCCTAATCAACACCAAACAACAAAGAACCCATATTCTTACACTTTGGCCCAAACATAATGATGATGATACACTGCAGTGCAATAAAAATGGCAATAAAACAATAAAGGGAAGATGGGGATACATCCGCTCTGTAAACAGTTGCTCTGCAGACAGTAAAAGTTACACACTTGAAAGCACAATAAACCATAATGGGTAGAAAGAATATGTGCAATTACTCTCAACTTTTAATATCACACTGGAGGCTCTGCAGTCTTTCTCTTGAATTCACACACTACAGCATTCAGGGAAAAGTACCCTAAGCTGGGTGAGACCTGCTCTGCTCAGTGAGATGCAGCTTAGGGCGTTTGGATGTTTCTCATGCTGTAATGATGGGATGCGAACCAAAGCTGCAGCACCGGTCATTACTCTGACATCAGAGCCACACTGCTCAAGAGTATTTTTACCACTTTCTGGCGTGTGTTACCACAGCGAGAGCCCACATATCCCCCAGCGATGCATGGTAAAAAGCCAACAGCGCTGAAACACTGAAACCACAAAGTGAAACTCGCTGAAAACATCCGTCAGTCAGACCGTCATTATGAAAAAGCAAAGGAGAAAAGTGAAGCAACATAAAAATTCAGTCAGCACAACACTATCACAAAATATGTTATTAATTACAATATATAAGCATAGAATATATACTATATGTTCATATATACAGTAAAAGCAACGGTATTACTTATGAAAAACTCTTCAGCTATTTGACATTTACTCATTTAGCTGACACTTTTCTCCAGCAGTGATTTACAATTATTTACCTATTTATGCAGCTGGGTAATTTTACTGAAGGAATCTAGGTCAAGTACCTTTGCTCAAAGGTACTACAGCTGGAAACAGGATTCGTACCTGTGACCTTGGGGTCCAAAGGCTGCAGCGCTAATCACTACACTGCCAGCTGCCCCATAATTCTAGACAATTATGTGAATCCTGCACATCTAATATTCTGTCTGCATATTTTGTCTTCCCACAGAAATATCTGTGGTGACAAAATATACATGTAGAGACTGCAAGTTCCGCAGTGTGAAACACAGGCACCATTGATAAGCAAAGTGGGGGGGGCTACGCCAGTTTTGTCATTTAATTCAACAACAAACTGGCAGGATAACTGCGGTAAAAATAGAATTTTTCATTAGTTTTTGCTGATTTGTTACCTCCATACACAGAGTTGCTTGAAAGTATGTGAGTCCTATAGGGATGATCGTTATTCTTGTACGAAATATTAAAAAACATATAAAATCTGTTAAATTTACAATAAGACATAAAATTAATACATGACTATGATTTATACCCCTTTTTCTATTTAACTACTTGGTGCAACCAATGCAATTTGTGCTACACTTATTTTTACACCTGCACAACTTGTGTGTTTCTACTACACACGATTCCCTCTAAAACAGCATATGGAATTGGACATTACACATCTATTGTGTCACATGAGAACACTGATTCTTATTAAATAAACATTTCATGGTAAAACTAAGGGAGACGAGGAGTTCACACACTTTGGAGCAGCTCTCTGCACACGTACTGTTACACAACCTTGCTGGCCACACTTAGCAGACACCAGAAACGGGGGTTACATGGAGCTGAGCAGTCAGTGTTGGCTGCATGTTGCTATCAGCAACTCATCTACACGACACCTGACCACACGTGACTGATAACAAGAAGTGTCAGTTCAGCAATCAGTTTATAACAGCTCCAGCAATCGGCGCCATCGACTCTTTCGAAATGGTCATCAAACATGAAGAAATCACTGAATATTACTGACAGTTATTTGACTATCAGACAAATAATAAGACACATTAGTCACTCGCTTTCTCCGCAATGAGAGCAGGCCGCACCTCTTCTTACCACCTACCTTTGTGAGACAGCCTTAGCCTGGGGTAGCTGCTCTTGGACGCCGGCGATGGACTCCACAGCACTGCGGACAACGCCAGCAGACGCAGTGCCGCCTCGATCCCGCTCATTTCCACAGTGTTTACTATAGTCACCCTTGGGATCCGCTGCCTTCGAGGATATGCGGCTCAGCTGGCCTGTGGATGCGGCTCACGTGCGGCAGAGGGTGTTTCTTGGGAGTGGCTGTGCTTCCAGATTTACTCAGCTCCCGAGAGTTTTGGGAATGTAATTACAAAAAAAAAAAAAAATCCAAGATTTCCGGCAGCCAAACTGTTGCCGGTGTGATTCGGCTGCTGGAAGTTAATGTTTTCCCCGTCAAACTTCACACGCCCCACATGTCACATCACATCACATACCCCCACCCATTTAAATTAAAGAAAAAAAGTGTGCCTTTAGTCACTCGCCTTGGTGCTTCTGAGGACAGAGGAAGAATTCTGCAGCTCCTGGTGTGTTTCTCCTTTAGTGGCAGGAGCAGGGCGGGGGAAGAGGCCTCGTGCTTCACCTTTGACCCCAGCGGTAAAGGGAGTGGTCCCCCCCGGCCCCCCTCCTGGCTCGGCTCCATGTGCCACCGGACACCCTCCCCCTGCTTCTCCTCCCTCCCCCGGCATGGCAGAGCCAAGGGCTTTCCGTTCGCGCTGCTCTCCCTCATTTTTGGGCTTTGGGAGTGGAGACACTAACCACCACCGTCTGCTTCCCCAGTAACACACATCCAGAGCTGTCTCCCACGTGTTACCGCGTCCGTACACCAACAGAGGAAATGAGACTGCAAATATCCTCCCTGCCTGATTTCTGGATCATATTATGTGCTCCTATCAACAGAATAACTACAGTTCTCTATACATGCCGCTGTTTTATCCCTTCAAATCCACTTCAGTTTCAAAAGAAATGAAAGATACAGTGCTGCCTAAAAGTGTTAGAACCCCTTGTGTCCCTTAGTTTTGCACAAAATGGGTATTTAAAATGGATTCAAGATTTAGATTTTATACTTTTAGGTAATATTTTGTACAAGGATAATGATCATCCCTCTACGGCTCACATAGTTTCAAGCAGCACTGTATCCACATGCGTATATTATTATGAAAGTAGGCCTAAATCATGAAGACACACAGAACACACACGATACATCATTAGACCTGAACACAAAGCTGGTGATTACACCGACAAAAGTGAAGGCAGCTTTACAGAGACACTGTCCTGTTTGTACAGTCTGCAACTAAAAACCACACAGGCTCTTCGCCACCTTCTCATCTCTACTGTGTCCTCTGCCGCCCCCCTCCTCCTTCTTCTTCTTCTCCCACTGCTGATGATTTGTTTAGTTTTTCAAAGAGAAAGTCAACGCAATCACGGACAAGTTCTCAGCATCACCCTGCCCTGTTCACGCTGGACCTCCCAGCGAAGATATGCTCTTCGAATTCAAGCCACTCTCAGAATCTGAAGTCTCCGATCTCAGAACCATCTCCTCGATGGTTATCAGTCTGGTTTCAAAGTTGGTCACTCCATGGAGACGGCGCTTCTGGCGGTATCTGATGCTCTCCAACTGGCCAGAGCAGCCTCCCTCTCCTCGGTCCTCATCCTCTTTGACCTGTCTGCAGCGTTCGACACTGTCAATCACCAGATTCTACTCTCCTCTCTTAGTCAGCTGGGGATCAAAGGAACAGCACTAAGATAGTTTGAGTCCTACCTATCTGACAGATCCTACCAAGAGGTCTGGTGGGGCTCCCGTTGTTCTCTTTTGCCTCTCTAAACTGGTGTCCCGCAGGGCTCGGTACTGGGTCCTCTGCTCTACTTGATCTACACCTCCTCCCTCGGCACTGTCATTGCCTCCCATGGATTCAAATACCACTGCTACGCTGATGATATCCAGCTCTTCCTCTCCTTTATACCTGGAGCATCAGACATTTCCACATGCATCGCTGCCTGTCTGTTGGACATCTCTGCATGGATGTCTGATCACCACCTACAACTCAACCTCTCCAAAACAGAGATCCTACACATCCCAGCTGGCCTGTCTGTCTGTCATAATCTCTCGATCAAACTGGACAACTCACTCATTTTACCTACCTCCTTGGTTAAGAGTCTGGGAGTGATGACTGACTCAAGTCCATCTTTCTCTCAGCACACTGAAGCTACAACCTGGACCTGCAGATACATCCTGCATAACGTCCATAGGATCCGTCCTTACCTCACAACCAACTCTACGCAACTTCTTGTCCAGGCTATGGTGACATCTCGTCTGGACTACTGCAATTCTCTCGTCTGTCCTTCCTGCTACTGCCATCAGACCTCTACAGCTGATACAGAACACTGCTGCACGAGTTGTGTTTGATTTGCCGAAGCATTCACATGTATCTCCTCTACTCATTTCTCTGCACTGGCTTCCCATAGCTGCCAGGATCAAATTTAAGACCCTGATTATGAGCTACAAATGCATCAGTAGAACTGCTCCCAGATATCTACAAGACTTGATCATTCGCTACACACCAGCCAGACTGCTACACTCTTCCACATCTGTCCATTTGGTGGTCCCACCAAAAAAAACTATCAGGAAGGTGATAAGGAATCGGCGATATTCTGGTGAAGCTTTATGCAGCTACTTGTGTGGTGAACGTCGGTGTATATGGTGAAGGAAACAAACTAACCGTACTTAAGAATCACAAAACTGCAGCTATGTCGCTTTCTCCTAAGGTAATGCACAATTTGTATTTTTTATGAGATGTACGTTGCTTTGGAGAAAGGTACCTGCTAAATGAAGACATGTAAATGTTTGATGGCAGTCCACTCGTGAGGACAGTGACAGTATCCCATACGCTTCCACTTGTATTTAATGACCACCCAAAATTTGGTTTCTTCAAAGACAGGATGCCACTTACTTGTTTCCTCTTTGTCTGGCCCTGAGAGGACCGAATTGGGGAAATTACGCTGGTTCTTACTGTAATGACAGCCTCTCGATCGTTATCGATCAAGATTTTTCCTTTGAAAGATTATTAACGATGAAATTCATCCGGCTGTGTATCGTTACCATGTATGAGCATAATGACATCTATTTTATTTTTGATTTATTTTGTAGCAAGTGAAGCAAATAAGACAGTGACTGTAAGACCTCCAGAATTGTCGATTGGAGATTTAAGATGTGTCTTTTGCTCTTATACAGCGATTTTGTTTATTCCACCTCTAGAAGGTCTGATCAAAACCAGATCAAGAACCCTTAATTTCATCAAAGAAATATGTCAAGCTTCCAAGGTAACATTATATTACTGAAATATGTACTTTGATGTTTAAAATTACTGAAGTATGTGAATCGCTGTTATTTGGGCACAGCTACATCAAACACACGGGCGTTCGAAAAACTGAACTGTTTATATTGGACAAGGAAACAAAGTGTACTTTATACATAGCAATATGACTCATTCTACAAGCCTATTTACTTTATTTATTTAGCAGACACTTTTCTCCAAAATGACTTCCAATGAACTCTGTGTAGTGTTATCAGGCCACACACCTTATTCACCAAGTTGACTTACACTGCTAGATACACTACTTACAATGTGTCACTCATCCATACATCAGTGGAACACACTCTCTCTGTCACTCACACACTATGGGGGAACCTGAACAGCATGTCTTTGGACTGTGGAAGGAAACCAGAGCACCCTGAGGAAACACACACAGAATGAATGGGGACTGAACCCATGTCCTCTCGCACCACCTAGGCACTGAGACAGCAGCGCTACACCACCTTGGCAGCACACTGAAATATCATATGCGTTTAGCCATATTAATGAACTTCTTGTTTTGGTTAATAATCAAATACAGAAGCTTGCATACTGGAATTTAACAATTTAACCCTCACTTACCTTAAATTGCTCCAGTAAAAATGACACAACTGTATAAACAGCTAAATAATTATCAATAGCTCAACATTATAAGTCATTTTGTCTGTTAAATGAATAAATGCAAATGAAAAATTCAAGAAAAAGGGGAAAAAAAAAACTGAATACAGTCAGACTGAAGAAAAGGAGGATCTCTTTCTGGCAAAGCACAGGTGACGTTCTTGTAAATGACACCATCATCAGTCTGCACTGACTTTCTGTCCTCATGCCCAGCATGTGAAGAATGGCAGCCAATTTATTTACACATCATCCCAATATTGCAAAGGCATCAGGCACAATCACACACACAGTTTGGGTTAATTAATGTTTGAAATGTCTTCAAATGCTGAAATAGTGGTTTTTGCTTCTGCCATGATATCTAATGCCCATTTGTCAACCTTACTGTGGTAAAGCTGTAGATTGACTTCTGAAGTACTGAATTAATAGAAGTATATGATTATATTAATGACATGAATTCATTTAGCTCATGTGTTTCTCCAAAAGACTTGTACACTTGAGTTACTTGCAATTATTTACCCATTCATACAGCTGGATAATTTTAACTGCGGCAATCCGAGGTAAATAACCTCAGTCATGGGGACTGGAGGAAGTAATCTCATGCAGGGCATGTGAATAAGTGAAAATCACCTATTTTTTTGTGTGAGAACATAAAAAGTTTAGATTTGTCCACCACAGCAAGCTATGATTTTAGAACTGGGGAAAAATACCATGTCTGTAGTTTTAACTGTGAGCACAGACTTTACAGTGACACATGATGAGGGTCAAACACAACCTTATTTGCTCTCAAGTGATGGATGCTGGAAAGACACAAAAAAAAAAAAATCACATAGCTCTCTACTATGTCACTATGTCACTACAGTCATGCTAATTTCAATAACGGTATTATTACAGCAGATGCGGAATAAAAAAGGAAAAGAAGGGGGGGAAAAAAAAACACATAAACACTGAACAAAGGAATTATAATTTAGCCAGTGATGAGAACGTCGCGACAGCCAGCAAATACATCACATTATTCTCCACAAACCACACCACCTGGAATTAAGTGTGTTCAGCCAACATCCTATCTCTAATTATGCCAGATATGGTACATTTCAAGTGTAAAATGAGGTCACGAAAAACAATATTCACCCAAGAGTGGAATCAAAATAAGTTTTTCATCGTTTCTGTTTTTTACTCTCCTCCTCTGTACTTTTCTAACAGTTACATTTGCACTTTCTTGCTGCTTGAAAAGTTGCCTTGTTTTTCCAACTCTTCCATACGGGGCAAAAAAACAAAAAAACACATGGTAAAAAATGTTTTAAAAACAAAACATGGCATGCGTATCAGTTCTACTTGGAACAGAATCTTGAAATGCCACAACATTAAAATTTACAACAGCCTTCCATTCCAGACATGCTGTAATTCTCCAGCTCTCTTTTCGGCTGTCTGTTACTTTTTTTATTTTTCCTTTTTTTTTGGGGGGGGGGGGGTGGGAGGTTCACTCAGGCTACACTGTATAAGAATAACAATCAAATATGACATTTCACCGGTCTCGTTATACTTGTTTCCTTGTGTTCCCAAGTAAAGAGAGTGTCATGACCATGACCGTGGTGAAGCTCAATTATGAAAGAGAAACCATGTGTGGGGAGGCACCGCAACAAGCTCACATGTGGTCAAATCTGACACGGTCCTATTGAACGTGGTGCCCCACGTCAAAATGCCATGTGTATTTCTTCTGGCAGATGTACGGTCACACCGCCTCGGTCCCATCAACATTATGGGAGCTGAAATGAGGTTCTGAGAAATATCGCGCCTTAGCTTACTTCAGATTCTTCAAGAGGAACAGGGTATCGTTCTGCATACTTAAAGGTCTGCAGATGGAGTGGTCATCATGGGATGTTCTAACCTAAATGAAATCTTAATATTTAAAAAATGACAATAACAAGGTTAAAGGGACGGCTGCTGGAAGTTCGGGTGGTCTCAAATCACACGTTATAAATCAAGGACCATTTGTATATGGTTAGACAACAACATCCTTACCTTATATGAGGCCCATCGGGGCAGAACTTCAGCAGCACAGATACATCTTCTGCTCCTCAAGAAGAATGAAGCTAAAGCTTGCACCCAGGAAACATCCCAGATACTCTTGACTATTGCACATGGAAAGACATCATGGAGGCCATTAAAGATCGTCTACGTCATGGAGCAAAGGAGGTTCAATTACAAGGCTTTGGATCAGGTGCAAACATGTTTCTAGGAAATTCTTCCATGATAAAGGTCATTATAGATAGTCTCCATCCTGGAACAAAGAAGGCTCCAATACAAGGCTTTTGATCGGGTGCAAAAACGTTTCTGGAAAGTTCTTCCACATTCCTTTGAAGCATGAGAGCTCTTATCTCACAAAGGTGTCTCAAGAACTCATATCTGTCTGTCTAAAAGTTATTCCCCAAAAATTGAGTTAAATCTCCTCCATACCACAGTGCATTACTGAGGAATTCTTTGAAGTTTCCCTGAGCTTTTGGGGGGTTTATTTTTAAAATTAGAAGTGGATCTATGTCTCCGGATGCGAATCTCAACAAATGTGGATAAAATCCACAATTGCTTTCATTTTTTGACTATTTTAACTCCAAGCTTCAAAACAGCACAACGCAAAAAAGTTGTTAAAGCCACACACGTTTCATCTGTGATATTCAATATAAATGCTACATAAATCAGGGTATTATTAAACTGAGTGAGATAGGGTATTATTTCGGAAAAATGCACAAAGGAGAATGTTTTTCAGAAGAGGAAACGTTGTTTTATATTCACAGTAGTGTAATTAAAGAGTCGATCCAAATGTTAGTAATAAACTATAATAACTGCTGCATTTCTACAGTTTGCTTGGGAAAAACTCGTGCCAGGAAAAAGAAAGCCCTTGAATTGTTTAAAATGTGCTACAACAATCAGACATTTTTCCCGGACTACTCCCATGGCCTTTGACCTTCAAAGTATATTGTGGGTCACCTTAAAACACCACGAAATCATCCGAGAAAAAAAGATTATGAAAACCGAGCACACAACGACCTTGACCTGTTGGTTTGACACAAAATGTGCACTTTGCCTCTTCACAATGAACCAAACTCTGTGACTTTACCACTCTTATGTATCACACCAACATTTATAGACCTGTATACAGATCCACAGTAAACTAATAGAAACTGCAAAAGAGTGAGAGGTTTAAAAGATGTCAATGACTGCATTTTCAAAAAGTCATAATATCCAATTCAATTCCATTTATTTGTAGAGTGCTCCTCTCAGCAGACTGATGCAGAGCACTGAAGAACACATAAAACAACAGTGATTATGTATGGCTCAGCGGGTCAAGTAAGTCTGACAGGTGAGGAGTAGAACACAAAAAAACCCCATCCCTGACTAAGGAGAGAAAAACAAACCTCTGGGGGTCCAAGTGCTAGTGGTAGCCCACCCCTCCTCAGCAAAAATGTAGCCATTTACAATCAGATTTAATATGCAGCTATACAACAATCAGCCACAACAGTAAAACCACTGACAGGTGAAGTGAAAAACATTGATTATCTCATTATAATGGCACCTGTCAAGGAGTGAGATATATTAGGCATCAAGCGATCAGTCAGTTCTTGAATTTGATGTGTTGAAAGCAGGAAAAATGGGCAAAGTGTAAGAATCTGAGCAACTTTGACAAGGGCCAAGTTGCGATGGCTAGACGACTGGGTCGGAGCATCTCCAAAACGGCAGGTCTTGTCGGGTGTTCCTGGTATGTAGTGGTTAGTACCTACCAAAACTGGTCCAAGGAAGGACAACCGGTGAACTGGCGAGAGGGTCATGGGCGTCCAAGACCCATTGATGCGCACGAGGAGCAAAGGCTAGCCTGTTCGGTCTGATCCCACAGAAGAGCTACTTTAGCACAAATTGCCAAAAACCTTAATGCTGGCCATGACAGAAATGTGTCAGAACACAGTGCATCAAATCTTGCTGCATATGGGGCTGCGTAGCCGCAGACCGGTCAGAATGCCTATGCTGACCTGTCCACCGTTGAAAGTGCCTACAATGAACATGGGAGCGTCAGAACTGGATCATGGAGCAACGGAAGGTGGCCTGGTCTGATGAATCATATTTCCTTTTCAATCATGTCCACTATAGGAAGAAGGCAAGCTGGCAAAGGCAGTGTGATGCTCTGCAATGTTTGCTGGGAAACCTTGGGTCCTGGCATTCATGTGGATGTTACTTTGACATGTACCACATACCTAAAGATTGTTGCAGACCAGGTACACCCCGTCATGGCAACGCTATTCCCTGATGGCAGTGGCCTCTTTCAGCAGAATAATGTGAGGATAATGTGACCTGCCACACTGAAAAAAAAAAATTGTTAAAAAGTTCAAGGTGTTGACTTGGCCTCCAAATTTCCCAGATCTCAACCCGATCGAGCATCTGTGGGATGTGCAGGAAAAACAAGTCCGATCCACGGAGCCCCACCTTGCAACTTACAGGACTTAAAAGGATCTGCTGCCAGTGTCTTGGTGCCAGATACCACAGGACACCTTCAGAGGTCTTGTAGAGTCTGTGCCGTGACAGATCAGAGATGTTTTGGAGGCACAAGGGGGACCTACACAATATTAGGCAAGCGGTTTTAATGTTGTGGCTGACTGGTGTAAATGACCATGAATGAAAGATGTAAACACACATCATTCACTGAATTCTGTAGACTTGTAGTGAGACAAAAGAGAGACCTTCATACAATCAACAGGTATCACCCAGGGATCACTCACAGCCACTGCTACCTGCCAGCACAGATGTCGCACTGCAGCTCAGCTACGGAAACAGTTAGAAATTTAAAAGCAGCCTCTACTTGTTGGGCTATTTAAGAAAGACAATGGTATTTAGAAGATGCCAACTCCATAAGGTACCTGTGACCCTGCTGCTTCCTCCTGTGGATGTTCTGAAGGAAGTTTAGTGCACAGCTTTATTGACCTTCGCTGATAACCTCTCATCCATTTCTTCCAGTCCTAAAATTCCTCCTCGCATTCCACGCCATATATCAAAGTTTCAGATTTTTAAATAATTATTACAATGCGTTCAGAACTGCCTTGGCAGTTATACACCTCCAAAATGTCACAAAGCAATAAATAAATAAAATTATAGATGCTGATGTCATGAAGAAGCTACTTTTTAAAGTAGAAATCTTTCATTTATGTTAATAATAGAGAATTAAATGGAGCAGGCTGTCATGTACAAACGGCACCACCTCTGCTGATGCGCGGGACCCGGCGGAGAAGTTCACAGTGCCAATGTTTCATCAGCCTCCGTTTACTCACAGATCAGACATCTAAAGGGTGACCTGTGACCTCGGGGTGGGCAGCCAGCGGGACAGAGACAATGGTGGTGTCTCAAGCTGCTGACATGAGGATTAGGCTGTGTCAGAGGTGTTAGCGAATTTGTTCATGGCTGACCCCGGCTCTTCCCCGACCTCCGACATCAAAGCAGCACGCCGTAGAAAGCTGCGAGAGCAAAGGAGCCCATCGCTGCGCAAATACCCTAGTGATGCGCGGCTCTGGTGCTTACGGCACTACTGCATCGTATGGAAAACCAAAACAAGATACATCAATTCTGGGGTTATTAGAACCAATAACAAAGAATGCTGCAAACCCAAGGCAAGAGATACAGCTTGTATGCAGCCCTTCAGCTACCTAGAACTATGAATAAGAGTGCAGAACAAAAGCAACCATGAAAACTTCCTCACGGTTCTACACGACTCGCTCCATAGGTGTCTTAACTTAACGAAGGTGACGCTCCAGGGTGAACCTGCATATGTGCCCTACAGCATGTCCTCTAAATATCTGATGTTCAACAGCTGCTTTTGACCTCCAACAATAAGTAACATCTATGTTTAGACAAACGCAGTGCATTAAAAGAAGCCGATGGGAAAATGTCTTGAGAAGCTGCCGATACGACACTAATAAGTGTTGTGTGTCATCGTTCATTTCCAGGATTTATCCTCAGCCACTGGACTGGGTGATGCAACTTCTCACATACTGGTGGGACCAAAAACCATTAGCAGTAGTATGAAAAAAAATTATTCACTGATAACTGAGGGGAGGAGGTCACATCATGCTTGCTTGAGCAGCAGCGAGAACACATCACCATGTTGTACCTCCTGTATACCTGGACTGGACACAATCCTAATGTAATGGAACCAATAAAAGGGGAGGCAGCACTCAAACGCAGCAAATACATTTGCACAAGACATGCATGAGTTTTGGATGGATGTCTTCATCAGCATGAACACATATTTTTATTATCATTATACACACACACACACACACATACACACACATCTGCTGAAACTGCTTGTACCAAGCGGGGTCACAGCAAACCGGAGCCTAACCTGGCAAAGCAGGGTGCAAGGCTGGTTGGGGGAGGGGACACACCCAGGACAGGACGCCAGTCCGTTGCAAGGCACCCCAAGTGGGACTCGAACCCCAGACCCACCAGAGAGCAGGACATGGCCAAACCCGACATGCCACTGAGCCCCCAGTTATTATCATTACTTTTCTTTATTATTATTATCATCACCATTTGCATTGTTATTATTATTATTCTACACACAGACTATTCCAGCACCGAACCTTAACCATACATATTGTCAGCAGTGTGTTGTTTTGACTAATCACTAATGTGAATTAATACTAATCACTAATGTAATGTAATGCCAGAGACTTGAGAAGATCCTTGAGAGGACCGCAAACACGCGCGCGCCTCGCCCTCAGGAAACACTTCAACCGCATCTGAGCAACTCAGCTGACCTCTGACCTTGACTGCCGACCTCTGGAGCAGCCTCCCCCCACCCCCCTCCGCTGGCGAACGCCCCACGTAATTGGACGGAGTAAAACACCCCAGCAGCAACAGGCAAATCCATTGTGGATGTGGTCCAAAGACAGGCGCTCCCCCAAAGCACACTCTCAAACAGGACAAAACACTTATGTGATTAAAGTACAATTATCTCCACGCTCACGACGCTGCTGTCAACCTGGAAACTTGGGCGAAGTGTGTCCAAAAGACCAGCCCCCATTCACCCGTTTACCCTCAAAGTGTTTGGAAGCACTTCACCGGCCCTTCGCTCTCCAGAGTGTCGGGCCACAGACATGCTGCCCGGGTTCGAGAATTGCCAGCTGTGTTACACGACAGCATGCGCACGCTCCTGGGCAAACACACGGATCCCTCACTTTCCAGAGCGGGTCGGGATGTTGAGTCAGTGCGTAAGTAAACACTTAATAAGAGCCGGTGCCAAAGCTAACAGTGAGCCGCCAAGGCAGCGAGCGGCAGAATGTAACCTTGCTATTGAGTTGCAGTGAAAAGGCCCCCGCTGGGTCCCGCCAGTAGGCAACATGGAAGCACGGAGAGAGAAAACACGCATGTTTTCTGTTTAACTTATAGCCGTTATGCATCGCGGAGAACAGCCTCGTTTATTAGAGGTCTGATGGGCCACGAAGCATGACTTTTCTCCACATCAGGAAAGCACAAGGGTCTCTGTTTTCAGTGCGAATGGACAATGGGGGAAGCTCCCGAATAAGGTGGGCAAAATTAAAAATAAATAATTTGCTGGATTTAAAAAAAAAAACATTTCTTTTTTTAAAGTATATTTTATTAGTGTTACCGGGTAGGCTCCGGTTCCCCGTGACCCTGTATGGGACAAGCGGTTCTGAAAATGTGTGTGTGTGTGTATTATTTTAAAAACACTCCTACATCTTGTGATACCGCAACGTCTGGGACAAATCTAGAGACAATCTAGAATCCCTAAGATAAATTCTAAAAATGTGCCAATCCCCTGGCACCAGGCTCCTAATGTGAGTGCTCTTATGGACTATATTAATAGGCTACATTAATGCACTGCATTGAGGAACTGATTATAAATCATGTTTTATTAATGGACTACATTTATGGACCAGGTTAATAAACTAAATTAATAGGCTGTGTTCAGCAACTGCAGGACCAAATCTGGACCAGTTCGGTTGGGCCTCCTAGATTTAGAATTATTTCATATTGGGTCTCAGTAATATATGCAATATATTACATTGTATTATAACACAACAATATCTATCAGCTTTTGACATAAAAATGTTTTAACAAAAACTATACCACCTCTTATTCCTTGTTTCTTATTTTTCAAAGCTGGAGGGGACAATCCTGGTGCGGGACCCCCTGTGGGTCCAATAAATTCAACTTCCAGGGACAGACAAACGCGCACGCACACACACACACACACACACACACAGATATATATATATATACTTTAATTGCTTCTTGACAGTGTGTGAATCCTACAGGGATGGTCATTGTTCTGTATAAAATATTAAAGAATTATAATTAGACAAATTAATATCAATAATGAATGTTTCACAAAGGTCTCCTTTGCTTTTGAAAAAATAGAACATGGGACAAACATCAGTTTTAATGGGAGAGTGTCAGTTTACCAGGGTTCCCCACATCATTGTCCAAAGCAAACAGCACTGGTCAATGTCAGACCAGAATGGACTTGGTTATTTGATATACTGATCCAAATCAATGGTCAAACGGGAACTTTCATTTGTAAACTCCTCCTATGAGATTGTACCCAGCTGTTCGTAACATTGTTACCGAACCGCGTTACACCATGGTAATTCTACAAAAGCAGCTGAAGACACCATCCAGCAGTCAAGAGGTCAAGGGTGACCAGCGCCTGTAGTGGACCAGGAAAAATTTAATATCCATCTTAATGCTTAATCTGCTTAAACCTTCACACTTAATAACATTTATGGAATCTAAAGCTAAGAATTGTCATACAAACTAAAGTCAACTTTTGGAAAATTTCTTTGATGTTGCCCCCTAGTGGCTGGTTCTGGAAAACTGAAATGGTCCCTATAGTACAGTACAGAATTGAGGTACATGCACAGGTACAGTGGTCTATACAGTCCTTGTGCATAGCATGGTAATGGATGGATAGGAATGATAAATAATAATAATAATAATAATAATAATAATAAATTTAGCTGACACTTCTCTCCAAAGCAAAGAATAAAAATCTAATGTTATACATTAATTACAGTGATATATCTATACATAACATTAAACCAATGTACAGTCTTAAACCTCTGTGTAAGGTAAATTCTTATAAATAAGACATAATGAATCTCTTGTATATATACGTACGTTCTGTGTTTGTTGAAATATTTTGGTGGTGAAAGAAAGGCTTATTGCTTTTTATACCCCTATAATACAGGGGTGGATCCCAAAGCAGTAAAACACTGAGTATAATTTTGACTGAGGTCAAAATCTGGGGAAGATTAACCCATCTATACAGACATGACTGAAGAAATATGCAGCCAGAAAAAGTAAAACTGTAGTGTCATGAAATCAGCACAGGTAAAACTGTAGAATCGCGCACAGGTAAAATTGCAGTGTCATGCATGGATAAAACTGTCGAGTCATGCACAGGTAAAACGGCAAAATCAGGCACAGGTAATGTTGCAGTATAAATGCAGTTAAAACTGCAGTATCATGCACAGGTAAAAGTGATGCATTGTGATTATCATTCAATCAGCACAGATAAAACTGTAGAATCGGGCACAGGTAAAAATTGCAGTGTCAAGCACAGGTAAAACTGCAGAATCATGCACAATTAAAACTACAGAATCATACACAGGTAAAGTTGCAGTATCATGCATGATGCAATCAGCACTGCAAAAGCAGGCACAGGTAAAAACGCAGTTAAAACTGCAGTATCATGATGCAGGTAAAAGTGGTGCATTATCGTGCAATCAGCACAGGTAAAAGAGAGGCTGGACCGAAACCCAAAACCTTGGGACACCACAGTGCCACTCCCGCCCTTCAAACCATGTAACCACAAAACACGGTACTGTACTGTACCCTACATAGTACGTTACCACACAGGAGGAGGCCAATGTGAGGAGTTCCGCTACTCACCAGCAGGTGGCGAACGCGCTCCACACGCATTTTCCTTCAGCGTTTACAAGTGCGGACACGAAAAGTTTACTGAGTAACTGTGAATAAATATGGAAAAACCTATAAATGACGACATGAATGCGACAGAAAGCACATTTCACAATAGTTTACAGCATGCACATCACGTAAAATATGACAAGTGTGTTCAGCGACAGCGGTGAGACTGAGAGGAGCGTGAATAGGAGGAGGAGTGTGTCTTCCGACAGTAATCGTACTTTTTAATGAATTACTGCATTTTCATTTATATTACAACGAAGCAGGTGAAAAGAAGAGATGACAGGACGTGTCCTGAGTTACTGCCAAAAGGTTACATTCGAATCTGAGCACGACGCGTCTGACGCTGGACCACCGCGCCGTTGCCGAGCGCTCGGGTGTCTTTCACGCGTTTCTCCAAGTGTCCAGTAGGGGGCGAAAGTACACGTCTCTTCATGGGCTCCATGGGCGCGCTCTTACTATGCACTATATTAATAGACTATATTAATGCACTGCGCTTGGGATTTATGTTTAAAAACCATGATAATTGGCTGATAATGGACTGCATTTATACCCTATATTAATAGACGATATTAATTCCCTGCATTGGAGATTTATGTTTACTAACCATCTTAACTGACTATGATAATGGACTGCATTTATGAACTGCATTAATAGATGATATTAATGCACAGCGTTGGGGATTTATGTTTATAAACCATGTTAATTGACAGATAATGGACTACATTGATGGACTCTATTAATAGACTATGTAAATGCACTGTGTTGGGGAATCATGTTTATAGACTATATTATGGTAATGAAGTACATTTATGTTGATGCATTGATTGGACTCTGTTGCACTGTTTATGGACTGTCTTCAGGAATATACTGTATTCATGTAATATATTAAATGGATTATTTATATAGACTGTAAATGGATGACATTTATGGATTATGTTTCTTGTCCATGTTAATAGATTGTCTTAATGGGCTACTTCTATTAATTAATTTACATTTATTCATTTAGCTGACACTTTTCTCCAACGCTACTTACAATGTTACTCTCCCTACAATTATTTACCCATTCATAAAGCTGGGTAATGTTACTGGAGTAATTTAGAGTAAGTACCTTGTTCACAGGCACTCCAGCCAGAGGTGGGGATTGAATCTGGGACCTTTCAACCCAAAGACATTAGCTCTCAACACTACACTACCAGCTATCCTCATGTTACATGAACTCTGTTTAGGAACTGTGTTTATGAGCTATCTTTGTAGATTGTATTTATGGAATATAGTATGTGTTTATGAACTCTCTCTATGGATGATGTTAATCGACTGTGTTTATATATGGAACTATGACATCAGGAACTATCAGTATGAACAGTTTATAGACTATGTTAATACACTGTATTATATAAACTTTGTCCATAGACGGTGATTTTAAACTATGATCATTGATTGTGTCAATGGATGCAGTTGGTTTGAATCCAGCTCAGTCAGCAGTTTGCCTGAGCTTCCTCCAGGTGCTCTGGTTTCCTTCCACACTCTAGACATGAGTGAATTGGTGGTTCTAAATTGGTCTAGAGCGTACCCCACTACACACCCTGTGCTTCTGGATAGACTCTGGGCCACCGTAACCCTGCACTGTACAATCAGTCTGTCCTTACTAAGCACAAACCCCAAAAACGAGATTTGCTGTTGATGAAAGAGGCAAACCAGGAAGTTGTAACCGAGGAGCAGGACGACGAGGAGCAGGATGAGGAAACAGGGAGGTCAGGAGATCAGTAACAAGAAGCGTGAGTGAGAGGCTAGGCTGGTGTATTCTTGATGTATTCTTCTTCTTCTTCTTCTTCTTCTTATTATTATTATTATTATTATTATTATTATTATTATTATTACTATGTTTACTTGTACTTTCAAGTCCAGCCACAGCTCTGTCTGGGTAGAAGTGGCGTGTTTTCCATGTTCACGTGGGTTTCCTCCCACAGTGCGAAGACACGCTACTCAGGTAAACCATGATTCCAGTTTGCCTTAATGTGTTTGTGAACGTGGGTGTGTGAGCGCCTCGCAACGGGCTGCCTCTGCAACCGATCTGGAAGATAAAAACTCATATTCGCAGACCTTGAGCGCTTCAGATTTACACCTTTGTTTTCTCACCCTTGAAAGCGCCAGTTTTATTGCCATTAACATGTATGAAGAAGGAATAAACAAGTTGAGAAATTTTTCCATAACACCTTAGATTAAAAAAAAGAAAGAAGTTTGACAGGTAGGTGAGGTATACCACAGATGGACAGAGTCCCCAGTTCTGGTCACCAAGAAGTGGTCCAGTTATCGAAGACTGCCAAAAACGGTCAGGTTGTAGAAGTAATATTTATTTTAACAACTGAGTACATGCCAAAAGGAATCATTTACAGCAGCAGTTTTCCTTTCATGTTCATCCAGTTCCACAGAGTTCATCTCAAAGCTCAGTGATGGGAGCAGTTTTACCAATGCTCAGATGGAACACAACCATGCAATGTGATGGACACTGCATGGGTTTGCATTGAAACGTCAAAATCTCTTTTTATTCATTGTGGGAGAACACAGATGTATATTATTGTATTTAAAAGAAAAAAAAAACAAAATTCAACACGTCGAAACCAAGTACCTGGGTATGCCAGTAATTTAGAGGGTACCTTTTATTTACTTTGAAAAAATATCTATGTATATATATATTTATATATGTACACCTTTGATTAATGTGCCCTATGGAAAGGGTAGCTTGTCACATATCAGATTAATAGATATTAAATTGTACAGAAGGAATTGATGCACTAAAATAGCATTCGCATGCAATTTGCATACAGTGTATCTCTTGCACCATTTTATTTATTTATTTATTTAAATAAAATTCACAGCTATTTTAAGGATATACATTACCTTGAAAATGATTGCAAATATTGTCTGACATACTGGAGCAGAAATCTGCCCAAAATAAGAATAAATCACTTAAAGGTGTGCAAGAGATTTCCAGCAATACAGCTGTTTTGTGCTCTTCTGGATTCTTCTAGTTGCGAACACCTGGTGGACAATATGTAAAATATGAAATTCATGCCTGGCTTAGTCTGTGTGCTAATTATTTTTTTTATTTAAAAGTGTAATGCAGGCCATTTGTTCGGCTTGTGACATTTTTTCCATTTGTGTGTTTTGCTCTTTCACAGGCAGGCGAGTGACACACATCTTCAGGTACCCTGCAAGGGAGGCACAGAGCAGGTCAGGGGTTTGACCCAGTGTCGGCGCTCGTTCGGCTGCTTTCTGCCCACACGCTCGAGATGGTGAGATGATGCAGGAACACGATGGAAAGTCTCGGGATATCTGTTTTCCCACACATCAGCATTCGGACTCTGGCTAGTAAAACTACAAATCACAAGCCATCCAGAAGCACTCAATGCAGTTTATTATAGGGCAAAAATGTGGCTAAAGATTAAAGAAGGGTCCTTGTAATTTTTTCTTAAAAATAAAGCGTTCATGAAGTCTAGCTCAAGAATTGGTTCATATGGAACATCTACATTTATCTGACACTTTTCTCCAAAGTGACTTCCAGTCATTTACCGATGTATACAATCGGGTAATTTTGCTGGCGCAATTAAGTACGTTGTACAAGGCTACTACAGCTGGAGGTGGGATTCAAACCTGCAACCGTGGGGTTCAGAGAGCAGCTGTAACCACTACGCTACTAGCTGCCTACTTCATTTGAGTTGTTAGAAATACCATTGGGTGATCTGAGCCTCAGCTAACTAACCTTCGCTAACTGATGAAAAACAGAGTCAGATGGCCAACATCAAAGATGCCCACATCGGTCCTGTTTTTATAGACTCTCCACATATGGATATAATAGTCAAGTTAATTTCGTAGTGGAGAAACACCCATAAAACACTGAGCCATAAATTAAAGAATAATAATAATTAAATTTCTACAATGTAAAGTCTTTCACTTTAAAGAGACATGGCTTATGAGCGTAGGAGGTGTTGAACAAACAGAACTACATGGATCTATTTTAAATTTACTCTCTGTCATAACCAAATTGCTGGAGGTGTGTGTCGATCACAAACACACACACACACACACAAACACAAACACACATTTTCAGAACCGCTTGTCCCCTACGGGGTCGCGGAGAACCGGAGCCTACCCGGCAACACAGGGCGTAAGGCCGGAGGGGGAGGGGACACACCCAGGACGGGACGCCAGTACGTCACAAGGCACCCCAAATGAGACTCGAACCCCAGACCCACCGGAGAGCAGGACCTGGCCCAACCCACTGCACCACTGCACCACCGCACACCCCCTGGATCACAGACACGTTCTCGACATAAGATGCCGTAGTGTAGGAGCAAACGCAAGGTTGCACTGCAAAAAAAGAATTAAATAAATCCAGATATATACGAGGTAAAGTCAAAAAGTGTCCGCAATAATGATTTAACTCTTGAAGGACCACCACCGCAGATACTTTTTGACTTTTAGAAATGTATGTATATTTCTGTGGATGAAAAAGGTGTGCAAAATAGTCTTTCTGGAACACATTTATAAGCATCTTACTTGGAAGAATTTATTCAGAGAAACAGAGACTTCCTAATTTCCTTTGCTACCCTAATATTTATGAGAAATTACAACTTGACCAAATGTTAACATCAGCGTTGCTTATGGTGCTGCAAGTAGATGGAAGAACACATACAGAACATGTTATAATCATAAATAATAATGATCACAGGTTATCCAAATATATTATTGGTCAGAATGTGCCACTTTTAAAAGTACTCTGTTCATTTCTATATACAGATGTTACAGTCAGGGCCCTACTTCCTGGGGAGGGATGAATTTCAGAAATCAAATTGTTCGGAGATGATGGATCTCCATGGAGACAGCAGCTGTGGAATAGCTTTTGTTGGTATTTCAACGAAAGTCTAGAGTATGCAAAAACAGTTACACGAGGTACAACCTCACACAAAACCATCTTCAGGTCAATGTGTATTGGAGCAAGTCCCATTTTCTTGTTTGTTCTTTTTTTTTGTTTTGTTTGTTTGTTTGTTTTTTTTTTTAATCACCACAGTGGAGGTTTTCAAGGTTTGCACCTACCTCGGAAATGGGAATCGCTGAAAAACATCCCTACAATGAACAGAACCAAACTAAAAACTCGACACCATGTCACACAGTCCTCGCTGTTGAGTATTTACAGGAAGTCCCATGTCTACTGCACTGGCTTCCACCGTCCTTAAGGCAGACCGCTAGTCCCAGGGCCTGGAGCAGGAATGGGCAGCATTGCCACTGTACTGTGTGCTGTCCACCAAACCACTGTAAACATCTCCGCCAAAGCGTCGGCTTAACTTCTGGAGCATATTGCCTTACTTTCCAGTTGAGCGTCTTAGTTTCATTGGGAAGGGTCTACGGAGTCTATCTCAGACGCTTCTCGGTGGCCTCTCCAGCCCGTGGGTCCTCCGGTTGCGGCCCTTCTTGTTCTCCTGCAGGTGCTTCCACTTGTTCGGCTGCGGTGGGCTGCTGGGGACCTTCTGCCGGCGCTGCTTACGCCCACGACGCCATGCCTGCTCGCAGAACTCCTCCACGCTGTTCAGATTTGGATGGCTGATGAGGGACATGAAGTCCCTGTACCACATCTTCTGGCTGGGCAGGTGGCCTGGAGGACCCTTGGATCCGCCCCCGGTGCCACCCGATTCCGTGTGGAGCAGGTCTTCGAGGCGTTCCATGTCAATGACCTCCAGGGAAACCCGCAGTAGGGTCTGGACGAAGCCGTGCTCCACGGCGTGGCAGTAGTAGATACCCGAGTCCTTCTTATGGAGGTTCCGGATAAGGATGCCCTGCTCTGTCCTGACAAAACGCTCCTCCGACTTGATCTACAAAACAGACAGTGGGTGGGAAATGAAACATTTCCGTGTTCAACCAGGACAGTCGCTCTGCACTTGTGGATTCGCCATCCAGGCTCAAGTGAATATTGATCGATGGCACAATGTAACAAAAAGTTTGTCATTTTTTTTCCCCATTTTCCATTCAGCTTTGTTAGATTAAAGATTCTTTTGGTGTTAGTTCACACTACATCTCAGTTTTTAGAAAAGTATTCCACATTTTTGAAATTAGCCCATTTTGGCAAAGGGTACCTTTCAGGATCGGATTCTTTCTAGAATGTTTAGTACTTCCTAGAATGATCTGGTGTCTTCTAAAACCTTTCAACTGATGCTGCGTTTCAGTGCTTTTCTAGAATGTTCCAGCGCAGAATATCTATGTAATTTTACTTGTGAAGGAAGGGCGTTTAAAATCTCTTGGTATAAGTCATCCTTATTTGCGTGAGTGAAAATTCTCATAAATTCTTGAAAAATTTCATAAAAGTAGTGAAAGCTAAATTCTGTGGCTATAAGTAACACGCTAGAAGAACTAGCGACGTTTTGTAATCAGTTAACTTTAACTATTTATGATCAATGCAAAAATGGTTGAAGAATGCTTTTAAGCCCAGTTATTTCGGCAGAATACGCATGGCATTTTCTCTGTCAAATGTGAAGCCTGCCGAGTGCTGCAATCTGACCGGGGTTCGAGTGGATTTTACCTCATGTTTGCGCTCTTCGTTTTGCCTCTGAAACTGCCAGTATATGAGCGCACGCTGAGACTTGGGGCTGCACTCCAGAAACGTGCTGCTGTTCTCCACCCCATAGGTGATTTTATCCTCCAGAGAGCCTTTGCCATACAGGTCGTCTATGAGGGGAGACGAGAAAGGGTGGAAGGTGAAAACGTTAAAATCAGGAGAAAGGGTGCCGGGGGCTTCGGTTACATGCTATGTTGGGCAGGGGTGTCACAGTGCATGCTCTAAATGCTGGGGTTTTGCTTTAACACCTCCCATAACTCTCCACTTGTGCCACCACTGAAGTGCCACTCGTTCCAGGACAGGAATCAAACTTTTTGCTAATGACCTAACGAGTCCGAGAACAAGAAAGCATCTGTTTCAGAAAGTTCTATTTGAAATCAAGTTTTAATAAGTATTTCTGTGAATATTAGAAAGTGTATTAGAAAATATTGGAAATTTATATAAAAAAGAGAGAGAAAAGATGAGCACACGGTCAGCACATATTCCACACCAATTGTCTCGTTATCAGTGCTCTGCTACAGCAAATGATGCTGCCCCCACTGCTCCAGTTCTTTTTTGGTTGTTTGTTTCCCTACAGCGCTTTGTATTATGCAACTGTTTGTTTTGGTGAGCTCACTCCTCAATAAAACGGAAAGAAACTCAGTTCAGGCTGTGTGTCAGTAATGAGGTGCATTTGCAGAAAGTGCTTTTTATACTTCATAGGCACTGGACTCAGTTCTAACGTTTCAAAAGGGCCTTTTTCTTCTTGTTGAGTTTTCAGCAGATCCGGATAAATGGTTTACTAGTAAATAGCAGCTTTAAGGGTCATCGCTGTATAACAAGAGATGGCTGCCATTGAGGCTGAGCTCTATGCTTTGCTTCTCAATGGCCTCCATTCTGCACTCGGTTTAAAGGGTCTTCCTTGTGTGCTGGGGAGCTGCAGGCACTCGGCGTGGTGCTAAAATAACAAACCGCTCCTGAAGTCCCTCTTTGACGAGAGATGGACGTGTCTTCCATGACGTGTGAGGAGAAGGTGTTCACAGGGACCACCACGGTAACCGGGACCACAACTGACAAACGACCTTCTCACTCGACACATTGTAGGATGAGCTGAGCTACGTTCGGACATTCGTACGAATGTTCACACCAACTGAAATATTAACAAAATTTAACCCCTGGGTTGTGTTGCACCCAAATGTGATCCATTTACAACTTTCCCCCTCGTCATAAATTCGACGTCGTCCATCCGATTGCTGTAAGACCTCATGAGATCCTTCACACTAACCCTAAATTCCAAAAATAAGTGTAGAACTTGACGAGTTATGAAGTTGGTTCAAAGTTGCAAACCAACTGTTTACCCATGTGTGTTTTATAATTGTTTGTAATTGTTTTGTTTGTGCAGTATTTCTATTGTCTCTGTTTTTGTCCATAGTCTGTGGAGAAGCATTCAGGAAGAATTTCATGATACTTGTACGTGGTACCTGTACCTATGACAATAAACTTGAACTAACTAACACACTAAGTGAACTAACTAAAGGTTAAAAAGGTTGCAAAGGTTAAAACTATCCCTAGTTCAACATTTCGGAATTTCACAGGTACTTATGAAACGTTATCCCCCCCCAGAAGTCCCCTGTTTTGTTGTTTACTACAGAAAAAAGTAAATTGCATGGAAAAGGATACTGCCATTTTTTATGTTAAACTTAGTGGAAAAAAGCTTACATTTAAAATGGAAGTTAGCACTTTACTAATGAAGCACTAGAAAAAAAATCATGATTATTTACATTTACATTCATTCCTTCAGCAGACCCTTTTCTCCAAAACGATGTACATGTCATAGAAAATCCAATTTGTACATTGTATTTAATGTGAATTATAGGTTAAGGGAAGACAATCTTTACCATGGTGCTGTAAATCAGAGCACTGGGTCAGAGGATCCCCATTTCTAATATCCTGACGCCTTGTTCGCCTGGAAAACAGGAAAAGAAGACCTTTTTGACATGACTGTTTTACTAACTGGATGCACATTGAGAAAGCTAGACGAGGATTTGCAATCAAAAGCATTGCATTGAAAGATATTGCCTTCTGCTTTTCTTCCAGATATCTGTGCAACCTTAATAAACTATACATTTAATCATTTACTTGTGTTTCTGAGCACAGCAAGCGCTGCTGCTCGCGGAGGCGTATGTGCAATCCAAGGTCAAAGACCACGAGGCCGTGCTTTCTCCGCTGCGGTCTGCTCCACTCAGGAATTCGCTTGGCAGCACACTTCGGCAGACGCTAGCCGAAGCTCAACGTACCGATCGATGGAGGGAACTGATGAAGTTTGCGTTTTTTTTTTTTTTTTTTTTTTAAACACACAGCATCACTGTCAGCTCCCCAAAGCTGAAGAACAGCATTGAGCAGTGGTAATGTGAAGCTAAAATCAATAATCCAAGCCAGGCATTCACTAAGGAAGAGGCTACTAGGCTACTGTACTCTGTACTCCACACCATTCCTGGCCGAATCCCACATGGATCTGCTTTTAGTAACTTGCTATGCAAGCTATGCGAGGAGTCACAGCGAACAAAGATCCATGGGACAACCGTGGCTTCTCTTCCTCTGAAGGAAGGAACCTCAGCTCTGTCTCAGCTATTCGTTCTCCTTCAAAGCTTGCCAGTTATGCACATTTGGTTTTTCAGGGATAGTTCATAAGGCTGCTCGTACTGCACCCTTTCCATCTATTTTAATGTACAGAACTGCATTTTTTTTCTTAATGAAAACAAAGAATGTGCATATGCTGGGAGTTTCTGGCATTTTTTTTCTTTAACCCTCAACTCATAATACAAGAAGAAGAAGAAGAAGAAACAAGAAAAAAGGTATGGCACCATGGAGAAAATATAGCTTCATAATCAACACCTAATAAACTGTCTTATAACGCTTGTGTTCCTAGAGGCTTTGTGTTCCTTGAAAAAAAAAAAAAAAAGATTCTACCATACACATGGCTGATGGCAGAGGGGCAGAATAAGCTAAAAGCATATTCAATATCAGAATCTTCACATATTTACCCCATAAAAATGAGCACCAGTTGTGCAGCACTATCATGATGAAGCTGTAGTTGCCTTTGGTATAGGGTTAATGTGAAGAATACACACTTATTCACATGGTCTAGACGTTTCCTCCAAGTAAACTTAACAAAATGAGTTTGTCAAAGATTAAGATATTCCCATAATATCCAACATCTCTTGTTTTGTTTGTCATATTGCACTCCTTAGCACAATTTTAAGCCATTTGGTAATAAAAAAAAAAAAAAAAATCTTGCAGATACACTCATAATTTTTAAAACCACAACTGGGCTCAAAACCTGTTTTAAAATATACCCTTGTTCATATAGGCAGATTTTTCAGTACAATGGCATTTTTTTTTCTGTTATTTGGCAATTTTATGTCAACAAAAGGTGGAAAAACATTTGATGTAATAATAATAGTTGCTTTTCCTCTTGTGTAACTTCAGCCTGGATTTTAAAGGCAATAATCAATCCCACTGCAGCTCAGCTGCTGGACACATTTCAGGCCACCTTGCACACTGGTACAAAACAGTTAAGTGAGGAAAACTACCATAAAAGAAATACAGACCATGCAAATGACTCATAAGATAGCTGGTTTTCTGAAGTGCATTATTTCAAGGATCATCTTTTAGAGAAAACAAGTGAGGCCACTGATAGCGCAGTTGAGCTACTGCATTCAGGCTGTTCAACAAACTGGTATCATGAAAGCTTGATAAATACAAGGTCAAAAAGTCTGAAAAATGTAAACTGAGCTCTTTGAAAGCACGTAGGAGACTTTCGAGGCTTCCGTGTGTTCCCTCTCAATACTGCTGTTCGTTTACAAACACGAGACTCACCTCAGACGGCTGCTGCAAGAACATCTGCTGTTTAATAATGAATTTCTGTTTAAAATGAGTAAAAGGGAGCATTTAAAAACAGCACAAAACACAAGCTGTGCTCTACACCTCCTGCATAAAATGAATTTCTCAAGTGTTGCACAATTCAAAAAGAGGAAGGCACAACACTCACTGGTGAAGCACTTTGTCGAAATGAGAACTGTACTCTTCAAAAAACCAACAACACAACAACAACAACAGCTTTCTTTAAAGCACAGTGACATGAATAAGGTAAAAATATACCGTAAGTAAAGGTAAAAAGTAAAAATTGTTTCTTAGTTACTTAACACCTTGTAAGAGATGCAAAAATGAACTCATTTGTTTGATCCAGCCTGATCATCACCATTCTGATGTGTACATTGTTAACAAATGTGCCGTATAAAGGATTATGAAGAGTTAGTTCATTCGATCTTGAATCCTGTCAGAGATCCAATCCATCCATGCTGCTATATGATGAGCAATTTTTACAGGGTATTTAAGAAGATCTTTCAAAGAGAGGTTAACCAATGATGAAAACTTATTCATCCCTGGAATCTGAACTCAAAGGCCCATTGATGTCAGCCAAGGAACTGTTTGAGTTGCACGACAGGGGTTAAAGCGCTCGGCGCTGTCTGGAGCCATCAGGCAGCACAAATTCCTCTGAACCTTCCTATGTTGGACACATGTGGGTCCTGTTTCTCAGAGTAAATATTTGGAGAATACCCTGGATTTTCCTGTGAAGAAGGCCAAGTGTGCGCTTCTGCGGCGATGGGGTGGGTGGTTAGTAAAGAGGTTGGTGGTGGTTCGACCTACCTCTTGGCAGTGGGAAAATAGCGGGAGCACTCGGTGCCATCCCAGGCGCAATAGGGGTCCCGAGCCAAGCAGCACTCGGCACATGCCTTCCCGTACACCTCGCAGCGGTGTAGGGGCATCTGCGAAACGCCGATGGAGGAGCCGAGGTACAGTTGTTGCTGAGGGGTGGAAAAGACGAGACATGATTATGATTTGCTCAGCACACAGCACTTTACAAATCAGTTTAAATGATTTATTGTTGGACAGTTTCATGCCAATTTGTGTACTCAGCCAGGCACGTTCTGAAGCAATTCTGCATATTTAAGACTTAGGGTGCAATAGACCGACGTTATTTTTTCAAAGGTGGGTAAAACTGCAGTAACTGAACAACAAGCCTAATTCCTAAACCACTACACCACCTACTGCCTGTATGTTTTTTTACAGGACCTTGTCATGATGGCTCCTTTCTGTCTACAATAATGCAAAGCTCTTTTGATTTTTGTTTGTCTCTCTGTCTCAATGAATAATTGTTAAAATAAATAGAAAAAAAACAGAACATGCCTGCGCCCGTTTCACAATGACCAAAAGGAAAGGTTTTGAAACCCACTTTCTGCCCTTCAACACTGATATTATTGTATTGTAACATGAATCTTTTCAGCTTTTTTAACGATTTTCCTAATGGACTCTTTGTTGCCAGGACTCTTTGTGCTACACAGTCAGGGCCATTATAGTTTATGTAAGCCTTTTACAACAAATTCTTTCATTGCATGCCCATGTGTAAAATATTGGTCTGGAGAACTGTATATACTGGGGCATGTTTCATTGAATAATTAACTATAAAACCGATTATATGTAATTGTTCCCGGAACAGGCACTGATCTGAAAATAAAAGACAACTGACAAATAAAGCTGTTTACTTTTATTTTCAGTTCTGAATGTCATTGTTTGTTTCCGTGCAAATTCCAGTTTTCATAGTAGAGGCCCTGTGATGGTGTCCTGTTGAACACTAAACCCATAGCCTTAGGGGGTCCATGCCTGGAACCAATCTCCTTCAACTCAATCCCATGACACTCTTGATTAGTGGATCTGACACAGACGCTTTTTAAAATGGAAATTATATTTTTCTGCAAGCCAGTATTGTGTCAAGATAAGGAGAACACAATAAATCTTTGACCAATGAAACTGTGAAAGAGCAACACACACACACTGTCTGAAACGACTTGTCCCAAGCGGGGCCGCAGCGATCCGGAGCCTAACCCGGCAACAAAGGGCATAAGGGACACACCCAGGACAGGACACCAGTCCATCACAAGGCACCTCAAGCAGGACTCGAACCCCAGACCTGCCAAAGAGCAGGACCCGACCAAACCCACTGTGCCCCTGCTAGCATATGCCACCACACCCCCTCTGAAATAGCAACAGAAGACTCAAATTATTCCAACACAAGTATTGTGGTTCTAGTGTCTCTGCTCTGCTAGCAATCTTAAGTACCCTGGATCAGTGGGTACTTAAATTATATGTACTGTATATATATTTTTTTGTACAGCTTAACTGATGTGTGGAAGCTACTCATAACAGCTCGAAATGCATACTGTGGCCTCAGTGTATGTCATCAATACTTTAGCAGCAGACTTATGTCATAATAACTAGTGAATTGTCCTTCACCATGTAGCCACAGTACTAAGTATGGTTATGTTTGGATAACTGAGAGTGTCCGGTTCCAAAGGAGAAAGGCTCTGGGAAGTCCTGGGAGTTCCAAAATGCCATGGGGTTACTCTTTTGGCACCGTTTGGGTTTTGAGCTAATGCAGCACGACAGGTTTCTGTCCTCGGCAATTATCTGCATCCCATGGTGCAGAACTTCTTCTTCGCTGGGAAGGGTGTCTTCCAGGACGGCAAAGCTCCAAGCCACAGGGCATGTTGTCAACGGGTGGTTTGAGGAGTGCAAGAATGAGGGAGATCTTCCATTGCCCTGCCCATCATCAGACCTCAGTCTCATAAACCATTTGCGGGATTATCTGGAGAGGTGCCCAACACAGGGGCTTATCCCTCTGTCAGAACAGCAAGAGCTGGAGGAACTCCTTGTGGAAGAATGATGCCAGATTCTTGCAGAGTGGTTCCAGACCCGTGGTGACTCCATACCGTTCGGGCTGCACATGGTGGCCCAAAAAGCCCATTGCATAACATTCTGTTGATTTTCCTGTTGCATCTGCTGCTTGAACTATATATTGTACATTATTGAGTCCCCACCAAGACTCACCTGCTTCGTTGAGATGTCCATGGCTGTAATGGGAGTTGGTTCCTAAAAGGTGACAATAAAAACAGACTTTAAAATGTGTAACAATAAAGGCAACATCAAAACATGCAAAAGTAGTCTGTCTAATATGAATGTTCTTTCAGGTCCACTGAAAATGTTACTGCCCATTCTTGGCAAAGTGGGCCACAAATTCTGTGTGAAATATCCACCCCCACAAGGAGTTCTGAAATTTCAGGGCAATATTTTGTGGTTTAAAGGAGAAGCTGCTTTCTGACTGGAACTAGGAGACACCCACGCATCATGGTTTCGTGCCCCTTCCCTTGCAACACCTGGTTTTATTTCATCCAACACCCACATGGGTCTCAATGTGAGCATCAAACGGCTGTCCTAATTGAACTATAGGGTCTGTTTCTCATATTTTCACAGGCATGTTGAATGCAGCTCAATAAAGCAAAAAAAAAAACAAAATGATGACGTCAATATGATTAGACTGAAAGAACATTTCTGACTTCATAGAGACACAGTGGATATGAATTCCTAGCACGGTATGCTATGGGTCATTGTGACTGAATTTTAAACATGACTAGAGCACATGTCATTAATTGTCTATGAAGCATATACAATTATGTATCTTTTTGTTCAAGACTCAAGACTTGATGCCATGAACAGATTTATTTCACTGACAAACAATGATGTGATACCCAAAAAACTGTCATCTCCTCCAGCAGCACTTCCTCCAGGTCGTGCCAGGTCTCTCTGGGAATGGATACCACCTTCAGAACAGTCCCAACGTCTTCAGAAAAAAAAGAAAACACAATCCATTACGCTGACATTACTCTCCAAAACAGCAATGTGTGTGTTCAGTATTTCAGTAAAGTTTACCTCTGTAAACTTCCCTCATAGGAAGCTGATTGTTTTGATGACTGATGCAGCAAGTGTTGTATCTCAGAAGGATTTGGGACTTACAGAAAGACCAGAAGCAAATCCAAACCCCCCTCTAGTGTTTGCCCTTATGAAATCTATACCTGTGCCAATGAACATGACGTCATACTGGCCATCCTCAGCATCCACTCTGTCCACGACTATCTGGGTGAACTGGTAGTCCACATCTGTCTTGATGATGATGGGTCGGTTGTTGATGGGGTGTACAGCATTGTACATGGCAGGATGGCCTCGTGCAAAAGTGATGACGTCATCGGGAAGGTCCTTCGTAGAATCAAATCCGCCGAACGTTCTGCTCGGGCACTGTGTGTCACCAAATGACAGCATGTCACAAAAAGCAGGGACACATTCCAACAAAAATAACCACAAATGACACGGGGCGGAGGAAACAGAGCCAAGGATTGCAAAGCATCAGCAAAACTGTTTAAAAAAGCAAACAAAAAAACACATAAATCAATCAGTTACATTTTATCTAGCATAGCACATTTCCACAGGCAAGCTGTCACCAAGGGCACAAGGCTGTTGATGTTATAGGTGGAATTCAAAACCATAAAAATTTATATAGAAAAATGGAAATGGCCTCTGGATAAAGTGAAATTTCAGAACGAAAGCTACAGGTTTACAAATGGTCAATTTTTTTGATACACAGGGAGGTTCTGACATGGGGTTGAAACTCACAGTCCCTGGACGTGGGTATGGCACTCTCCCCAGGAAGGGCACCCACTGGTAGTTGGGTCCATCTCTGTGAGCATATGGCCCAAGGAAGACTCTCCTCACGTCAGCCATGCTGTACATACATACCGCTGACCCCTTGAAAATGTTACTGTTGGAGATGCCACAAAAATACATTGCAGTCATTATGCACCTGGCTTAATTAAAACCAAAAGAAATAAAATTAATAGACCACTCTCTTCTTTCAGTCACTGACACATATTGATTGTGGCACTGTCACAGATGGATATATTAGCATGTGTGGCGTGCGGAAATTCAATTACACAGAGCGCTGATTGTCAACCCTTGCACACAACACTGCTGAGATTTCAATCCAATGGGCATTTTGGGAAGCGGTGGTATAAAGCGCCATTCAGCAAAATCAAATTCATCACCCTTTTCTCGCTCTGCACTGAAGCATAATTAAATCAGCTGGATTTTCTAGGCTGTGCTAAAGTGGTGATGTGTCAAGCTTTAGCAAAAAAGGCAAATTCATAAGATCTATAATGTAGGTTAACAAGAGTTCCTGTTGGCCTTCTCTAATAAAGGACACACATTTTAGGGCCCAAAAAATTATCAGACAGAATTTTCCGGTTGCTTTACAGAGGCCATCAAGCAAATTTCATGCTGTAAAAAAGCAGAAGATCAAAATGTTCTCGAAGATCTGCTAACTGACTGGAATAGAGGATGGAATACACACCTGGATGTCGTAAATACAGCATATATTACTGGATTCTTTGGGTCTTTTGAGCTCATTAGGAAGACATCCTCTGAAAAGTAGAAACACACGTTTAACCAAAACATACAGGTGAACAAAAACATAAACAGAAACCTGCACAAGCTTGCAATGTGATACAAATGAGCCAATGGGGAAACTCACGCAGCTCGTCAAAGTGTGTGTCAATGCCGTTGGTTCCTGGCACAGAACATATTAACCGGGCTTTCAGGAATGTGGTCCATTTGTTCACCAAGCTTCTGTGACCCCCGTAGTCATTCTGTCACACACAAAAAAGTTGATCCCATAGGGTGTCAGATTCATGAACGCAACAAAGGTCTCTTTCTATACATCATCTGTTGATGAAACTTCGGCAGGAGAACTGGAGGAGCTGATAATGATGATTTGCTTCACCTTGTTGAAAGATGAATCCAACACAGGCTGCTGGTTGACTTAAAACAATGCTGAAGGATTTATTATACGGTGTTATTTTAAAGAGGGGCAGCTTGGGTTTGAGGATGATGATACACCTGAGCACTGAGAGAGTCAATCAGCACCCCACCCCTTTTCTGTTTTTCAGCACAGTGGGTAACTCATGGGACTCCCTAGATGGGATGGCTCATTTGTCACAAATCTGTATTTTTTTTCGTATTCGTATTTGTTGATCTTTGAAGGAGCTGGCATCTGGCATGTAAAACTATGTGAAAAAATATTGTCTTTTCACACAAGGCAATTCTGCCCAAAGCAAAATTACAAAAAACTCAACAAATGAATTGTCTTCCCATGTCAAGAGGGCATGTCTGACATACCGGATTAGTGGAAACAGTGTAACTGAGAAGGGATTGCTATCTGGTTGGAGCTATGAAGTCACACTGTACAAGGATACGTGCCAAAACCCCCTCAAGTATTTACAGTGGCATCTGCACCATTTTAATGATGGCTCCACTGACAGCTTCACACTCACAAATTCTTCACCATGATTCCAATGGAAAAACCAATCCAAAATCAACAGAGGAATCAGTGATGTATGAAAGAGAATCCCGAGGACTCCCACTTCCATCTCAAAGGATGCCACAGTCATGGATGTTGTGGGTGTTTTTTCCTGTCGGATCACCTAATAAGTTCTCCCGGGGTAACGGATGGGAACAGGGCACCCAGCAGCTGCAGTGTAAAGTGACCAGGCCCCAGCTTAGCAGTCTGCTATGGGCTCACAGGAGTTCAGATTCCCTAACCAGAGAGTCTCCCTCATAGAATGCAACAGATTCTTGGTCCTCAGCTTACGATATTATTGCAATATTTTTTTTTTTAATATTACCTAGAATGTCCAGGAGAGGTGAGCAGCCACTGACACTTGGACCCCGAAAGGGGTCACTTAACTTTCGGTTGGGAGTTTTTTGTTCCCATCCTCTGTGGCCAGTTGGCTTACTTATAGCTTTAGTAATTTATATAGTCATAGTAGTAATTTAATGTACAGTACACCTTTCATTTCTTTAATGTTTCTGATCCATTGTTCAGCGCTCTGTGTCACTGTGTGGGAAGAGCATTCCATAAAAAAAAACTAGGGTTTGGATGGTGCCCACTGTGTAGCGGGTGTGGGGTTTGAGCCCTCCTTGGGGTGCCTTGCAACGGACCAATAAGGATATGTAAACAATTCGTATATGAATGTTATGTTTGTTTTATAACAGGGCAGATTTGTATTTTTTTGCACTAATTTCCCACATTATTTATGTTAATGGTATATTAATATAGAGCAACAATAATAGCAAAAAACAGTAAAGTATAATTATATTTTTATTTTCATGCACCACTATGATTTTCACTTTTATTTCTGAATCTATTGTCTTCAGCTTTTTCTTTTCCTTTCACCACCAGAACACTCACTTTTTCAGTTGTTCAGTATTCCAAATAAAAAATAACTTCAAGGGAATCACAAACGAAAAGTTTTGTAAACAAAATGCAGTTGCTGCTAGGCACCCAAATTGATTGAGGTAAAAATTTAAATCTCACCTACTACTGTAGCACACTTGAACATGGTACTTAACTCTAAATTACTGCAGTAAAAAATTACTCAACTGTTAGAATGGGTAAGTAGTAGCTTAACATTGTGAGGAAAGCATGAGATAAAAATGAAATAATTACTGTATTGCAGATCTAGGTGGTAAATGGCATCCAAAGGGGTGTGTAATTGACCTGTAAGGACTGAATAAAGTACAATTGCAGAGCAGTCCTGTTCTCGAGCGGCTGGGACTGTTACCTTGCAAAGCTGCCCAATTCGGGCATGTGTGGCCCGTCCAGTGTGTTCCCCATCCATGGCACTCTCGCGGAAGAACATGTAGATCTTGTCATCCTCAGGGTTGTCGCTTTCTGGGATCAGGTGCACGCCAACAAACCGAGGGTCTGGGGTCCGGCACACATGAGGGGACAGAGGTCACATCATGGAACCATTTCCCTCCATAAACCAATTGTCGAGTTATTCATTTACATTTATTTAGCGGACACTTTTGTCCAAAGCAACTTCCAGTGAAATTTATCTAGTGTAATCAGCCCACACACCTTATTCATTAAGGTGACTCACACTGCTAGATACACTACTTACAATGGGTCACTCATCCATACATCAGTAGAACACACTCTCTCTCTGTCACTCACACACTTTGGGTGAACCTGAACAGCATGTCTTTGGACTGTGGGAGGAAACCCACGCAAACATGGGTAGAACATGCAAACTCCACACAGACTGCACAGGGATCGAGCCCACATCCTCTCGCACCACCCAGGCACTGTGAGACAGCAGCGTTACTCGCTGTACCACCGTAACGACCATCGTTTCATCCTATTTCAGACAGAATGCCAACACATAAGCCTTTTTTCACTTCCTTTCGGGTGTCTCCAACACAGATTCTCATGATGTTTTAGGAAAAAGTTTTTAATGGGGCTTAAGAACCTGGAACAGAGGTGACAAATCATTGTATTACAGCCTTTTTGTTATTGAGTGTGGAAACAAAAAATTCCATCGGTTAAAAAAAAAATTGGCCTAATAAAATCATTTCTGTTCTCTATGAACAAATACCAATACATGGAAAGCTGGCATATTCATATCTGCCCAAAGCAATAAATAATCCAGGAAGGATCAGATAGCAGTTCAGACTGCCATACAGCCCTAAAAACCTTATCTGTCCTAAAACCAGTGTGACATTATAGTATATCTTTCAATGAATGAATTGAGGTGAATCCCTCAAAGCATAAGAGGAGGCACTTTCAAACTGAAACAGACTATGTCATTGACCGCAGAACGGTGACACCCACACTTAAATGTATTCACTGTGGCTCTTAAAGAGCACAGATTTGTACACTTCAAGCACGAATGATTAAACATCTGCTTGGGGCTCGTGTATCAAGAACAATATTATTTCACTTAGAGAGGAGCAGGAGTTCATGGTCGGTGAACTGTACATGTTCCCTGAAGCAGAAACATTGCAATGTCCAAGTTCCAAGCCCCGTACATGATTTAATCCGAATGAAGCAGTCTGCGCTGGAAAGCAGTTCATCTGAGCACAGACAATACATGACATTTGATATGGAAAAAAATGAAGGAAAGCACATGTCAGATTTATGCTCCTCTCTGCTCTCCAGAGGCAAATGCAGTGAATCATCTAATTCAATGTAAACCTTTTCGTGTTTCCTGCAAAATTGTTGGCTGTCGCTGTAGGTACAGCACAACTCAGAGAGAATACCTGTGTCACCCAAAATACACATCACAATGAATGATGAATTAATAAAATTTAAATAGAAAATATATTATAAAAATAAAACATAGCTTATAATTAGAATTTAAATCTATTGATTAATAATTTAAAATACAAAAAGTTTGATAAAATGTGAGCATTGCTGTTTTTAATGGTTGCAGGAATGAATAAATAAATAAATAAATAAATAAATAAATAAATAGCGTAGTCACAGACCAATGCTGCATCAGTACCTCACTCCACAGATCTTTGTTGCCGACAGTGCTAAATTCCTAATGAGTTCTGAAACAGGCACTAGAAAGTGCTGACAAAATTAAAACAAATAGATGTTGGTGCGACAAGCCCTAATTACAGCAGTTTGGCCAAAAAAAAAAAGAAAAAAAAAACTTGCTGAGGTCATTATGCATCAAGGAAGCTTTATCTACATCCTGTTTCCCTATATGTGTTCTTTCTTGTAATAAAATTCACAATAAAAGAAGGACAGAACTGAAGTAAAAATTCTGACAAGTCAGTGGTTTCAGTAAAGGCCTTCTGAAGTAATCATACTTTTTTTGTTTCACAGCAGATGAGTACAAAGTGTGCTGTTGTAGCCCTCACACAGCTGGAAGAGAGCAGAAAACAAACTTTGGTGGCCAAACCTGTTGTAGTTCCATCTCAAACCAGTCTACTCAGTAACATTGCATTTGTATTATGAGCAGAAACAATGAAAACAATGAAGATAAAAAGCCTTAGAAAGAGTAGATTTTACACAAGAAATCCTCCAAGAGAACGTACACGTGTGAAAAGACAAGATTGGCTTTTTTCTGTCATGCTAGCGATCAGTAATATAAACCCTCTGTCAGTCATTTAACAAGAAGGATGTAGAGCTCAATGAGAAGTGCTGAGTAAGGCACAAGAAAAAAATGATATAATCCTTAAACCCTAAATGTATCCCACTGTGTATTATAATGGAGATAATTTGCCCTGGGGCCACTTCACCCACCGTGCTAATCTCCAAACAGGGCATGAGACTTCAAACGCCCGGCAGGGTATGAATAGAGAGTATCTCATAACATTTACCCTGTTTAGCACCATCTCCAACAGGGACAGGATTAAGGAGAAGAAGAGCAACCCTTTTGTGCCATCAGATACCCTTTTGTGCTGGCGACAGCATTGCAGAGAACCTGCTATTGACTGTGAGGTACTGGAGCACCTATAGGAAAACCCTGTTTCTTTCTATAAACCCCTCAGACTTTCTTCAAACCCTCTTTAAGAATTTACTTTCTAGGGTATTTGGCACCTAATGTGTTGAAATGATTATTGGCTTTATGGAAAATATCTCTTCTTCAAGGACTACGAAAACAGTATGTAAAGAAAGCTATATTATTGTGTCACTACAGAAGTGTTTGCTTTCATACCGTTGAGCCATCGTGAATCGTGTTGTTCTGTCCGGATCGGGTGGTGTGGGCCCAATGTGCGGAAAACAGCAAAGTCCCGTCCCATGAAGTCTGCCGATGTCCCCGAGTACAGCTCTCCATCTACAGAACAGGAAGAGGTGAAAACAGTGGGATATGTACCCTATTCCTCTTAAAAATCAAAGTGTATTACATGCAGTTTATAATGTTACATCAGCCGATTTTGTACATAACATACCATAGATAGATCAGTGCATGCAGAGAACACGTTTATTCATTCATTTCGCAGATGCTTTTCTGCAAAGCGATTTATAACTTAGAGTAAACAAGTTTGTCACAGACAGACAGAGAGATACAGATACAGATGTGATTGTCAACCTACAGTCAGTCTGATACCTCTGTTTTTTGCCTGCATACCTTATACAAACAGATGCATATAGAACTGATTGATAGTATTTTTTAAACATATACCATAATGAAAGATTACGGAGCAGAAAGGAGATCTAGAGGAAGTGGTAAAAAATAATGTGTTTTGAGAGCCTTCTTAAATGTTGAGAAAGTTTCAGCAGCTCTGAGTGAGAAACGGAACACTTACAGAAGTTTACAAAGCATCCTGAATCTCAACAGAGACATTTCATGCAGAGCAACAGGAAATTGGAGATTTTACAATAAGGAGGCATACAGAACATTCTGATTACATCGTTCCCTTCAAATAAACAACAAATAATATGTAGTAGGAAATTTTGGGGCAGAGACTAGCCCAAATGGTCCATTGGAAAGATAACAAGGGCCATAAGTATGACAGAACATAAGCCTGCAAAATATAACCCCCCTGAAGGAATAGGTTTCTGGCAACTGATTGAAACAGTTTTGGTGGAACATGAGACTTAAGTTGTGCACACATCATGGTGGGAAATCATTGAAGAAAAAAAAAAACACCCCTTGGACATTTGTTTGCTGGTAAAAGAGAGTAAATCTTTGTTGCGCATCTCTGTGTATCTATTTACAGCTGCACAAAGAGGACCTATTTTTCGTGGACCTGACGTGAAGTTGTTCAGGCTATGAACTTCTTGACCACATGATTTTTTGGATCAAATACATGTAAGTATACTTGATGTTGTCCTTAATCCTCAGGTTTTCTTCCAGTAAAATTTGACCAATATACAACTTTTATCTACAACTTTATAAATAAGAGTTCTTCCATCTGATTACCATAAGGCTTCATGACACTGTGAAAACCAGGCATCTGAACACATAAAATTATTGATCAACAGATCCATTGAATTTTATGTGTTTTACATCTGTGGTGTGTGTAGCCAGATCTAGACGGCTGTTGGAAATGTCCAGCAAAGATAGTACTCAGGCTTCCCATTTCTTCACCAAATAGATTTTGCATAGCTTAGAAGTATGATTTGGATCGTTGTCCTATTGCATGATACATTTTGCACCGATCAGATACTGTTCTCAGTGGATGGCATGAAGTTGTAAAATAGTGTTACTTTTCTGGTTCAATTTTCCTTACACTTTGCGTAAATCTCCCACCTTACCAGTACTAAAGCAATCCCCAACCATTACACTTCCTCCACCGCGCTTGACAGACGGCATCAAGCACTCCTCCACCGCCCCTTCATTCGCTCTAAGTTTCACATACAGTGTGTTCTCCTCCTTGGTCTAATAACCATTTGCAACATTAGTAACGATGTCTTGGTCATATTTTAATATTAATTTCATGGAGGCTTGATTAAAAAAAAGTATCAATTCTTTCAAAGATACAAAAATTTCTTGGTGATTCTAAACTTTTTAGTGCTGGTGTATAATGGGCTGTCCAATTTTGGTAGGAAACAAAAGAAAAAGAAAAGAAAAATGGAATACCGCCTCTAGCACAACCCCAGAGGTTAAACAGGGTACTTAGCCCGTATTTCCTCAGTAAGCACCAATCTTTATAATTGGATAAAGCCGCAGAACGCAAGTCATTAAGATAACGGTGTCTGCTGGGAAAATAAAGTGATGTAAAGGATCAAACGCTAAGAGGATTCAGTTTCAGGTCCTTACTATCCATTCATTAAAAGATGTTGAGATTTCCCTTGCAGTGCAGGGCAGGACAATAAATGACACTTTGGAAGCTATTCAGTTGGCCACCAGCTAATCTGCAACACTCGGGCAAATCTATACTTTAATTACTTTCTTCTTGGAGAGCGAGACAAAAGCTGGGAAGCGAGGCATAGAGAGGCTGCTAGCGGCTCTGGGACACATTAGAGAGAAACAAAAAACTCTTCTCCAGAGAATGACAGCCTGCTGATGCCCAGTCTAGCGAGAGCACATTATCTAATCACCAATCTCCCCATGCGATGGCACACTCGTTGGATTAGATTGTATCACACAGAGAATTCAAAATGACAGATCTCGCCATCAGTGTATTTCTGGAAAGAAGTGGGCAAGGGGTTAATGAGAGCTGCTCATAAAGGAAGGCTGGCTTCTCAGTTAGGTTTTCTTTACACGCATCTGAATATCTTGACTACTTGGTTCTCTGTTTGGCTGCATTGCAGTGCAATGAGCGCCCTCTCTTCCTCAGAGCTGCTGAATCCCTTTGAACATTCAAGAAGAGCCTTAAAAGTCTCTTTCAGACTGACCTTGATCCATAAATGTCCATCACATCACCTGTCACACTCACCCTCACATGTTTAATTCAATGATACAATATCCTGATGTGCGTCAGTAAAAACGCTGGAATTGGACAAGCTAACTGTGCTCTGAAATACACGTATCTATCTATATCTCATTGTCTGCTTTGAAATGCTCTTTTGGTGAATCTCAGTTATACGTCACTTTGGAGAAAAGCATCTGCAACACGAATAAACATATATAGAAAAGTACTATAAGGCTATTACAGAATCTGAAAGAGAATGGTGGGCACTGCTTCTCACAAAGGGGTGCCAAGTATATTCCACACGTGATATTTTACAAAGAGACTTTATTTTTAATAAAAACATGGCAGCTTTCAAACTCATAAACTCAAAAGCGTGATCCCACCCCTTTTGCCTATCGCTGCAGAAAGATGACTGCTAACATGTTTTCTTGAAATAATACCAAAAATATGGTGTGGCTTTCCTGTGAAGTGAATGGAGTTCTTTTCATTTTCAGGGATGCGATAAAAAGAAGTGTGGCAGAGACTTCTGGTTGTAGAAAATGTAAGTTCTGAGCCCACATGCCTCTAAGATGATGTCACATGATTGTTTGGTTAGAATTTAGCACGACTATACATACAGATTACAGCATGGCATTATTGGGATGAACAAGGAAATTACTATTACAGTTATTCATGACCCAAAAAAGTCATCTGGAAGTGGTTTTTGGTGGGTTAAGGGGGCTCTTCTGAAATCAACTGAATTTCAGACATCTGCTCCCTCTGACAAAGGGAACTGTTTATGGGGGTAGCTAGAAACATCTGCAGCTCACTTCCATTGTGAGTCTTTGCATTGCTGAATGTTCTAGAATGGAGTACTTCTGGAACACCATGAGCTGTTGACAGGAGGCAGGAGTGCTACGCACAAAAGTGAAAGCTTCCTTGCTGAGTAAACACTGGAGTGACCAAAGATGCTCAGGAAAACCAGAAGTGGATGATTGGGACATTGGGGGTATTTTCCAACATGTTTCAGCTGTGGACAAACCTCGGTACCGACTGGTAAACCATACAGTGTCATCGATCCGCTTCTGCATTCAGTGTAGCCTTCATCTCTCTCTCAACACTGACGGAATGAAGAGAGTGGGACAGTAGGGGGCAGCATCATTGATGTGCTGCCTAAACACTCACCAATCAGGAGAGACGCAGTCTGCATCTTGGGGTCATAAGGGCTCTTCCCACGACCATTTTCAAAGTGTGACATCTCCAGCCTGAAGATGTTGTCCTGTTAATGAGAACAAAACTTTAAGGGATGTAATTCAAAGCATTTAGGAGATGTATTTCACAGCAAATGCACAGTTAAGAACTATAAAGTACAATCAGGCCAAGGTTCCTCAGTCAGCTGGGCCATTCAATTGTCATTGCGTAATTGCAAAGCCGTCCTCAATTCTCTAAAGATCGCAGCCTAATGAAATCTGGCAATTTCACATGCAGTCATTTGTCTCAATGAACCATTGACATTTTATGGAAGAAATCTGGAAATCCATTTGAGAACAATAAACTGATGGATGCCTGTGCAATACAACATTTTAATTTTAATTTTCTACTTCATTTGCCAAACCTAGTCATTTAAAAAGCAATCAGTGAACCGTTTTGCGGGAGAAGATGTCACATTTGACCTATTGCTGTGACTGGTAATTTCTGATATTTTAATTTGTACTGCTGTGGTCTTCATTCCACAAGACCAGTGTAGTTTAAAACAGGGCTGTGCCTTGCATTGATTAAGCAACACACTTTAAAATATAAATATAATTTGAAAAAAGTAAAACACTCAGTCAGCTCAGCTGAAAAGGTATATGAGAAAACAAATGTTTCCTAAGGGTAGATGTTAAACTGTTAAACTACAGTATTTTTTGTGAAAAAGGGAATTGTTATACATAACCATCTATAATGGCAAAGAGGGTAGAATCAATCAGCAAATTCAATATCTTGTGCTTAAAATACGACTTGTTACACAAAAAAAAAAAAAAACTTGACAGCTGAAACTATCATATCTTAAAATTGCATGATAAACACCAAAATGATTAATTTATCACAAAGAAAACCACTTCTCCACTGATGGGAATACTGGGATGGGACCCATTTAAACCTTAAATGATTTACAATATCCCTCATATAAAACCAGCTTATATAACTCTATTTGTAGTATATTAATATTAAATAATTTCAAAATGGTATATACAAATAAAACTTATTGTAAAGTTTATAAATCATGTCTGAGTCAGTTTACATTTTTGATGAAATCCTGACTAACCCAAAATCAAACATTACAAAGAGGGGGCTGTGGGTTTTACTTTCTGAGTTTCTGGTATCAGCCTCTGACCCCTTACGGGGAATCATGTTCAGTGTGAGAGATTTCTGTGTAATTTAAATAAACAAAGAAAAGTGTTGCAAAAATCTGCATTCTCACCTCCTGGCGCTTTCCGACTTCGGCATAGGCGCATATAGGATGGAAAGCCCCAGTCCCACACACATACAGGTGAGTCTGGTTAAAGGGCTGGAGCACCTTAATAAAATTGGAGCATTCTTTCTGCAAAACAAATACAAAAGCTGTGATATTATACATCAAAATGAGCAACATGCTCAGCTGTAATAAACAATATTGAGTATAATTAAAAAAAAAACAAATAAAAACATTATTGTAAATGCTGATTTTGTTAGATGTCATTAATGTAATTTATTTAATTAATTTTACATATGTGACTCCAGGACAATATATAAAAATCTTAATATTTGTTTCACGAGTAATAATGGATTCATTTATAAGAGTTCATATCATTACAATGGAATATTATTGTTTTGAGTATTAGGATATCATACTGTACTATCTCATAAAAGTTTACAATGATGAACCGGTTATCCATGATTTTTGGCTTTAGGCACTGTGTCAGCTTCCAGTTTCCAAATACACTGAGAGTCCACTGTAAAAAGGCACATTGTTCATTGACATTGAATCATTCAGCAACCGCTTGTCTGGGACGCACTGGACGAGTCAGAGAAAAGTGTAGTTATCAACAGATGGAGATATACAGATACAGACTCATTTCAGAATGTACCCTGAAGAGCGTATGGAAAAACTTCACATTTATTTTGCACAATGCATTGATGTGTTTCGGCAAACTGCCTTCATCAGTGTCAGTGAACGAGAGCAGCTGGTAATGTAGTGGTTAGAACTGCTGCAAGATCCCACGTTCGATTCTCACCTCCAACTATAGTATCCTTGAGCAAGATACTTACCTAAATTACACCAGTAAAGTTACCCAACTGCATAAATGATAAATAATTGTAAGTAGCTTAACATTGTAAGTCACTCTGGAGAAAAGCATCAGGTCAATGAATAAACGTAACTAGTTTCTCTGTTGCCCCTTATCTTCTCTATCAATTAAATATCATCTGCCTTTTCTCCCCAAATATTTCCATTAAACGAAACGACTGAGGATCCAACTGCTGACAAGTTTCAAAGGCTGAACAGAATTAACAAAAATGGATATCGCTGCTTATCTTCATCATTCAATGTAATTAAAAGGCAACAAATTTTGACTGCAACCATTAAGGAGGGGTTCGCATCTCGGAAAGGGTTGCTTTCCTGGGACTGCTTGACGTTTCATTAGCGTCACACTAATGTTACACATTCTGAGAGTTTCGAATGCAATGGAACATGTACGATACCCTGTGGTGTGACTATTTTAGGCGCAGAATCAGTGTTGTTTCAATGAAACAATGCTGAAAATGATGACACGTTCAATAATATGCTGATATTTTCAAAGCTGCGTTTTGCTGATAGCAGGTGTATGACTTTGACGATTTTCCCACTCTGACACGCCCTCTCGTGTTGATTCTGCCGAGACTGAAAGAGGTTTTTCCCCCTTAAAAACAAACATGTAGAGATGCATATCTGAAGCAGATCCCGCACTCGCTGCACTTTGGAGCGTCGAAACGCAAAGCCCCTGTGTACAGTGATTACCGCTGTGTCCCGCGGGCCTCTTCCGACATTGTTAAGAAAATAAAAGAGTCCATCTGTGCAAACACAGGTTTGTAAGGCCCAGGTTTATTTAGTCTGCAGTGTGTCAGCTCACTTGCCATGCACGGTTCACTCGATTGAATCGACGGGTTTGCTCAGCGCACTGACCTGCCAAGCACTGGTTTACCACAGGCCTCATAAATTAAATGATGGAGTCCAATTGGTCGACATCTCTTCTGCAAAGCTTATGCTGTAGAGATACAAGATCCTTTATTTGGACTATATTAATGGGCCATATTACTGATATTATTACTATATTTAAATGTACGATATTTAAGTGTATAGCTGCCAAGGATCACTTGTGACTCCGCTTTTCTGCTTACTTCCTGCTTCTTCTGTAACCTGGTATGCTTTGCGACCTTTAGAGTAAAAGTAGTATCGGTGTTGGGTGTGATAGCAAGTGACTGTGTACCACAACATGACGACAGTTGTCACGGCAAAAGTCACAACGACTAGTTTCAGCACTTTTCGCACTCGCGTCGGCTGCCGAGATTTCGCTGCTCGTGCCGCTGTGAAAGTTGCCGACTTCATTGAGCGTCAACGGCTTGAGACGTGACATTGTTCCAATTCAGAGAAAGGGAGGGCTTGTCAGTCCCCATTCGGATCGAGTCCGTCCGTCCAGATGCGGCTCAAATGCAGAGGGGGCTCACCTGACATTCATTAACTGCATGTTCTTCGGGCACAACTAAGGCTTGGGATTTTCCAGTAGTTCTTGCAAGGCCTTTTGAAAATTAATAGAGCTTGACGTTGCCAGTGCAAGCTGTCAGAGCAAAAGTCTTTGTTGCTATGATTTCATGTTTTGTTGCCCCACCCCAGGCGTTATCTGGATGGAATTTATAAGCGAGAGGAGCCTGTTTGATTTATACATCCACCCTGCGTCTATGTGCCGTTTCATCTCTCCCTTTCTGAAAGACATGTTGAAGTTCTCATGCTGCAGTGTTTTTAGGAACTTGGGTGTTGTTGTGCCGAAGGAATGTGGTGCTTTAGCAGCCTAATCAACATGGCAAGTACATAAAAATTGCTGTTTAAAAAATATTACCCCATATTTATTCTAAAACGGAGCTGCCAACTTTAAACTTGACATAATAATCAAATCACAACGATTAATTAAATAAGACCTATAAGTGTTCTTACTTGCAAAGTAAAGGCAGTACAGTACTCTAATAGTGAACTTATGGATTTCGGTGTAATATGCTATTATTTTTGTAATATTATAACAGTTTTTTTAAAAGTTCCGTTACTGAGTCTTGACGTAAAACTGAACAGCGAATTAAATGCACTAGGGTAATTCTTTGTGCTAAGAACAAACAAAAGGTGATAAATACTGGAAATAGTTTGTACTGTACATATAAAATCTGAGTACATGCAAATACATTCATCTGAAAACAAACATTTGTCCTTAAAAGAAACTGTGAAATAAAAGGATGAAAATCCCTAACGTTCCCATCTTCTCCTTCCCAGGGGGTGCAGGTGGTGCAGCAGCGGAGTGTAACACCCAAAAGACCAGGAGATGTGAAGAGGACACACAGCTCATGACGTTCTCCTGTTACAGTGTGTGCTGAGACATTGCTGTCCTCCTTTTGTTCGAACCCCCTGTGCTCGCCAGGGTTCTGGGCTCTGACACACTGAACACACACAGAATGTGTTTCAAAAATTGCCGACAAAAGAGCCGGCGCTCTGAAAGAAACTGTCCTTGAAGAAAGCCGTTTACACCGTTTTTGTTTACAGCTGATCATATTGAGCAAATCAAGCTGTTTTCTTACATGAGCCCAAATAAATATTGCACTTAGTATCACAGCATCACATTGGCTCTGCGCAGGGTAACGTGCGGGTGTTTGTGGGCCCTGAGCACTTTCCCTCCGGAAAGTGTAAAACGAAAGGGACTTTCTTGGGAAATGCCTAGAAATTCTGCAGTTATGCTTTTGAAAAGTCATTTTGAAATTTTAGTTGCATTAAACTTCCATTAAACTTTTTTTCTTATTTTTCCTGTTTTGTATATTTCTTCCCCTCCGTTGTAGACACTAAAAATGTCATAGACCCCAGGTTCTGTGCCTTCACTGGCTAATGAAAAATTCAGCAGTACTGCTTCGTAAAGCACGTGACATAGTCTCTATCAGGGTAGGAGGTACGGCAGCTATTTTCATAGCCCAGCAGCCCTGGAGTAAGTTCCACCTGTCAGGTGTATGTTCAGTCCAAGCAAGGCCACAGTGACCACACCGTGGTAAAGGGCATCGTTTTATATTGCTTCCCACCTGGACAGCTCTGCATGAGACACAAAGCACGAGGGAAGTGACCTTTAAAAAAAGTTTTTTTTTTTGAAACACGTACCGTAATGTCCTTCCCAGCCCATTTGCACTCATCCCGTCGTGAAGGGGTTGCAGGCCATGCAATCTGAAATAGTGAATCAGAAGAGGACATTTTCAGGTCACATATATACCTATAACAAGGTTAACATGCCGCAGTAGTCCTTTATTGGTTATACTGTGAAGTAACAAAACCCAAGAAGCTCTCAATTTACTTGTGCTGAAACAAAACTATGGCTGAACACTTGAGAGGGGGGTGCGAAAGATGCGTTTAGTAAATATGTTTGTATGTTTTTCAAAATCTGAAATTCTCTTTAGCTACAGTAATGTCAGAGTGCAGGCATATGTGAACATTATATACATTCACATATATACATATATAACCATATATATAATTATACACAAACCAAATAAACATTTATATAACTAAAATATACAAATATGTATTTTTCATAATTAACTTGTTAATACCTTGACTATTGATTTTAAATTTAAATATATGAATAAATATAGTCATTTTATAATATCAGAATAATAATACAGATAAATATGTATATATATATATATATATATATATATATATATATATACATATTTATCTGTATTTATCTGTATTATATACATATATGCATATATAAATTTTAACGTATCCAACCGTATTCTGCAAACAAAAACAGGATATTACCAGACATATGTCACAAAGTTTCCAGTTTATTTTTTCACCACAAACATTTCTTTCTTCTCAGTTCAACTCAGTTTTAAGCGGAAATGAAGTATGAAAGAGGAGCAATTCCTGTCCTAGGGTTGTTCCCTCGGAGTGCTGCCGCCATCAGATAGGAGGAGGCTGAACCTGTTCCATGTGGCGAAGTGAAATTGTATACAGTATGTAGCTCAGGAGGAACAACACGGGAAATCAATGTAATAAAAACTGGACTCCGGGGTTAGAACTAGGGCCAAGATACAATAGTGGAGACTGGAGCGTGAACCGAGGCACAGGGTGTGAGATTGCTACACTTCCTGGCTGTCTGGAGTGAGGCCTTCCATCAGTCGAGCGAGGTTCAGCTTTCAGCCTTCCCTCAGGGATAGGTAACGTCAACATGATATTTCCGCCTCCCGAGAGTACCTCCTGCCGTGCCAGGTCCGTCTGTCTGCCCACCTCCTCTGCACATGCACAGCATGGCGTCTCTCAGTGAATGTTTAACACGCGCCGATGTCCTCACATGGTGCATGCTGCAGACTGCGTGCCAGGCCTGCTATGGTACGCCGCAGCATGGTAAACATCACTCGAGCTCTCAGTAGGAGACTGGCCTCTAGCGCACTGGGACAACACCCCCAAGTAAGTAGTTTCCTGAAAAGGAGTATCCAGCTTTAACTCCCATAATTCACCAAAATTCCTCTGTTAGAAGGATTAAACAGGAGTATATTCTTCAAGTCCTCTAAATTTATTTATTTCACAGAATGCCATGCCAAAATACTACTTTATATTTGCCTTTATTCATTTAGAGGGTGCCTCTCTCCAAAGCAACTTACTGCTCAGGGTAAACAATAGTGAATTTCACCAATAGACAAAGAGTGACAATTTCGAGACCCTCTATGTTGCACGCGGCCTGTCTCTGTTTCAGCTCTATGGTAGCGGGAGAGTCAAGGTCAACACCTTTTGACTGTACACCAGTAGCAGGACTGCTTCCTGTTCAGTCCTTGAGTTGCCAAAGCTAATATTTTAACCCCTATTTTGTGATAACAGCCACAGCTAATGTTTCTTCAACTTCACGCCAAAGGCATGCCACTGAATTTCGCGTGAAGTTTGGGAAAATTAGTCAAGGAATGTCGGAAATGTTGAATCTGGCATATGAAACAGGTACAAGGAATTTTGCAAGGATGGAAAATTTCATCCAATGAAAAGGTGAAAAAGCTATCACCGTGGGGGCGTGGTGGTGTAGCAGATTTGGCTGGGGCCCGCTGTGTGGCGGGTCTGGGGTTCGAGTCCTTCTTGGGGTACCTTACGGCAGACTGATGTCCCCTCCCCCTTTAGCCTTGTATCCTGTGTTTCTGGGTTTGGCTGCGGTTCACCGCCACCCTGCTCGGGACAAGTGGTTGTAGACATTGTGTGTGTGTGTGTGCATGATATACACACACACACACACACACACACACACACACACACACACACACACACACACACACACACACACACACACACACACACACACATTTTCAGAACCGCTTGTCCCATACGGGGTCACGGGGAACCGGAGCCTACCCGGCAACACAGGGCGTAAGGCTGGAGAGAGGTAGGGGACACACCCAGGACGGGACGCCAGTCCGTCGCAAGGCACCCCAAGCGGGACTTGAACCCCAGACCCACCGGAGAGCAGGACTGCGGTCCAACCCACTGCGCCACCGTGCCCCTCCTTGCATGATATATATTTATTTAAATATCATATTACATGATTATATAGTATAGAATCATAATTGTGATTTGGCATAAATTTATAGCAACTGTATTTGCAAATAAAAAAAAATGAACTGCAGTCTGCAATGCAATGGATGTAGCCACACCTTTGCAGTTTATTGCCTCAAAATCATTTGCTCAGGCTGCCATTGGGAAAATGGCATCTCCTCTATTGTACTTTGGGACTGGATGGATGGATGGATGGATGGAAATACTTTATTGATCCCAGGGGAAATTCTGTTGCATACTTCAGCAATACAGAGATATACAGTACACACACTACATGAACACATAGAACAAAGACTCGCAACAAGGTGCACAGAGAACACAAACAGTTGCAATATAAATAAAGTATAACAGCATAATTGCTCTATAATTACTTTTACCATAGAATTACTATGAGGCACAGAATTCAAGAAGAGCATATTTGCAAAGCCTGAGGAATGCAAGGCCTCGTTTACATTAGCCAAATATTTGTACCGGTACATGGGATGGGGCTGCATTTTATTAGGGGATCTGTTATACCTTTAAATCCATCTTGCAGAAGGCTGCAACATTACCTGGATTTGTAACTGTAACACCAATCAACAGCAGAACTCCTAAGGTATTGTCAATCAGCACAACCCTTTTGGTGTTGGAACGAATCAATCACATGCCCGATGTGGAACACGACACCGAAAAAAATCCCTTTCTTCCAAAAATGTATCGCATGTGTTCTATAAAAAAGCAATGGCTCAGAAGTGCACGTTATATTTTTCTAATGGTAGTGGAGCACATAGAGTTTGGTCTGGCCGCATGTCTGAATGAGCACGAAGGCCTGTCCAGCCCTGACAGCAGGGGGGATTTGAAAGCTGACACGTGCGTTCTTCAGGGACTCAATGCAATTTGTCTTCGGTTTTGTTTCGGCCTGCTCTTCATTATTCATCCAGGTACACAGAGCAAGGTCTCCCGCATGTGCTCCGAGCTGCTCGAGATTTCTGTGACATCTCCCCACTTTAAATATGCATTTGATGCCTTTCTGTGGAAGGCGCACTCCCCACTCGCCCCCGTGAGGTTAGCCTATAAAGCCGCTAGTTTGTTCGCGAGTTCCACCGCCAATTCCTGACCGTTCCTCCACTTCCACCTCTCATTTTCACTTTGTCCAGCTTTTCCAGATGAGCTCTATTTGTTTTCTTGTCCACATGGTGGGGGCAAAGTTTCCATTCAGATGTTCTCCCCACTGCTGCTGTTAGAGACCATGCGACTATGTAATGATGGAGTGTTAAAGCTCTGGAAGCAAAGTGACATGTCGAAAAACACAGCTGAGCTGCATTCAAACCTCATGCAGTCCAACATTCAGTATTTTACCATCAGCAGACTAATATTTAAACAGCTGACGTGTTTTCAATTTCTTTTCCACAGCTACACTTTCAATGGAAGCTGAGGGCAATACATGCTGTGTGTTCAATTGACGGCATCCATGATTCGGCTGCAGACAGGTATCCCCGTGGGAGCTGTTGACACCAACGCCTTCAAAAGCACCTAAAGTGCACTGTTCACCTGAGCGCAATCACATGCTGTCGTTGCAGCCATCTACTTCAAATTAAGTGCCAAACCATGAATTCAAAACACTTCAGGAACAATCTGCCTAAATCTCAGTTCCCGTTCAGATGGTAATGTTTAAAACATGTGATACACTGTTATAGTATATTAACCACGTGTTTTGTCTGTCAGTGACTCGAAGGCCTGTCTGACTACAAAACGTTGACTTTGGCTTTGATTCTCCCCCAGTGTTCAGTCTGTCCTTCCTCGCGCTCGGAGGGGTAAGTGTTACCTTCAGGTAGTCCTTGTTGATGTTGACAAGATTAAAGGAGAAGATGTGGTCCTTGGCTCCCACCAGCAGTCTGCCCCTCTCTTCATCCAGCAGGAAGGTGTGATAACTGGAGCTGTTAGCCAGGCCATTAAACGTAATTAGATTGTTGGATTCCAACATCTCTGCAAGGGGAAGGAAAAATAGAGCATTGTGAGGAAAGACTGCATGGGCCTGGCTGAAGAAAAGAGCACAACAGTGCTGACCCTTCGGGGGAGGACAGCACTGATCAGATGCCCCATCTCACAGGCTGAGATGCTGTCTCTGTGGAGCTTTCACCGAAAGGCACACCTATGATTGCCGTGCGTTCGGCACAGCTAAGCAAATGACTGCAGGAGAAACTGGCAACACGTTGAAACACAGCCTCTGCTTGCCAGAGACCCACTGTATCGCAAAAGTTATGGGCCTCGTGTAGAGGGTGTGAATGCAGCCAATGTGTATGGTGTTGGACCTGACCTCTGGACAAATAAAGGACCTCTCTTCACAAGTGTATTCATGCTGATGTAATGGTAAATTTCATGAATACATGAGGTTTTCAAAGCATACAGCTCACGGCATTACTGTTATCGGGCCTAACATGGTGTGTTGCCATTTAAATAAACACAATTACAGCCATCCCTAATATGTAATTCAATGCATTCAATCATTGTTTGACCCAGTGAGGACAAGCCTTTGAAGTGGTGTACAAAACTGTCAACAGTTTCATACATAGTCTCGAAAGGGATAGCCAGGAGCAAAGTGTCACTCCATGTCACCATGCTGTGTAATTAGCGCGACACTTCAAACACAGTTAGACAGGTCAAATACCCCCTGTCTCACCTCTCTCACAATTTCAACAAAATAAAACAAGAGGCAGGCGATCTGCTAAAATTATGAACTTCCGACCACATTGTATACTGGTAAACATAAAAAGGCTTTGCATGTTCTCCTTGTACACAAAGCTCAAGGCACATAAATGTCACAGAACTATATCAGCTGATTGGAAGCCGCTAAGAGTCTCTCTCAGAGTGACAGTCAACACTGGATTTCTTTTTAATTACATAAGGCTGGTGCTTCTCAGTGAGATTCAGGAAAAATTCAAACTCTAATCCTGTTGATTATATTCAGTGTCAGAGCAAAAGACAGTACACTCACGCTAGGAGATTAGAGGCAGGTCTCTGAGCCAAGAGGGAATATTTGTTTGGCTGAGGGATTCTAATGTAACAAGGTTTAATGATACTTGTAGAACAGAAAAACAAATCCATCTTAAACAATTGCAATCTGACACGACAAAAACATTAATAAACAAGGGTTTGGGAAAGCTAGTGGTGTTGGGCCCGTCGGCCGTGGCTAAGCCGGGCCAGACTCAGCAGTAAGTCACGCGTCACAGTTTGTTTGCTTGCGTCTCCACAGGGCTGGCGATCACAAGCGATTCGATTCGCGCACAGCTGAATAGGCACTGCCAGACTGCGCCAGAGCCCGCATGAATGAGCCGACCTTGACGGTACAGCCAGCTGGAAAGCTCGCTGCTTCTGGGCCACACATTCTCTCTGACTCCGAGCTAACGCAGCAGCCTAACTAACATAAATTTACCTGCCTAATGCCGAGCGAAAATACAATGCTGATAGAAGTTACCAAGCAAAATGGCTCTCGGAGCAGTAAATTATTGCAACAAGAGGACTTTTACATACAAGCACAGGATTACGGTTTGATTTCAGGCAATAAATGACTGAAAAGGGGGTAAAGATTACTTTAATGTCTATGTAGCGATGTCGAAGTAAAGTACCCTGATACCCAGCATGTATCTAAACACGTTTTATCTGCTGCCAGCCATGAGAATGGGGTCTATGGGGGAATTAAAACAACTCCGCCACAGTGACCTGCAAAACAAGTCAAACTCAACCATCCAGAACAAATAAGGGGGGATCCACGGCTCAAGCAAGAAAGCCCTGGGGGAAAACATTCACCTACCCCCGCCCCTACCTGCATCCCACCCCTATTCCCACCCACATCCGGACACCTGCACTCGTATTTTTTTAGAAGCAAGTAAATTAGCTAACTGTGGAAAAAATGCACAGGTTAGCTCCATCGACATTGGATGCTATTAAAACAAGTTCCAGCAACCTTCCCGGAGTTCAGATTTCGGTTTATTACCCCTCCGGCTCACATGGAGCTAAGTCGAATGGGGCCATTGGCTTGATGACAGCGTCACCCATACTAAGTCCTTGTTCCTTCTTCGGTGTCTCCATAGTCACATTGAGTTCACTCCACGCAAGACCAGGCTGGGAGCCCAACATTTTTATCGCACATCTTTGGTGCGAGACACAAAAAGGAGCTGTGATGCTGCACAGATCACCAACTTAAACGAACATCTGCAGTGCATACGGTGCATGGACTGTTAGCTACGTTGTTTCGTAAAGACTGAATTTTGTCAAATGAAACACAAGCAAGGAAATTCACATTGACTAAAAATAGAAGGATATTGTTGTACAACAGTTTACAATTCCGTGAGAATATTTAACAAACCTAAGCCGGTTTTCTGTAACAGTTATCGTCGAATTTCTCCAGGGTTGCTGGGTTTTCATCTGTGTGCACAATGAAAACCAACGATGGTCAACACACACACACACACACACACACACACTTTCCGAACCGCTTGTCCCCTACGGGGTCACGGGGAACCAGAGCTTCCCCAGCAACACAGGGCGTAAGGCCAGAGGGGGAGGGGACACACCCAGGACGGGACGCCAGTCCGTCGCAAGGCACCCCAAGCGGGACTCGAACCCCAGACCCACTGAAGAGCAGGACCCGGTCCAACCCACTGCACCACTGCGCCCCCCTTACGATGGTCAACATCATCCAGAAAAACACATTATCCAGACATCTGTGTGAGAAGTTCTGCTGCTAATATCAAATTTCCTAGAGCATTCCCAAGTGTTGGAATATACAAAGGGTACGTGCAGGCCGTCTTATCCCATATCTACTGCAGATCAGCTTTTTTACACGAGTTTCAGGTTCTTCAGACACTTCAGCTATGACGGCTGCACTTCCAGATGGAGAGCAGACTCAACATGGACCGTATGCGACAAACTGTTTTTGTAACTAGATTGGCGGATGTTGCCATTTTAAGTCAAGCAATGCGTCAATCATACGACCTTGCGATGACTAATGTGTTTGGGGGTCACCCGCTCCCTTGCGAGTACAGTTTCAATGACAGCCTTGGGACGGGAAGTTGAGGAACACAAAACCAGTAACACGTGAGTGTCCGAAGAACGTACACTGAATAAGATTACGGCCCCAGCCTAGGACACCGTATCCACCTTTAAGTAGGTCATATTATATAAGGTCATTTTAAAGTAGGCCCTAGGGTAACATTAGAAATGAGGAGTGTCATCACGTGTTTGACTGCATTACAGTCTGTTGGTAGTGCGAGATATCAAGTCCTCAATGTCTGCAAAAAGAGGTAGAGTGCAGTGCATTTTACACCGAAATGGGCTGCTCCATTTAAACCAAGCATGCCGAGAAAGATATATTAAGTAATTTCCAAGCAACTGAAGTGTGCGACCAACAGGGGAGTCACCAAACAAACTAGCTGTGGTTTGGGACAATGGAACACCTCATTTCTTCCTCAGCAGAGAGGTTCCTAGACACCCTATTGTGACTGCAAGGTCGTTAATAAAATTCAGTTTGCCTCCATTTCTGCTTTGGAAACATTTAAGTGTCTGAGTGCCGGCAGTTACAGCCATTTACAGCGAAAGCCAACAGCACATAGCTTGCAAAAATGAGCCACAGGCATTCTGTTGAGGATGTAGAGAATTCTTTCCTAAATCAAGAATGTACACACACACACACACACACACACACACACACACACACACATCTTCAGAACCGCTTGTCCCATACGGGGTCACGGGGAACCGGAGCCTAACCCGGCAACTCAGGGCGTAAGGCTGGAGGGGGAGGGGACACACCCAGGACGGGACGCCAGTCCGTCGCAAGGCACCCCAAGCGGGACTCGAACCCCAGACCCACCGGAGAGCAGGACTGTGGTCCAACCCACTGCGCCACCGCACCCCCTTCTATCAAGAATGTAATTTTTTAAAACATTTTTTCATGAATGTAAAAATGGACAAGGGATGCTTTAGCAGCTACAACATAAAATTCAGCCATATTTCTCAACATATTATTATTTTTAGTAGAGACAAGTAGTCCTTTTCTTCATTTTTATATCTTTGTGTGTGTGTATGTGTTAGAGAGAGTATCAGTGGTTCATTCAACTCGCAAAAATACTGGGGTAAAGGAATGGCAGATGCACATAGTTACAAAAGCTTAGAAGCACCACTGCAAAGGCATTTATGCATATACTCACATACAAACTTTTGAAAACTAAAATATTTTAAATTTCTGCCAGTGATAACTACTCGGATCTGAGGAAATCAAAACAACTTGATTAAAACGAATAAGGATTTACTGTTCTTGGGAAGTGCGGTGAAATGACCTTCACTCGTTCCCTTGGGGATATACTCCGGCGGTGGTTTTGAGCCCTGCTGCTGCTCGTACGCTTCATGGGCTGCTTTCGTGTTCCAGCAGAGCTCTCAAACAATTAGCCACTGATTCAGCTGCTGATGGAGTGAATCTTACCGTTCAGATGGACTTGATCCAAATACTTGCTGTATTATTCAGTCTTTTTAAATCGATCCCATGTTACTTGAAAAATACCCATTACAGAAGTTTTATAAGTGTTATTTATATATATACATATACAGCTAGAATGATAAATTAAATGAAACATTAATAAAAATTTTCAGTTAAACCTTGAAAATTAAAAATGAATATGAATGCTTTTGTGCGGTTGAAGAGTTTGTTATAATACAATATAATATAATATAATATAATATAATAAAGTATGATTATAATATACACACACACACACACACACACACACACACACACACACACACCGTCTGAAACCTCTTGTCCCATGTGTGGTCGCTGGGAGCCGAAGCCTAACCTGGCAACACAGGGCATAAGGCTGGAGGGGGAGGGGACGCACCCAGGATGGGACGCCAGTCCGTCGCAAGGCACCCCAAGTGGGACTCAAACCCCAGAGCCACCGAAGAGCAGGACCCGGTCAAACTCACTGCGCCACCGCACCCCCTTAATATAATATAATATAATATCATTTAAAATTCTTCTTTTAGTACATGCAGTTATAATACTTTCAGATTTACACATTCAGACATATTACCACTTGTTTGTGTTACCCCACCATGCTGTACTGTGCGTGTGTGTGTGGGCCTCCAGTACCAGCATGCCATCTCTTTAGTGAGCATTGTGCCCATAATTAGTAATTATTAATCCCTGTGCCTTTAGGAGCGTGATGAATAGTGAACATGTCTGCTGTGGCTGCCTGTCTGCCTAACGGTCCTGCTGTGCAGCTTTCCATCTAGCTCTCCATCTGTCCAGCTGTCTAACTCGTGGACTGCCCAGTTCTTTAACTGCCCAGATGCCCAATCATTCCACTGTCTAACTGCCCAACCAATTAGTAGCCAGTTAAATTGTTTGCTCTTACTATCTAACTATTCTGCTGTTCAATTGTTGGGTGTCCAGCTCTTTGATGAACTCTCCTGTTCTCCAATCTGACTGTCTTTATTGCCCAACTATGCAACTTACTCTTCAGCTGTCCTATTGTCCCACTGTCCAGCTTTCCAGTTGTCTTGGTGCCGAGGTTTTTGACTGCTATCCCACTGTCCAGTCATCTGAAAGTTTAACTAGTTGACCATTGTATTAACTGCCCAGCTGTCTGTCTAGTTGTCTAACTGCCCAACTTTCCAAGTGTCCAGTCTCCCAACTGTCTGGCTGTCCTGTAAGACAGTGTGTCTGACTGTCTCCTGTCTAACTATTTTACTGTCCAGCTGTCTAACTTATTAACTGTTTCATCCTGACTTTGTATCTGACTCTCTGACCGATAGGCCATAGCTCCAGAAGGAAAGCTGGAAGCTCATGGAAGAGCACCGGCTTGACCCGGGGGGCCGAGGTGTGACAGCATGCCTGGACAGCCCTGGGTCTGTCTCTCGGCAGCAGCCAAATGCACAGCGAGCCCCTCGACTCACACAGAGCTGCCGTCCTTCTCAATGACACCCGGTGTAAAGCGATACGTGTGGTTTCCAACAAAAGTGATGTCTTATAAATTAATATCTCTTGTGTGGGGCACAAAGAAAGGAAATGTATAAAGGACGTTTGCTGCTTTATGATGTGAAGCAATGATTTAAACACTTGACTCTGCAAAGGTCATGGCTTTGAATTCCAGGTGGAATCTTGCTACCATTCTGCTCAGTATGATATTTTACTTAAAGCCTTACAGTACACCCCAGCTGTACAAATAGATTACAGAATCACCAAGACAAAAACAAAAAAAATGGAACTGTTGGGAGACATGCTAAAAATTGTCTGCAATTTCTGCATACGTTTATATGAGCAGGGGCACCGTGGGCTTGGCCAGGTTCTACTCTCTGGTCGGTCTGGGGTTCGAGTCCTGCTTGGAGTGCCTTGCGATGGACTGGCGTCCTGTCCTGGGTGTGTCCCCTCTCTCTCTAGCCTTGCGCCCCGTGTTGCCGGGTTCGCCTGACTTCAGTGTATGTGCATACCTAGTACTTTTTTCCTTTTAGTATGACGAATGAATGATTAAAAAAAAAAACATTAAAAGGCAACTAGTATCAGTATATTAATATAGCATGTAGTCATTCGTTTTTTCAGATATTTGTGTCGTGGGCGAATAAAGGCCCGGCAATCTGGAACCTGCTCCTCCCACCAGAAGTGTTCATTCAGTCATCTTTTATTCTCACAACCAGTCACGGTACCATTAGACAATGAGCTCTTGAGGACAGCGAGAAAAAGGAGGCAGTTTGCTTTGAGGCAGGGCGACGCAAAGTGACTCCTCAGCTGAATAGTCGCACTGGCTGCACTGTGCTACCCAAAGGGGATCCTGGGTGAGGTGAGTACTGTACCTGCTCATACCCTGTGTGAAAACACACCAGGTTTGGATCACCAGTGACACCCAGGATCACACGTATTGGCCACCTCCTTGAGGCTCGGCACTGAATATCCGAAACTTGTAACTTTCAGCTTTGTAATGGTACTCCATTCGCTTCTGACCTTAAACAACCTTCCATGGAAAATTATAAATAGCTAAATAATTGTAAGTAGCTTATCACTGTAAGTTGCTTTGAAGAGAAGCAATACCTTCAATGAATAAACATACAATAGCCATCCCATTAACCATATTACAATAATTTGAAAAAATCCCAGTGTTTGGTAGTGACATATAATGACAACCGCTCCATCTGCTACATGATAACATCAACTGGCCGCTATGCCACATTGCATCATACTTCAAATTTTTGGGTCTCTTTTTTCACCAAACTTTTAATTTACGAGTTCTTTCAAGTTACTCTTCATTTAAAATTGCCTGCAAGCAAAAAAGCGGGCGTTCATTATCAGTTTATGAATACTCTGAAGTACAGTATTTATAAATAACTGTATTTTATTTCATTTTACAACTACTGTCCTTGTTTAATTATTCCATATTATTGTGAATTTAGTGAAAAAATACAACAAAGCCCATTTGTACAATGATAGTGTCATGACTCCGACCGGGGAGTGAGTCGCCAGACCCAAGTGCAGAGCCGAGGCGTGCTTGAGAAGGGGAAATCCGAAAGTCGTTGTCAGGAAAATAGGCGTGGGTCACCGAGGAGCGATCGTCGTTGTCAGGAGAATCCAAAAACCGTAAGTCAAAACACGAGCCAAAGGTCGGGGAAACAAAGAAGGAACGGGGTTTCAGGAAAAAGGGCGAGGAGTGGGAACAAGGATGGGAAGGTCAGGAGAAGGCCACAAGCCAAAGAGAGAGACGCAAGCGAATAGCAAGGCTGAACGAGGTTCCGTGTCTGACTTCTCTCCGCGCACTCCTTTTATGCGCTGGTCCCCTGATCCGCAGCAGGTGTTCCTCGCTGCGCTGGGGCGGAAGACTAGACAGATACAATATAGCAAATGTAGCAATCATGCATACTGTTTATATATTGTTAAGATTTATATTATACAGCAAAAGGGGATTTTCAATTTCTGATGAATTCAACATAAAATACTTTCAAAATACTTTGCTGGTAGGACTATATCCCATATCAGAATAGAACCCTGTCATAAGTGGAGGACCACCTGTATATAAACTGTATGCTTTAATGAAACAACAGAAGAAGTACGTGAGAGTCTAGTAGCTGTAAAATTTAATTTCTCAGAACCAATGAAAAAACCAATAAGCACATGGCCGCAAAGTTGCCTTCCTGATCGTTTTTATCACTTTTATCTAGTCAATGGCTCACATCAAATGACTCTCTTAGGCCATCAAGCGTACTCAGCTGTCCAGAGTTTCTGCCCAAGTCCCTTCACTGAGCTCTGCCTGCAAGGGAGTGAACCAGGTTCTGTGGGAACAGTCGTCGGGACGATGACTTCATCGACCTGATCCCCTCTCCCCCATTTTGCAAGGAGAGGTAATATTTTATCCTACTCAGTTGTTCTTTTGCTTGAATTTCCTGGGACTGGATCTGGCAAGAAGTAACAGTAAACTATTCTCTCACAGTGCCTTCAAGGGTTCCAGCTTAGCAGAGTTGGCCAAGAAGAGAATGAGAATCCAATAAATGTCTGTTAGTCCAGGTAGTGGAGTGGTTAGAGTAGAAAGACCCAGGTTGAAACCTTTCTTCCTGCTGTAACACCCTTGAGCAAGGTACTTACCCTGAATTCATCCAGTAAAAATTACCTAGTTTTATAAATGGGTAAATTATTATTGTAAGTTGCTTCACATTTTAAATCACCTTATAGAAACACATCAGATTAATGAATACTCATACATGTTTTGGAAATGCATCACTAATCCATATAATAATTCATCTGCAGTAAGTGTCTTCAATGGTTTCCACTCATCACTCAACCTTTGTAGAACTGCCCTTGCATTCTCAGTGAGAATGTATCCACACACTCACCCCACCCTGATCTGAAGCAAAGCACCCTCTGCACTACTCCCCCTCAAGGCTCAGTTTTGCAGATCACTATACCTCAGGTTGTACCCTCACAAGGCCCATCCAAGGCCAAGCACATGGCTATCGAAGACATACCAATAAAACACACACAGCACTTGGTGAATGCCTGCGGCTATAGTTGCGTGCCCCCTCCCAGCAAGGAAAGCATGCATAAAAATAAGAAAAGTATACTGAACCTGAACAAACATTGCTTCTGCTCCACACTGAGCAGTTTAGGCACGTTTGTGTGCCAATAGGGGAAGTAGCACTATGAATAGAGGTTAAGGAGGACTTTGTCTTAGGTGTATGGTAAAACGGGGGTGACCTGGGCTCACAAGCAGCTTTGACACAGCTTACACAATGTATTCCAGCTTGAGGAAAGAAATAAACACCCTTGAGGGTGACTCAACGATGCGAGGCCATCATCATCATCATCATCATCATCATCATCGTCGTTGAAGATCATAATATAAATTAAGAGGAGACATTTGAACAGCTTGCCAAAAGAAGCATTATACTGTAAAGCATGGATAATTGCTTTAACCCCTGAACTCCCTTAACAAATGCTGACTGGTTTGTGTCTTACCATGCTATAATAATTGAGAGCCCTGAATATAGGGTGAAATACAGTCTAAACCTCTTTAAAACACATTCTTCTAGCCTACTCTTTTCACCAACTCATCTCACCATGTTAAGCTACCTACGGTTATTTACTAAATTCATGCGACAGGGTAATTTCTACTGAGGCAGGGTAAGTGTGTTGATCAAGTGTATGACACAAGGAGGTGGGGTTTAAACCTACTGTGAGAGTCCACTGTAATTACTATGCTACACCACAACTGAGTTTTCTACAAATATTTTCAGAGTTCACAATGTTCATAAAAGTCCCAAATAATTAACCAACATAGGGGGAACTGGTTTTGTCCAAGGAATAACAATCCCTCATAGTCCTTTCCTGTGTGATGCCTTTACCCCCACCCACCCTGTCTACACCTCTTCTCCCTGTTCATGATGTCTTTATGAAGTATGTTGTTAAGGGCAGAGGGGCAATAACCTCATCCAAATGTCCAGGTGTTACCCCTCCTGTTGACCCACAGGCATCAACAGACATAACAATTCATTCAATCACGGCCTTCCGGTACATTCTGAATGACATGAATCTCCTTTGGTTTAGAAATGTATACGCCTGACACATATGGGGATGGGATGATCAGATAGCAACTACAGTGATTATGGTGTGCCGAAAAGATCTTGTCCATCTGAATTTGAAAAAGACATCCCCAAAATGCCCAAAAAACATCTGGTTTCATTCAGTAGGGAAAGAAAACAGTTCTCACAAGGGGATAATTTGTAAAATAAAAAAAGGTCTTAAGGGACTTAGCTAATTCTTCAAGCCAACAGAAATAATGGGGGTATTCAGATATAAATACACAGAAATTCTCTCTCTATAACCAACCTACACAAGTAAAATATTCCTCAGAACTTGCTGTGCATCTCTCAACCGTAAATGTCAAATACTACTGCTTTGTGTGTGTATTTTTGCGTTTGACACATCTCTATGTCTGTGCTTCTCTAAATTCTGGGATCGCTCTGTGTCTATGACTGGTTATACGTTTGGATGCATGTTCCTGCATGACATTGCATGTGTGTGTGTGTGTGTGTGTGTGTGTGTGTGTGTGTTTGACTGACAGACAAGCCACATACAGTGTACAGTATTGCTACTATATTTTCAAGGGATTAGAAGAATTCTTCTGTTCATATCCATTATCCAACCCTAACCCTAATCCAACAAACATGCCACTTGTCCGCTCCCGAACTGCAGCGTTGTCTATGGAATTATGTATATGT